>NC_086256.1:1864166-2195000 GCF_021018805.1 Prinia subflava
CAAAAAGCACACAAAGATGAGGCACAGAACCATTTCCCAGGCAAAGGGTCTCTGTTGTTACACTGAATTCTCTCATCTCCAGGAATCTGCTGTGCTCTGACCTCGTTCTGCTCTGGTTCTGATCTCTGCAGCCACACCTGAGGTGAGGACACACATTCCTACATCCTTAAGGGACCAACCAGGGATGATGGATAAAAGTGAGTTTCAAAGGGACGTGGAGCACAGGAGCTTCAAAAATAATGTTCAAAATCTGGGTTGGGGGAAATTTTGAGCAGCAATGTCTGCAGTGCAAATTCCTGCTTTAGTGGAAGGTGTCCATGGCAGGGGGTGATCTTTGAGAGCCCTTCCAACCCAAACCCCTCTGGGATTGTGTGAAATGTTTGAGTGCAAACACACAGCCACAGAGAATGCACAAAGCCCTGGGTGAACCCCCAGGATGCTGCCTTTGATCTCCCCAGAATTTTCCACTCAACTCAACCTGAATCCAGGAATCCATGGATGAAGGGAGGAGATGGCTCAGCTGAGGGTGGCCTCTCCCAGCCACAGCTCCTCGACCTCTCTGCCCTCCTTGACACCATCCAGGTGTTGGAAACTCTTCCAGCAGCCTGAGAGCCTGGAGCTGCCTGCTGGGGACACATCCAGGGGTGGGACACGGGCATCCCCACCCTCCTCACATCCCCTGAGCTCCCTGGAGCTGGGCCTGCATCTGCAGCACCCACAGATGAAATAATGATTTATTTATAAAGCATGAGTAGGGCTCGTGGGGTGTTTTTGTAAACAAAAGAAGCTTCTCCCAGCTAAGCAGAGCAGCAGAGCAGGATCATGGAAGGTGATTCCAAGGCTTTTCCAGCTTGTCCAACAGGAAAGAAGGATGAAGGGTATGGAATTCACACCCTCCCCACATCCCCTGAGCTGCCTGGAGCTGGCTCTGCATCTGCAGCCCCCAAAAATGAAATAATGATTTATTTATAAAGCACGAGTAGAGCTTGTTGTTTTGGGGGTTTTGTTTTGTTTTTTTCTTTTATTTTTTTCCTTTTTTTTTGGGGGGGGGGTTTGTTTGTTTAGGTTTTTTGGGGTTTTTTTGTTTTGGTTTGGTTTTTTGTTTTTGTTTTTTTGGGGGCTTTTTTTGGTTTTTTATAACAAAAGAAGTTTCTCCCAAGCTTCTGTCTAAGTCATTGCAGCAGAGCAGGATCATGGAAGCTGATTCCAAGGCTTTTCCAGCTTGCCCAACAAAAAAGAAGGATGAAGGGTATGGACAGTGACGCCCTCCCCACATCCCCTGAGCAGCCTGGAGCTGGGCCTGCATCTGCAGCACTCACAGATAAAATAATGATTTATTTATAAAGCATGAGTAGGGCTTGTTGTTTTGATTTTGTTTTGGGGTTTTTGTTTTGTTTTGGTTTTTTCTGTTTTTTTTCCTTTTTTTTTTTTTCTTTTCTTTTGTGGTTTTTTTTTTGTTTGTTTTTTGGGGGTTTTTTGGTTGGTTGGTTGGTTTTTTCGGGTTTTTGTTTTGTTTTTTTTGTTTTTGTTTTTTTGGGGTTTTTTGGGGCTTTTTTTGGGTTTTTTTAACAAAAGGAGTTTCTCCCAAACTTCTCTCTAAGTCAGAACAGCAGAGCAGGACCATGGAAGGTGATTCCAAGGCTTTCACAGCTTGTCCAACAGGGCAGAGCCCTGAAGGATGTTCAGGGCTGCCCACCCTGGGGCTCCTGCTGTCCCTGGGGACAGCACTGCTGCCTTTGCTTCACACTGATTTCCAAATCAGACTTTTGGCTCTGAGACAGCTCAGGGAAAGCAGCAAAAACAACAGCCATGAATTATTGTGTTATCCCTGCCTGTCTCCTTTAGAGAAATCATCACTGAACATTCCCATTCACACTTGGCCCATCTGTTTTTCTGCCATCACATCGGGGCAGAGCTCTGCTCCTATAAATTATGGAAGGAAAAGTGCTGAGAGTGTGGATGTCTTTAAAAACACAATCCTCAAATGAAATCTGTAAATGGACAGAACCTTCCACTCATGGGTGGCTGATAAAGACATGGGAACAGCAGGCCCAGGAAGTTGCCATCAGTTTTGTTCTGAATTTTATGGCCGAGTTTTCAGACTGTTCCCAAGGAAAGTGTTTCCCCAGAGGTCAGCCAGGTACTTCACCTCTCACCCTGGAGTTGAACACTGCCACAGATGGGCTTGGTTTTCACAGAAAAAAAAGCAGACAAAATGAAATTCATAGCTACAAATTCATTTTTCAACTTGTACAGGGAGAAGGCTGCACGTGAGTGAGTCCCACAATCCAATCCCCAGGATATTCCTTGCACTGAGGAACAGCAAACACAAAGAACCAGAATTCGAGGTAATTTCCCTCCTGCATTTCACAACATGCAACTGAAGGGTGATTAAATATCTTTTTTGGTTACAAAACTGTAAGGCACAACTGCAAAATGAACTATTAAAGAGGACATACCCCTTTCTTTTCACCTTTTCACATCCATTATGTGCATTTTAGCTGGTTAAGTTGTGGGGGTTTTTTTGGTTTTTTTTGGAAGGGGAGCAAAAAAACTGCAAACCTCTGCCAGAAAGAAAGAAATGGGGAAAAAGATTCCCAAATGTATTTTGTTTTAAAAAGTGAGGCAATCCTGAGTGGCCCAGGCAGTGAAATCCCAGCCCAGCTTTGTGCTCTCACGTGGGTTCTGACCACCAAGGACGTGTTGTACAACCCCACAAATTTCAGAAACCCCAAACTAGGTGGGAGCAGCACCAAATCCCCATTTTCTCACCTCATTCATTAAATCTCCAAACAGCTGCAGAGCCCAGCAGCCCCCAAATCCCACAGCACCAGGAATCTTCCTTTCCCAGAGCCCCACAATCACCAGAGAGAGCTGAAACCCCAGCTCAGAGCTCCCCTTCCAAAACAAACTCCAGGATTCCACAGCAGGCACCTTCACAAGGGAAGATAAAACCACATTTTAGGCTGTTCCATTAGAGGGCATCCTACAACATCCTTTTGTGGTCAGATGCTTCTCCTCTGTTATATCCTCTGCAATAATTCATGGGAGATCTTCCATAAGGAGCCAGGAACATTCACATTCCCCGGGTTTTACATCCCTTTTAATTGCATTAATTGCATTTAAGGATTCATTTTCTGGTTTAGTTGGTTCTGTGTTTCCCTCCCCTCACCAGGAGAGGTGGATTTTCAATATTTTTCCACAATGGGAGCTGTGAATAAGCAGCACCACAAAACTGATTTCAAACCTCAGGACAGCTGGAGACCACACTGAGGAACAACAAGGCACTGAGCAGGTTTGATCAGATATTTTGAAATCAGACAGAAAAGTGAATATTCTCAAAAACTGCCCAAGACAGAAGCCCCACTGCCAAAGTACAGGGTGGGAAATGCTCAGAGCCTCCACAGGAGCCAAAGCTGAGCTCGGGGAGCTGAGGCACAAACAGGCACTGCTCCCACCCACCTGCTCAATCTCCAAAACCTCAGGTTTCAGCCAGGTTATTAATGCAGGTACACAGAGACAGACACAGTTTACGACCCTGAAAATCAGCAAGAAGCCCCAGGGCAGTAAAACCTGCTTGTAGTGATAAATATTGTCCAGCCTGGGCTGTGACATGGATGAAGTAGCTGTAGGTGCACTGAAATCACTGCACAGACTGAAGGCACCAGAGGATCTAAAGGTAATAATATTGGAAATTAAGAAGTCTGGGGTAAGAAATGGGAGTTGACACGATAACATGAAAATATAAGTGCGAGACAGATAACTCAGTTACCATAAATTCCCATCCTATCTGACTTAAAAAGCAGAATGTAAAAGTGCTCCTGTCACACGGAATGACAAATGAACTCCTGGCTGCTGAAATGCAAGATTAATGAACCCACAGAAGAGACATGAAAGGACTTACGAGGATCCTGGGCTTGCTGTTGGCGGGGGACCTGGAAGAGTGACAGAAGAAAAACAGCAGGATGAGTTACGGCGAGGTAGCGAGCAGGAAGCTTTTGAAAAGCTTTTAAAAGATAAAAGCACCAGGCTGTGGTGCTGGCTGTGGTTTTTGTGGTTGAACAGAGGAGTGGCAGCCCCTCAGCACCAAAGACAAGCCTGTATTGGCTGCAGAACATGACACCAGGACAATAAACAGGTGAGCAGCTCACCCTCCTCCTGAAACTGCCGTAGGAGAACATCTAATGATTAATTTCTTATCAGGAATCAGAAAACATGGGAGATTTATGAAAAAAAGACGATGAAACTCATCTCATCCATCATTCCTTGTGTGTTATTTGTCCAGTTCCAAAGAGGATTAACCAGGACTGTGTGCAAATATCTTCATCTCAGTGAATTATTTCCCCCTGACCGTGGAGGAGGAGAAGACACACAAAACCTGTTTCTCGTTTGGAATCTCCTGAGTGGAAAGCTCAGCTTTGAAGGCAGTTATCTCAATATAAACTTGGGAGAATGAGTGCTTATTTTCCCTGACAGGTATAAATGTGTCTCATCTCAGGCCCTCAGCCTGCAGTGCCAGCTGAAATTTCTCACTCACCAGACACAGAGGTCACTGAGAATAAAGGAGTTTTTCTCCTCTGGTCTGAATCTACCCAGGTACCACATTAATGGGGCTCAGCCTGGAGAAAAGGAGGCTCAGAGGGACCTTGTGGCTCTGCACAGCTCCTGACAGGAGGGGACAGCCGGGGGGATTTGGGATCTGCTCCCAGGGACAGGGACAGGAGGAGAGGGAATGGCCTCAGGCTGGGCCAGGAGAGGTTTGGATTGGATATTGGGAAAATTTCTCCTCCAAAATTATTGGAACAGTCTGCCCAAGGCAGTAGTGGAGTCACCATCCCTACAACTGTTCAAAAACCATGGATGTGGCACTTGGGACATGGTTTAATGGTGAATGTGGTGGTACTGCTGGGTGCTGGTTGGACTTGAAGACCTTGGAGGTCTTTTCCAACCTGGGCATTCCGTGATTCTATGAAAACACAGCTGTTCCTACACTCCCATGGATCCAGTTATTTAGGAAATCTGTGTGAAACTGCTTCTGTCAGGGAACAAGGGGCAGGATGAGAGGGAACGGCCTCACGTTGTACCAGGGGAGGTTTAGATTGGGTATCAGGGGAAAAAAAAATCATGGGAAGAGCTGTAAAGGATTGAAATGGGTGGCCCAGGGCAGTGGTGGAGTCACCATCCCTGCAAATGTCCAAAAACCAGGTGGAAGTGGCACTTGGGGACGTGGCTGAGTGGTGAACATGGCGCTGGCTGCACTTGTGGATCTTAAGGGCTTTTTCCAACCTGGACATTCCGTGATTCCATGAAAACACAGCTGTTCCTACACTCCCATGGATCCAATTATTGAGGAAATCCGTGGATGGGGGTAAAGGGCAGAGACCCCAGCCCTGTGGGACAGACAGGGCCCAGAGTGTCCCTCAGGGCTGTCCCATGGCTCCTCAGCTCTCTGTTTCTCCACGCTCCATCCCAGGGAATGTTTCTGCCCTGCCCTCCCAACATTCTCTCTAATAAGCAGAGCTGCAGCCACTCCTGGGCTCTCTGCACAACCTGGGTTTAACAAATTTAACGAATTTGGCTTTTCCAACCCAACGATCCCACGATGCCGATCCATCATCGGATCACCGCCCTCTCCTAGGCGAGAGCTGGAGCGGCCAAGGAGGAAGAGGAGGGCACTCACCGAACTTGACGAAGAGCACGCCGGTGGTGGACACGGTCCTCCTGCCGTTGGTGGCCACGCACTGGAAGTAGCCGGTGTCGGTGGTGTCCAGGTTGCGGATGCGCAGGCGGGAGCCGTAGGGAGTGGCGCGGAACGAGATCCTGCGCGGCTCCTGCACCACGGGCGCGTCGTTCTTCAGCCAGCGCACCGTGGGCGGGGGGTTCCCCGACACCCGGCAGTGCAGCTCCGCCGTCTGGCCCAGCGTGGTGGTGATGTTGTTCATGGGCTCGTCCAGCGTCAGGAAATAATCTGGGATTGGGAGGAAAGAAGGGCAGTGAAAGGGGTGCAGAGCATTGTGGAGAGAGGTCCTGCTTGGCTGTGGAAGGGACACAAGGAAGGTGGGGGTCTGCTGTTTCAACATCTCCTGTTTGGCTTCGTTTAGCTCAGAAAAAACACCACTGCTCTTTTTCCTTCTCCTTTTCCTAACCAATGAACGTGAAAAACACCTCAGCACTCCAGTTGTTCATTTTGATGCTGTCCTGCCTCTGGTCATACCAGAATCCACCAAATACAGGAATATATGAAAGGAATTGTTCAGAAGTGAAACTCCTGTTACATAGAGAAGCCAAGGCTGCCCCTGGATCCCTGGCAATGTCCAGGGCCGGGTTGGACACTGGGGCTGGAGCAGCCTGGGACAGTGGGAGGTGTCCCTGCCATGGTAGGGGGTGGGATGAGATGAGATTTAAGGGCTCTTCCAACCCAAACCATTCCAGGATTCTGTCTCCAATAATTTGTCATTTTTCATTCTGTCTCCAAGTCATTTTTAGTGACTCACAGGCAGAGCAGTGTGTTACCCATGATTTTGTAACCACCAGCTGCAGGGATGAGGAATAAGGATCATATCTGGGAAAGGGGATTTTATTCTCACTCAGTGTTTCCATGGCTAAGAGTAATGAAGATTCTACTCCAATCTGAAATAGGGATCATGACTGAAAAATCCAATTAAATTAATATTATTAGGATGAATCTCTCCTAATCCATTCCTGAGCACTGCCTTCTGTCAGGGGCTATTTCATTGGGCATCCTTCAGGAAGAGGCCCATCCCTAATTCACTGTATTCACCATTTCATTAAATCCCTTAAAGGCAGGGAGGGAGGTGGGGATGGGTTGGGGAGTGGAATCCTCAGGCTTTCATCTCCAGGTGGCTGTTTGTGCCCAGAGCCATCTTCAGCTGCTGGCTGTCCCAGCAGGGTGCCCAGGAATGAGAAATCCCAACTGGATCTGGCTCCTGAACTCTCAGAGGAGGTCAAGAAAAGCCAGAATCAGTCAGTGAAGCTGGAATCACAGAATTATTTGGATTGGAAGGGACCTTGGAGTTCATCCAGTTCCACCCCCTGCCACAGGCAGGGACACCTTCCACTACCCCAGGGTGCTCCAAGCCCTGTCCCCATCCCTTGGACACTGCCAGGGATGGGGAATTCCCAGACTCGTGCTGTGCTGCTTGTGCTCCATCACTCCCAAGTCCATCTGCAGTTAACTCCAGCAAGAAACCTTCCTACAGGTGTGAAAACCCCTCCAGCACGTTCCAAACCAGCTCAGCCACCCCACCTGCCTAGGTAAGCCACTTCCCTAATTATTCCCTGCAATCTTGGCTTGCCCAGCTCCTCCCTTCATTATGGTCTGTGGAGAGCAGTATCTCTTGCCTTTGTTTTTAATCTGTTTAGCACACCACTCACCCTGTGTTTGCACAGCTCTTTGAACAAGGCGTCCCTGTCCTCACCTGGTCCCAGGAGCCATTTGGGACAAACATTTGGCACCCAGGCCCTGCCCACAGGTCTTTATTTCCACGTGTATTTTTTCACTTAAGTTCTAACCTGCAGGTGTGAAACTGTGCTTCTGTCAGGGAACAAGGGGCAGGGTGAGAGGGAACGGCCTCAAGTTGTACCAGGGGAGGTTTAGATTGGGTATCAGGGGAAAAAAAATCATGCAAAGAGATATAAAGTGTTGAAACGGGCTGCCCAGGGCAGTGGTGGAGTCACCATCCCTGCAAATGTCCAAAAACCAGGTGGAAGTGGCACTTGGGGACGTGGCTGAGTGGTGAACATGGAGCTGGTTGTACTTGGTGATCTTAAGGGCTTTTTCCAACCTGGACATTCCGTGATTCCATGAAAACACAGCTGTTCCTACACTCCCATGGATCCAATTATTGAGGAAATCTGTGGATGGGGGTAAAGGGCAGAGACCCCAGCCCTGTGGGACAGACAGGGCCCAGAGTGTCCCTCAGGGCTGTCCCATGGCTCCTCAGCTCTCCGTTTCTCCACGCTCCATCCCAGGGAATGTTTCTGCCCTGCCCTCCCAACATTCTCTCTAATAAGCAGAGCTGCAGCCACTCCTGGGCTCTCTGCACAACCTGGGTTTAATAAAGCCCCACTAATAGCCCGGGACCAGAGAACCACATTAATTACCCACCGTAGGGTTCCTGTACCGTTTATACAGCTCCTGATAATGCCTGGAGACTGCTCCAGACATCCCCACAGCCAGAGAATGCCCTGGCATGGGCTGCCTGGCACACAGCACAGGGAAAAGGAGCTTTTAGGGCTCCTCAGGAATACACGAGAGGCAAATAAAGGCCTGAGGATGGAGGGCAGGTTCCCAAAGGCTGGAAAAGGATTTCAAAGCGTCAGTAGAAATCATAAGGCAGTGAAAAAGCGTGGCTGCAGTTTCTCTGTAGGTACCAACACAAGTGGCCTCAGGAGCTGCTGACTCCTCTGATTGTTTTCCACCCTCCTCCATGAGCTACTGCAGAAACACTAAAACAAATTCATCTGCTGAATTCACCCTAGATTAGTCCTCAAATCCATAAATTTAGCATCTGAATCATAAACCAGATCAAGCAGCTCACCTGAGGTGAGATTTAAGCAGGGCAGCTTTGAAGCCATTGGGAGCTCTGGGAGATGTTTCTCACAGATAAAGAAGTTTTGGAATTGAAAATGAACTCCCCAGAAGCCTTGGATTGCTACTGAGGCACACAACAGGGTGAGCATCCCTTCCCTGGCATGCACCAAACTCATCCAGTGCTGCCCTGGCCTGGTGTGGAGGGGCTGGAGAGAAGCCCAGTTGTATTTTTAATGTGTCTCTCACCTTCCAAAGCCCATCAAAGGAGAAATTCTTCCCTGTGAGGGTGGTGAGGCCTTGCCAGAGAAGCTGTGGCTTCCCCTGGATCCCTGGCAGTGTCCAAGGCCAGGCTGGAGCAGCCTGGGATAGTGGAAGGTGTCCCGTGGCAGGGGTGGAATGGGATGAGCTTTAAGGTCCCTTCCAATCCAAACCATTTCACTGTAATTCATCTGACCCTCTCCTGCCACCCAGGAGCTCTCCAGCTGGAGCTCACTCCCTCTGACCTAAAGGACATTTTCTTCAAAAAAAGGATGGTTTTGTGTACTGGGAATGATCCAGTCTGGTGGCACCGGCCTTTAGAAAGTCTGAGTTGAATCCTGGCTGGGAGCAGCCTTGGGTGAATCAGCTCAGTTGTGATTTTTAGAAGAGCCAAGGGGAAGTAGACACCCAAAGCCAATCAAAGCTCACATGGGATTTGTGCAACTAAGGCCTTTTCAAAACAGCCTTAAACCTTTTGGCTCGATGTCTGCAGCCATAAAGTGAGGATAATAATCCCTCTGACATCATGGGGAGGCTGCTATGTACATTAATGAGATAATGCTCATAAAGCACTTTGAAGGTGAAAAGTGCTATGCTGGGATAAGCACTGTTATTATATTTTAAGTTAAATCTCGGGGTTTCGAGCACAGAACAAAAGCCTGTCCGTATTTTAGAGCAGCACTCTATAAAAACATTTGGGAAACGTTTTAATTTGCAGAAGTACGGGAGAATAGCCTGAAAGAGCTCTAAATAAAATTTAGCCCACCTATAATTTAATAATAGTCAAACTGATTTTTTTTTAATTTGTAAAAACAATTTACTGCTGGGCCTAGACCCTGAATGCCAAGTTTCAGCCCACAGAGAGGTTTTTTTTTAATGGCTGAGTTATAAACCCTTGAAAAATGCTGACAGCCCCTTTACTAGAGCAGCACTAGCGGGTGCCCTATAATGAACTTTTAAATGACTTGAGATAATATCTGGAAAGCCAAGCCTGAAATATATTTCTGGGTTTGAGCCGTTGCCAAGGCAAACACAACACATCATAAGTCATCCTCATGATTCTGAGCGCATAAATTGGAGACACTGCATATAAAACCCAAATATTGGGTATCCTTCATGGCCAGGCTCCGGGCTGGTTTGATGTTACAGAGCAGCAGCAGCTGTGCAAGGACGAGCTGCGGGCGTTGCGTGTCTCCAAAGAAGAAAAGGGTCTGTATTTCCACAGCTCTGCCTTGACATTGTTAAATAGGAGCCTGCCCAGCCCTAATAAATCCTCCACTATTCTACTACTTTTAAGTGGAACCCAGGTGGCTTTCAAAATAAGAGCTCGCCCTGGCCGGCCAAGGAATGTTAATCTGCTCTGCGACCACATGGTTGCTGCATCTTAAATTACCAAAGACACATCTTAGAGCTGTAAGGCCCTCTTGGCTTGCAGGAGGGTTTTGCTGGCCACAGCGAGACCTTTCCCCCCAGCACCGTGTGTGCTGCGTGTTTCTGATTTCACAAGGTGCTTAAAGCATGGTGGGGATGCAGGATTAGACCCTGCAAGGGTCATTTTATGAGAGGAGTTGTTGTTTCATTTATCCTCCTCTTTCTGCCCCTCTGATCTTGCGGAATATTCAAAGAAAAGCTAAAATTAAAGTCTCTGCTCGAGCCTAACCCAGCTTTAATCCAGGTGCACAAGAGAGGCTGGTGAGCCAAGCTCCTTCCATTACAGATGGGGAGCAACACAGTTCTCTGCAAACATCTCCAGAGCTTTCCTCAGGCAGCTGTGGGGACACCTTGTCCAGCTGCTGCCCTGGAGGAGATTTTAATTCTGGATTTGAAGATTCAAACCTGCAGTGCAGAAAGCAGAACCTGCCCCGGCTGGAGTAAGGCACTGGGACACCGATATTCCAGGATTCCATAAATGCAAATTCCACTGCATTTATGGAATCCTGGAATGGTTCGGGCTGGGAGAGGCCTCAAGGATCCAAACCCTGCCACGGGCAGGGCCCCTTCCACTGTCCCCACTGATCAAGCCCTGTCCAACCTGGCCTTGAATTGTGTTTGTGAACTGAAGGGTTTGGAAGAAGTGTCTTGGGGAAAGCTCCATTTTCATTCATCCGGAGCCTTGGATTATCCACGAGTCCAGTGTGTGCCACAGCTGGATGTGCTCCACAGTCACAGATATCACACCACCACCGAGCCCGCTCCACTGGGAATTTTCCATGTGGAATAGCTGCCTTTGGAGAAGGTCACCAACACAGAGCCCACCCAGACTGAGGATGCTGGAGAAACCCGCTGGCTGCTCCATGGAAAGGAAGAAAGCAGCAGGATTCCTGAGGGAAGCGTGGCCATCCACACCCCTTGGAAAAAGGATTCATGGATTGCTGGATCTGCCCGTAACTCACAAAGGAGACAACTCCCCGTGGGTCTGATCACCAGACCTTGTTATTAAAAGGGGTAAAAGGAAAACTCCCACTGAATTTCACTTATTTTAAATGAATAAACAAGAGGAATGACAGTGGGAGGGAAGAGATGCTGCACTCAAGTCATGATCTGGCAACCCTTGAAGAATATCAGGGTTAAAGAAGTCCAGATAATCACATGGAAATATCCAGTCTCCAGTCTTGGGACAAAAGGAAACCCTCTGCTGCCTTAGCCTGCCCAGCTTTACTCCCAGTGGGTTTCCTCAGAGGAGTCAATTTGGGATGTCTGTGGAAATTCTGTCCTGGACTTTCCCTTCCCATGAGAGGTTCAGTGCCACACAGGATAACTCAACCAGGCTGACCATGGTCAGGCTCCAGGCCTGGTGGATTTTCAGACCTCCACCTGTGACTGTCACTGGGGTTCTCAGAATTAATTTTTATATTCTGATAATTGGCAGTTCAGAGATGGTGCTGGGCTTGTGGAGGGAACCCAGACCTCCTAAAAATTATCCGGAACATGAATCCCACTGCTTTTGGGTGGGAACTGGACACCTCACTGCCCTCCACGAACTCTGGAATGCATTTGAGAGTTGCTTCTGCCCTTCCTTTCATCAGACAACCCTGAGGTTTAAGGACAGATGTCTCAGAGGGCACTTTGAGGGGAAATGAAGCTTTTCTTTACTCAGGAACCAGTTTTATAGCCCAAGTAGGAAACCTCTAAACTTTATCACCAAAAAAAAAAGTGATTTGGAATAGGTAAACAAATGTCCACATCCAGCTATAAAGCCAACTACTGAAAACCATCAAGGGATTTTGTAGTCACTTTAGAAGCTGCTCTGCAGTAAAGAGCCACAAAGAAAAACTCAAGCATTAAAGGGAGGGTGTATGGAAAGGTATGTGCCTCAAGATTAATGCTGTGGAGTCAAAGAAAAGCTGTTATTTCTGACATTTTGACATAGCATCACTTTAGGATCTGGTTCTTATTAGCCCTTTCTGTGCCTTTTAAAGGCCTATTTTTTTTTTCAACCCAAAATGTCAGGAAATTTGGAACAGAAACGTACAATAAAACACGTCCCTTGACCCTCTGATCTATCAATCTTTCAAATAAACAAAGATAGCTGGATGAGCCAGGAAAGGGTTATTATATATAGTTACCTTATGTATAATGGTCAATATTCACTGCACAAACTCAGATTGTACAAAAAACCCGATGTGAGTGAAGCTTTTTGTGAAAGATTTTTGCCCTGAAAGCCCAAAGTTACTCAGGGTGGTTTCATTTTCAGGCTGCGTTCTGTGACCTTCGAATTTCACACCCTGTATTATTTATAAATGAGACATTCATGGAACACAAATTCTCAAATAAAAACGCGCACTCCGTCAGTGGAAAAGCAAACAAAAGGAGCTAATGTACTGTGGCTAAAAAAATTTTCAAACAAAGTAGCAGTAATTTACTGCCCTGCTACTAACGGGACCCCACAAATCGAATCAGAACCCTGAGCCCCACCAGGGGAGCTTGATTTACCCCATATCCCCCAGATAATAAAGGAAAATAGAAAGGTAAATTGTGCATGAATGTGAAGCTGTAATTCTTCCCCTTTCAGCACACGTATCGAATTCGCATCCCCTGATTCCAAAGGAGGATCTGGAACCTCGGAAGGACTGGGCCCAAAGGCAGGAGGCCTCCATCCACCTGGATTTCCCCACCTTTGGCTGTGTTTATGTTGTTTGGGATGAAGTTTGCCTGGGAGTCGAATCCTCCCTGGGAGATCCAGGATTTTCCCTGCAGGACCCACAGCCAGGTCCTTTCCCTGCCTGGAAGGACCAAGGTGGAGCCTCAGCCTGGATCTGTCAGTGAGGGGAGCCAAAGGCTCCCTGAGCAGCCTGGCTGCACCCCTGGGTGTCCTGCAGACCTTCCACTGCCTGCATCTCCCTCCTCCTGTGCTGGAGCTGTTGTCCAGCCCTTCAGGGAATGTTCTGGATCTCCAGGAAGGTCAGGACACGCAGTCCCAAACGCTGCCCCTCTCCCATCCCTCGTTTGGACCCTCCACAGTCATTTTGAGGTGTGCATCCCCGGAACACCCCAGGGGAGGGGTGCTGGAGGTGATCCTTGAAGGTCTTTGATTGTTAAGGGTAAATCCCAGCTGAACCTTCAGCTGTACAACCCTGACTCCTGCTGCCCAGCTCTGCAGGGAATGTTTGTTCCAGGGAGCACCGTGGGCCCCACAGAGCTCCAAGCCTGGGCTCAGAATCGTGGATGTCTGGAAATGGAAATGGTTCCCAAGCTCCAGGGCTTTAGACTTGTTTGCCACAGCTGATAGGCCACGGAAGGAAAAGGAAAACAGGCAAAAATTCACAGTAATGGATTTCTTGGGAAGCTGAAGGATCAGGAGGTTCTGGGAGGAGGAACCAGCAAGAGAAATGAGCTGCAGCCCTGGCCCAGCTCAGCCACAGCCAGGACACATCCCTGTGCCTCTGGAGGGGCCGCAGTGGGAATGGGGCTCTGGGAGGACCCACCGCAGGGATGAGGCTGCAGTGACAGTGACATTGTCCTGTCAGCCCTGCAGAAAGAGCAGCCATGAGGCTGAACCCTGCTCACAGCAATATTCCAAAGCTGACTCCTTCCTGGCAAAGACTCCAGTGTTATCCTTGCCTAAGGATGAAGAGATCCCAAACAACTCCTCCAGTGTAGCAGATGGAAATGGGCTCTCATTCCAATTCACACCTATTTCTCTGTAAATAAACTGACAGGGGATGGAAGGAGGAAGGAGAAGCCTCTCCTTCCATGATCTGTTTTGTGGGACAGCAGCAGCTCCATGGAGGGCTCTTCACCTTTCTAAAGGTGGGACACTGGGAGCTTTCCCAAACAAAGAGCTGGAGCAGGAGCTGGTGGTGCGAGGGGACAGACAGGGAAGGAGAAATCCAAGGAGAAACCCCAGTTCCAGTGGGGATGAGGCTTTCCCAGCCTCTTGGAGCAGTGAGCCATGGTCCCCATGGGAGATCTCCCATCTGGGGCTGCTCCAGACTCCCCCAGCCAAGAACCTGGGAGTGCAAAGCTTCACACGCTGCCTCCAGCCCCCTTCTCCCCCCAGTTTCACTTCTTTCTCCATATAGAATTAAATATTTATAGGATCATATGTTCATTTCTCTTTCTCCCTCGTGGCATTCCCTCTGCACACCATGGTTTGCTGGTAGGGAAAGAGAGAAATGCTCATAGCTAAATCTCCCCTGTTTTAAAAGTGATTATTTTTTATTTTTTATGCCCAGTTTGTTTGTTTTTTTAAGGTTTTGGTGAGAAACCACCTCCTCCCTCCCATCAATCGTTGCTTTCAACAGCTCTTCACGGGTGGCTGCGTCTCTTTTAAATTCATTTCCTGCTAAAAAGAATAAACAGGCAACTGTTTAATGCTGTCGATTTAGCTTATTTAATAGAAATTGAAACCTGAATAGGGCTCAGTTGTAAGATAATCACCGCAGAACTCACCCGGCGAGGGAAAGCACCAGATTAAGTCATTATTTCAAAATGCAGAATATTATTAACAAGCCGTTCCTCCTTCCCCAACACGGGGCACACGCTGGAGGAGGAGATGCTCATTCCCAAAGGGCAGCAGGTAGAGTCAGAGCCACTTAGAGCGGGCAGGGATTTAATTGGGGAATCGGGCTGGAAGCCACTTTGATGTGGGGAACTTCACAGGCTCTAAAATGAGTTTTACTGGGACCTCCTGGAAGACAAGTGGAGGTTTGGCTCCTTAAGATGCAAAAGAAAGGGAACCGAGCCTCATTTTCCCCTCTGAGGTTTGCAGTGCCCAGCTCAGCGGTAAATGGTTGGCAGAGGAGAAGTGGTTGACAAATTCCACAGTCAGGGTGGCTGAGGGCATCCTCAAAGATGCACAGATTTCACTCAGGAGCTGCAGCCACCGCCTTGCAGTGAGGGAATCTCAGCAGTTTGTCTTAAATTAGCAGTGCTTAATTTATAAAATGAAGGAGAATTATAAATCTCTCGGTTTTTTTTACAATAGAGCTCCAAATTGCACCTAATTACCACCTGCAAATGTATTTTGTACTATTAAAGCCTCAAAATTTGGTAATAAAACACATCAGGGCAAACTGAGTGCCTGATGCTTGTGAATTTTGGGTTCAAATCCCAAGATCCACCAGAAAAAACTGTGACAGAACATCTGGAAATATTTTTGCCACGTGGAACATTTTCCTGGTACGAGAAATGAATCTCCAGAAATCACAGAACCACACGGAATTAAATGTCAAAGGATCCCGAGGCAAATGGGGTTTATCTTGAACATCCCCTGACCCCCTTTGTTTGCTGATTTGGTCAAATCAAGAAAAATGGAGATTTTTTTCTGGATCCAGGCGGGAGCTCCCGAGGCTTTGGGGAGGAGCAGCTCTCACATGAAAGCCCCGCTGGTGCTGAGACCAGCCCAAACCCGCCCCGAACTCCTCTGTGGCAGGAGCCGCCCCTCTGACGGAGCTTTTGGGGCACAAACGCGTTTGAATCCCGTTTTAACCCCGTGTGTAAACGCGTGTTTAGGTGTGGGAGCTGCCAGCGCTCCGGAGAGGGGCCGGGAATCCCCCAGGAATGCGGGATGCAGCCCGAGCGCTGCCAATTGCCGCATTCCAGCTGGATTAAAAGCCGGGAGCCGCCTTTTACCTGTTCCTGACAATATCTCCAGCTCCAGCAGGTGCCACGGAGCTAACGCGGTTCAGTCACAGAGCGGCAGCTCTGCTTGGACCTTCCAAAGTCAAAGTTTTGCTTTCTCTGGCGTTTCTGAACTTTTGAGTGGATTTGTGGGCTTTACTTTTATTTTCTAGGCCACTTGATTATTTCCTGCTCTCCGAAAAACCAAAGAAAGCTGCCAAACAAGGAAGAAGCATGGAAAGAGCAGGTTTAGATGGGGAATCAGGAAGAATTCCTCTCCTGGATCGTGTGTCTGTGATTCTGACTAAATGTCAGCAGCAGGGAGGTGAAGAGAAGGTGCAGAGGAAAAAGATTTCAACAGCTGGATGATGAAGAGGAGTGAAGATGAGAGTCACATTTGCTAATCAGTAATGCCTCCAGAATAGAATATTTATTGTGTGTTGTACCTGTGGGGCCTGGGCAAGGTTTATGGCACAGTCCAGGCTGTGCAAACTCCTGGGAAGGAAGAGGCTCCTTTCCCTGGGACTCCCACAGGGCAGATCTCGTGGTGGCGATGGCAGTGGTGACACTGCAGGGACTGGAACAGGAGCTTGCCTCTCCCTTCAATAGAGAGTCAAGAAAGATGGAGAGAAACTTTTTACAAGGACATTTAGTGACAGGACAAGGGGGAATGGCTTCAAACTGAAAGCCAGGAGGTTTGGGGTGGATATTGGGAATAAATTCTTGGCTGGGAGGGTGGGCAGGCCCTGGCACAGGGTGCTCAGAGGGGCTGTGGGTGGGCCTGGATCTCTGGCAGTGTCCAAGGCCAGGATGGACAGGGCTTGGAGCACCCTGGGACAGTGGGAGGTGTCCCTAGGGTGGGACTGGATGGGATTTGAGGTCCCTCCCAACCCAAACCATTCCAGGATTCTGTGATCCTGCCTGGGGGAGGCACCACCTTCACTTCTCCCCAGCTGTGGGACGTTCCCTGAGCACAGCACAGCACAGAAATCCATTCTTATCCTGCTTTTCCTCGGCAATTTGCTGGGATTTGGGAATTCCCTGCTGAATGACCACAAGCTTTTGTCCCTTTCCCACCAGCCAGCACCAGCCCTTTGAATTTCATCTTCTCCACTGAGTCCTGGGTCACCAGAAAGTCCTGCTGCTTCCCTGCTGGGAAGGCAGATGTGAAAGGATCAACCTAAAGCACCCAGAATTACATATTCTCCTCATCCTTAAGCACAGAAAGCATATTTATGGATAAACATCAAACATTATGAACACATGTTCAAAAAAACATTAACAAAACACAGACAAAAACAGTTGGGAAAACCATCTGGGGCAGAACTCCACGGTGGGAAATTTCCAGCTCAGCAGTAAATGGTTGGCAAAGGAGAAGTGGTGACAAATTCCACAGTCAGGGTGGCTGAGGGCATCCTCAAAGATGCACAGATTTCACTCAGGAGCTGCAGCCACTGCCTTGCAGTGAGGGAATCTCAGCAGTTTTCCTTAAATTAGCAGTGCTTAATTTATAAAATGAAGGAGAATGATAAATCTCTCTTTTTTTTTACAATACATATCCCTTGGAGAGCTCCAAATTGCACCTAATTACCACCTGCAAATGTATTTTGTACTATTAAAGCCTCAAAATTTGGTAATAAAACACATCAGGGCAAACTGAGTGCCTGATGCTTGTGAATTTTGGGTTCAGATCCCAAGATCCACCAGAAAAAACAGTGTGACAGAACATCTTGAAATATTTTTGCCACGAGGAACATTTTCCTGGTACGAGAAATGAATCTCCAGAAATCACAGAACGACACGGAATTAAATGTCAAAGGATCCCGAGGCAAATGGGGTTTATCTTGAACATCCCCTGACCCCCTTTGTTTGCTGATTTGGTCAAATCAAGAAAAATGGAGATTTTAAAATCTCAAATCAGGTGGTTTGGGGTTTTTTTCTGCCTGCTTACCTTTATCTAATTCACTTGAGATGTTCCATGACGATGTGGGCATGAAATCAGCAACAACCGAGGAATTCACTCCTGGAAGGGGAAGAGAGAAAAACCACGAGATGCTGTTAATGCATGGGTTCTATATCATCAGGAATCGAGCTGCTGTCACAGGAATAAAATGATTTGAAGCTCTGTGCTGGCAGGCTGAGCATCTGGGCAGCAGAAGCAGCCAAGGGGGAAAGGCAGCAGGGCTGCAGTTTGTTTTGCAGTGCTGTTCACTGCAAGGCTAATTAAGCATCTTTGGGATGGACTTGACCCACCCTAAAATCTCTCCTCGGGTTTTTGAGAGGTGGAATGACTCTGCAGTGGTAGAGCTGAGGGAAACGCGGTGCTGAGAGGCTGCTGAAGGTGTCATCTGGTAATATTTACAAGATATTTGAATCCTGGAAACCCGTGTGCAGCAGAAGGGATGTGCTTGATGCACTGAAGTTAACAGGGCTCCTTGAATGAAAATTGCTGGAATCAGGCTGATCTGAGCCCCAGCAGCTGGGGAGAATCCTTAACTCTTCAGCAAAAAGCTGAATGGAGGGTTGTTTTTTTGTTTGTTTGTTTAAATAATTTTTATTTTATTTATTTATTGTTATTTATAATATTTTTATTGCTGTACTTTTATTTTAAACAGCAAATCACAGGGAGGGTTGTGTTAAGCCAGCACGTCCTGCCTCAGCCCCAGGTCATAGCAGAACATTCCCTGTATCCAAACCTCATCCAGCATCCAGGATTTGCTGTCTCCCTGCCACAGCAGATCCACACGCAGCCTGTGAGGCTGCTCAGCCACCAGGGAAGGGTTCTGGAGTCACCCCCAGGGATAAACAGGTTTTGTATGAGCTTTAGGGAGTGCTGGTGGGAAGAAGGGGTGTGCACACACCTTCCATGGCAGGGAAAGCAGAGCACATCCTCGTTCCCGGTGTCACCCAGCCCTCAGAAACCTGACCTGGAGTGGGAGGAGAGCGGTGTTGGATGGCACTGAGTACAGGAGAGGGAATGTGAAACCAAACCAAGCAGTGCTCAGGGTGCCAGTCCTGGAAAATCCACTGGGAATGAGCATCCCAGACCCCAGTGCTGCACCCTGGAGGGACCCCCAGCGCTGGGTGATCCCAGAGGTGCACAGGGAAGGCAGAGGGGATGCTGTGAGTTAGAGAACAGGAATGTTCTGAAGTGCTTTCGTTTCTCTTTGACACCATCCTTTAGCTTATTCCCAGATCCCACTCATAAAACACAGCATGCAAGGATATGCTAAGATGCTCTGCCTGTATTTGATGTGTTGGCAGCTCTCCTATTTCATTAAAAACTCACCAGAGGTTGAAAACACCAGGTCAGACAAATCCACGAGGCCCTTTGGTTCAGACACAGCCCGTGCCCTCTTCATAAATAAGGCCTGGCTTAAGAGCCCACTGGGCAGCCCTGCTTACCCAACACCCTGCCAGGCATTCCCAGTGTGAGCACGGGATTTAAGGCATTAGAGCTCCCCTGGGAGCACGTCCTGGCCTGTGCAGCCCCCAGGCAGAGCCCGCTGCTGGGGACAGGCCCTGGGCACAGGGAGGTGGCACAGCCAGCCTGGCACCCGCTGGCACCAGCTGAGATTTTGGCCCACTGCATTCATCCCTTCTCATTCTCTTTTAAAGCTGAGCTTGTCTGAGCCACACAGCCCTTACCTAACCCAAATTTTTGGGACCACGTGGCTTAAACTTGCAGGGTTGAAGGGAAAAAAAGGCAGATCCAGTGCCAATATTGCTGTCACGAGGGGTAGGTGACAAACAACAGTGGCCAAACACTGCCCGGGAGCTGCTGGGTGTCAGGCTGTGCCAGAGGTTGGGATCTTGGTTCCCTACCCCTCCTTACCCTTCCAGCTCTGCTAGCCAAGAAATGGGACAACTCCTGTGGTAAAACCCCTCCAAGAGGGGATCTGAGGTGCTGCAGCTCAGCTGGGACCAAACAGGTTCATCCCTGTGTCCACAGGCACAGCTCAAACCCACAGCGGGTTACACCTCAGTCACACACTCACCTCTGGCACCCACAAGGGATTTTCTGTAGCTGCTTTGGCTCCCCTGGAAATATTTTAGTATGAAGAGCCCACAAACCAACTGTACTCTGCCAACAGGTAACAGACATTAACCAAAATTAAACAGAAGTATTAACAACCCTGTGCCCACATGCAGCATTTGTTATTTGGAGCTCCAGAACTGACAACACAATGACCACATGCAGTATTTTGGGTTTTTATAACTCCAGAGTGTTCATATGGATGTTTTCTCAGCCAGGCTTTGAAAACATGACCAGGAATCTCACAGAGCAGACACCTCTCAGCTCATCCACAGCAGAAACCACATGAGAAGACCAAAGTTTCCCATTTGTGGAAGTTCTGCAGGCTGGTGACTGGTGATTTTCTGATGTTCCTCAAGTAAAGTTCCAAAGAAGGGCAAAGCATCCCTGTGCCCATAGTAAACATTTTATTTGATTGAAGGGAACTCACAGAGCAGCTACACCGTGTAGGAACAAACCCTCCCAGTGCAGGAAAATAAAACATCCCAGCAAAAAGGCCCAGGAGACATCCCTGAATTCCATTTCTACCTGTGATGACTCAGGATTGCTGCAGGAAAGTGAGAGTGGTGCCACCTCCCCTTGGAAAAGCTCTGGCCTAATTCCAGGGGAGTTCCCAGGCAGCCTGGGAAGGGATGAGTCAGGGATTTGCCCACAGCAGTTGGGGCACTGGAACAGACTTGCCCATTCACTGTCACCACTTCAAAATAGGGGAAAAAACCTCTGTCTAATATTAGATCACAGATTGAGAGGATTGCTGAGGTTGGGAAAGCCCTCCAAGGTCATCAGCTCCAGGCTGTGCCTGATCCCACCTTGTCACCAGCCCTGACATCCTCACTCCTTGGGAACCTCCAGGGACTGCAGCCCCTCCCAAGGCCTGACCACCCTTTCCATGAGGAATTCCCTCCTGAATCCAACCTGAGCCCTCCCCGGCACAGCTTGAGGCCGTTTCTTCTTCTCCTGGCAATACTGCAACTGAATTTTGGATGTGGGGTTTAAAAACGAATTCTTACTTCTTAAAACTTCCCTAATGCCCAGCTTTAACTTGAACAATTAGATTTGTAAGAAGAGCCAGCCCGAGAAATGTGATCAGACAGAGCCATTATCCCGTTAAGGTTGTATTTATCCATGGAATCATTCCAGATGAATGATGACTCCTCTTAACACTGGCAAGATAATTATCTGTTCCAACCTATTAAGAAACGTTGGATTTAAGTTAATGAGAAGTCACAACAGGCTGTGAAAAGCCAAGTAAAGTGTATTCAAACACACTTCCCACGGAGAAATTGGCCAAGACCTGATTTTATCACCGAATTGCACAAGTGTGGAGTCAGGCCTTGTAAAGCCTTTGTGATTAAATAAATTTCAGTGAGGTTTACAAAAAGCTGTACCTGCATTTGTAAGATCAACTAGAGAGTGTAAGTCAAAGAAAGGAGATAATTGAGATGACATCAAGCCCAGAAATAACTGAAAATTTTAGTGGGGATTAAATCTGTTGTACGGGAAAAAAGGAGAGAGCAAAATGAGTCTAGAAATGAGGATATCCTGCTTGGCAGACTCCAGAGCACGAGGAATGTGTGGGTGCTCCATGAAGGAATGGACACATCCAGTGGAAGCACGGCCTGGGATGGACTTTCTGTTGGGGCAGAGATGGAAATCCCACCCTTTTTAAGATGGAAAATAAGTCCTGTTAAAACTGCAAACAAAAAATTCAAAGTATGTTCTTCATGGGCATCCCTTGTACCCCGCCAGGGGCTCATCCATACCCCGATGCTATACCAAATTGATACAATTATTTATATAATCAGGAGTAATCTCTTTTTTCTGATAGAAAAATGAATGTGATTGCAATCCGGATCTCACTGCGGGATACCCAAAACAGCAAACAGAACAAGGAGGTGTTTGGAGAAGGAGTTAGGAGTCTGAACAACAGGACAAACGATTCCGAATTCATGTTTAACATAAGAAAAAGCTCTCCATTCGCAAGCCTCTCTCCGAGTCTGAGCAGAAAGCCTTCGCTTTGTTATCCCGTGAAGGAATTTGCCTAAGGAAGTGATAAAAGCCCAATTTCCCGAGACATTAAAAACAAGATTGGGCAAGACATGACTGCAGACACCACCGCGGAGTTATCCCACGCTGGCAGCAGGGTCAGGGCAGGACAACTTCACAGGGGGCTTAGGCACAGCTCCTTTTGGCCAAATCACCCATGAACATTTTATAGCTGCAGATCTACCAGAAACATCAACTCCCCCTTAAAAAGGGGAATAAAATCTCCAGCAAACGAACTCCTCAGCTTTCCTACTTGCATAGAACCTCAGGAAAACCGGAATGGCAGATAAAGTTATACAGACTTAGAGAAAAGCTAATTATCCTAAGTGCTCGGTGTTTTCTGCTCTTCTGCACATTCCAGACCAACACTTCATCTTTCCCTCAGTCTGGTTCCTACCTGACTGATCCCTTCCAGGATCTGCCCACAGATCTGCCTCCCGGCTGTTTTTCCTCTCGGTCCTATCTCCCTCATCTGCCTTTTCTGCCTTTTGCACTCCCTGTTCCACCGATCCTTTGTGAGCTCCGCACACGTTTCCATCTGATCTCCACAGATATTCCATTTTGCAATCAGCCTCTGCACAGCCCACCCCGGAGCTGCTGAAGGAAATTTAGACAGACTGTAATGGATACAACCCATTATTTACTAATTCTCTTGTCTGTTTAAAAATTGGCACCATCCTGATATTTCTATCACATATCTCAAATTTTGCTTATCCCCTTAATATGTTGAAGGATTTTCAGGACAACAGTCCCTCTGTCTGCATTGGAATTCTCCTCTTTCCAAAGGAGGTGGGAATTGTGAATTCTTCAATCAGCTGAATGAGGGAAAAGAGCAAGGAGGTGGGGAATATTTGAACATTTCTGCTCTTTGAGTAAGGCAGGTGTCTCTCAAGGAGAATCTTCTGCCTTTAATAGTTTGTGACACCACAGGTCAAACCCTATGGACACTAATCCTCATCCCACAGGACAAACCTTCCATGGATTATTTAAAAAAACAGCCCATGTTAAAAATATACTCCTGCAAGATGCCTCCACTTGCCATGCTCAGGTGAAGCTGCTGTAAAAAATATGTATAAAATATTCAATATTTTGAATATTGTGGAAGACAAGAGCCTGCAATTATACACAATAAAATCTGCCCCAGGACAGACCTTAGAGAGCTGTCCCTGGTGAGGAACGCTGCAGGATGGCATTTCCCCAGTTAGTTGTGCTAACTGGTTATTCCATGGCTGAAAAATAAAGGGAAAGCTGGTGCTGCCAAAACCTTGCCTGGGCAGGTGCAGAGGGTAAGGGTTTACCAGATCCCACAATCCCAGAGGCTGGAGAAGACCTGGAGGATCATCCCAGTGCCTGATGCCCACCTTGTCCCCAGCCCGGAGCTCTAAGTGCCACATCCAGGAGTCCCTTGGACACCTCCAGGGATGGGCACCCCCAAACCTCCCTGGGCAGCGCTTCCCAATCCTGCCCACCCTTTCCATGGAGAAATTCTTTCCAATTTCCTGCCTGACCTTCCCCTGGTGCTTGAGGCCATTCCCCATCCCATCCCTGTCCCCCGGCTGTCCCCTCCTGTCAGGAGCTGTGCAGAGACACAAGGTCTCCCCTGAGCCTCCTTTTCTCCAGGCTGAGCCCCCCCAGCTCCCTCAGCTGCTCCTCACAGGATTTAAATGATTCCTCCAAAGTCATCACGGTGTCCAAAATGCATTTTCTGCTCTCCAGGCTGCTCCCTGCAGCCGGGGCAGAGATGAAGTTGTGGGGTGCTAAAACCTTCAAATGGTTCATTTTGTTCCAGATGTTCAAATGTAAAACTCCTGCACGTCTACCTGTTCTTTATCTGCAGTGTTATCATTATTGACAGCCCTGGGCAGGTTCATAATTGGCATTAGATAGGGAAATTTTCAACACCAGAGAACAATTCGGGCTCGGTGGATTTCAAATACACCAGACATTAATTCCCAGCTTCAAAGGGAGACGTGCAGCGGGATGATTTCACTTAGAGCAGGACTGGAAATTGTTAGCAACTTCATTTATATCCCATCCCTTCCATCTATCAGAGCACCTCACCGCTGCTACTGGCACTTTCAGCAGCAGGACCTCTCTGCCCGGGAGCCCTTCTGAGTCTTCAGGCTCTCCAGGGCTGGAGATAAATGAAAGGATTAACCCATTTCGGATGTGCCATCAGGAGGAATCCCAGTGCTCTATTTATGGTTTCAGGACAGGGGGCCAAATCATGCACCCGACCCCTCTGCCTTCCCTTTTCCTGCAGGTCTGCTCCCTCCCATGGGAATCAGTCCCTGGGGGTTCCAATAAAACCCACCCCAAAAGGCTACAGGGGAGAGTAAAACTCCTTCTCACAAACATAATTCTTGAGATTTGCTCTGGAATCTCGAAGTCATCAGAAAATGATGTGATTGCTACGTCTGAGTCTCTGCAAACTCCTCAAATGCCTTTAGATGTTTTGGCAGCAGCCTGGTGCCTTCCTCAAGTCGGTATTTTTAGTAACTTGGTCTTTGGCTAAGGTCATATCAGTTAAAAATTGTTTTCTTCCGCGGGATCGGAGCCATCGCTTGGTAGAAGAGGTTTTTAAAGAGGCCCATTTTATATGCTAAAACCTTAATCCTAAATTTCTAATTACCGCCCTACAATTCCTTTTGATTGCGGCTATTAATTACAGATTATCATTAATGTTAGATGGATTTAGAAGTCACTGTGGAATCTGGGTGCACTTCACGTTACTCCAAATTGGGTCGTTAACAGTTCCACTTAAGAAGAGCCAAACCCCGCGCCCGGAGCAAGCCACAGCTTTAATGACAGGGAATGAAGAAAAGGAACGGCCACTTGGCCGAGGGCCAGCATTTCACGGCTCACAGTGGGGCCTTTGTGCCTCTGAGCTGGAGAAATGTGGCCACGGTGGCTTCCAGGGCACTTTGAGCAGACCTGGAGCACCACATTCCTGGGATGGCCCCGCTCAGGTGGACCCGGAATGATCCCGCGTTGTACAAACTCACAGAATGTCCGAGTTTTAATAGGAATTATTATTTGTGCTCTGCTCTGTTTGAAATATGAGGGAGGTGGGAGGAAGGTACTGGAGGAACGTGGGGTTTTCCTGACGAAAAAAAGGGGTTTTAATGGATATGGATCCAGAACCTGGTGGATCCTTGGAAGGTGGAATACTGGAAGAGGGAACAGCAGGGCTGCTGGTCAGGCAAATTTACAAAGGCTGGGAATTTGCATAATGAATGCAAATTTTCCATCTCTCCAAACCCACCTGGATTTTTTTCCATGCCCTGAGCTGCTCTGGGCATCTCAGACTGGCAGAAAGAGAGAAGAAAAGGTGGAAATGGGCCACCCAAAGACAACTGGACAACTGCAAAGACAAGGAAGCAAAAAGCTGAAGAAATCACTGGATGGGGCTTATCCAGAAGTGGATGTGACAAGAAGCAGAGGAGTCACAAAAACCCACTGGAATATCACGAGGGAATGGAGAAGGAGAAGGATGTCCTGGGGCACCGTTAAGTGAAGATTCTCCAGTGCCAGGAATGGTGAAGAAGAGTCCAGGGAGGGATGGAAGGAGCAACACCGGGGTTGTCTGGGATGAACATTTCCCTCCCAAAAGTTTCGCAGGCTCAAAAGCGCTGAGATCCCTCCAGAGCCTCCCTTGCAAAGCCCACACATCCCTGTGACTCCAGGTGATCCACAGCCCACATTCACCCACGGAACTCGCTTTCCTGAAGGCACCAGTGCCCTGCCCCTCTCCTGGCACAGGTCCCCGCTGATTTCCCTCCGCACCAGCGGAACGAGCAGCGCGTGCTCGGCACAGACGTGTTTGGAGAGGGAGGATGAGGTGGCTGGACAGGGCTCTGCTGCACCTGCTGGCTTGTCCCTGGCTTCCATCAGTGCCACTGCACTAAATCCACCCACAAAGGCTCGAAAGAAGGCAAAGGCAGCCAAGCCCAGGGAGGGCAAACAAGAAATCATTTACGTCCGCCATAAATCGCGGCACGCCGTAACTCCTCGCACCTCAGCGCTCGGGGGCCACAACCCACTGCAGAGGATGAGGAGACCAGCAAGCCACAATTAAACCCTTATAACTTGTGAAGAAAACTGCAGCAGAAGGCTGCCATGTGCAAATCCACGGGTATTTTTTCGAGCCCGATAATTATTTTTGTTGCGGCGACGAAAAACGGGCCCGTGTCAGCTGATGAATTAATGGGAGGGCCTGAAACAATTACTCCTTAAATACACAGAGGTCTCCCCAGTGTAAACACGCTCCCTTTCCTTGCAGGTCCTCGTGGTACGGGGCAGACGTTGCCCCATGACTTATTGGCTGCCCATGATGGAGCAGTAAATGCTGCCTGCCTGATGGCTGCAGCCCCATGCCTCGGATTTTACACGGCTCGACGGTGATTAATGCACAAACTGCCAACTGCAGCCAGAGGCTGGAACACAAGGCCACACTGTGAAACCTATGCTAATAGAGCACAATTTATATAAAAAAAGGGGGGAATGTAAATATTTAACCGATGCCAGAGCTGGATGCTTTGGCCAAGCTGGGACTGAGCTACATTGATTGTTCAGGAGGAACTTACACCCTAAAACCCACACAGGCCTGATCTCAGACAGGCTTGGAAGGTGCACTCAAAACTTCATTTCTTCTGCTAAAAGGCTGTTTTCTTAAATTTTGCTTCAAGTCGAGCAGATGCCACTTGTAAGAGCTGCTCAGTGTGTGTGTGGAGAGCTGGGCCCAGCTCAGGTCTCCTTTGGAGTGCTGAGAGGAGAAGTGGCAGGAGAGATCTGCATCCCCCAGAGACCAACGCCAAACCAAGGCCCTCCAGCTAATTTGTGTTTATTAGCAGCCCCAGGAGAGGGCAGGGGCTCGGGGAGGTGAAGATTGAGCTCCCTTCTCATAGCTCTGGGTTGGGTTTCAGTCACAGCACAGGCTGTCCTTGTCCTGCCCCTTGTCCTGCCCCTTGTCCTGCCCTCGTGGCACTTCTGATCCAGGCTGTCCTCAGGCAGCCAACAAAAGCAATTATGCAGGTAATTAGTCTGCACAAAAGGTTTACATCAATGCTTCAGAGGTTTCTTTTTAATCCCTTCACTGATGGAAGGAGTTAATTGATTTAGCCACAGTTAGAACTTATTTACTGTAAGAAAGGTTCCTAAATCCAAGGTTCAGCAGGACCTGCTGGATTCAGGTACTCATTAACATCAAGAGAAATTAAATCCAAATTTATTTTCACTGCTGCTTTTGGGGACATCTGAAGTTTCCTCAGTGGCTGAAGCATGGTCCTGCACTGCATTCCCCATGATTTCCAAGGATATTCCAGGGAATCCCATCCCATCCCAGGCATGCTGAGCTCAGCACTGCGAGCCTAACAACAGCCACCAAATCCAAAGGTTTGACAAAATCAGTCTCCCGAATTCTTGCAACAATCCTGCACTGCCCAAAGCTCAGCCAGGGCTGTTCCTGTCGGTGCAAAAGAGCCACTTCTGAAAAACACAATTAAGACGTCGCGAGCCTTCACCTTAATTGCACCCAGCAGCACAAACGTCTGTGGGCTTCGTGACCCCGTAATGGTTCTGCCACAAAAACCCAGCCCACAGTCTCTAAAAGTTAACAGCCTGTACAATGGAAAATCAACAGGAGCAGGGCAGAGTCGGCTTGTGCAGCCCTAACTGCTCCAGCAGCCGCGGAAGCCTCACGGAAGGATAAACCACTGATGATTTTTTTATTAGCTCAACAAACAAGAAGCTCAGCATTTGGTGCGGTGCTACTGCAGAGCCACAGGGATTAGGTTTCAAAGCCGTGGCAACTGCCATGCTTTAAGGAACTCGTTAGGCTGGAAATGGATATAGGCTCCCTCTGGAAGGCAAGGCAATCCAAATAAACACGCTGAGAACGGCAGCACATCCAGATGAACTTCCAGGGGACCCCCTGGTCCTTCCCCAGGAGCAAAACCCACAGCAGTGCCAGGGGTTAGGAATTTCCAGGGGAACCCCTGTTCCTGCCCAAGGAGCAAAACCCAGAGCAGTGCTAGGGGTTAGGAATTTCCAGGGGAACCCCTGTTCCTGCCCAAGGAGCAAAACCCAGAGCAGTGCCAGGGGTTAGGAATTTCCAGGGGAACCCCTGTTCCTGCCCCAGGAGCAAAGCCCACAGCAGTGCCAGGGTTTATGGAGTTCCAGGGGACCCCCTGTTCCTCCCCCAGGAGCAAAACCCAGAGCAGTGCCAGGATTTACAAGATTCCACGATTCCCTGTTCTCTCCCTGGGGAGCAAAGCCCACAGCAGCACCAGGGATTAGGAATTTCCAGGGCATCCTCTGTTCTCTTCCCCATAAGCAAAGCCCAGAGCAGTGCCAGGGGTTAGGAACTTCCAGGGGACCCCTGTTCCTCCCCCAGGAGCAAAACCCACAGCAGTGCCAGGGTTTACAAGATTCCATGATCCACTGTTCTCTCTCCCTGAGGAGCCAAGCCCAGAGCAGTGCCAGGGGTTAGGAACTTCCAGGGGACCCCCTGTTCCTCTCCCAGGAGCAAAGTTCAGAGCAGTGCCAGAGTTCAGGAATTTCCAGGGGACCCCTTGTTCCTCTCCCAGGAGCAAAGTTCAGAGCAGTGCCAGAGTTCAGGAATTTCCAGGGGACTCCTGTTCCTCCCCCAGGAGCCAAGCCCAGAACAGTGCCAGGATTTAGGAATTTCCAGGGGACCCCTGTTCCTCTCCCAGGAGCCAAGCCCAGAGCAGTGCCAGGATTTAGGAATTTCCAGGGGACCCCTGTTCCTCCCCCAGGAGCCAAGCCCAGAACAGTGCCAGGATTTAGGAATTTCCAGGGGACCCCTGTTCCTCCCCCAGGAGCCAAGCCCCCAGCAGTGCCAGGATTTTCGTGGCTGTCCCAGTCCTTGCTCTCCAGGCCAAAGGAGAGCAGCAATCTCAAGCTCAGCAGTGATCAGAGCGAGCGGCTGCCAAAGTGAGCCCGGCCTAGGGATGGGGCTGAGCTCAAATGCTCACACACTCATTCCAGGGCTCCATCCCACTGCTGCCTCATTCCCATCCCTCAGCTCTGGGAGCGTCCAGGAAGATTCTGCACGGACTATTTACAGGGCAAGGAAAACACAGCTTCCCTTGGAAGGCTCCGGAGCAAACATGACACCGGGAAATGGAGATGGTGGAATGGCCTGGAGAATTCTCCCTCATTTCCTAGGGAATATTTACAGCCCGCTCCTCCAGCTTTTCTCCACTCATCTGTAACGAGTTCCCAAACTGCTCCTTGTGGTCAAGCCAGATTTTTGTGCTGTTTGGCTTTTCAGGTTTCCCAAAGTTCATTCCCAGGTCCTTTCCCCACACTGCCAGGAGCTTCAGGCTCTGCTTTGCCCCACTCACCATCGTGTGCAAAACCCCATTTTACTAAAACAGAAAATCCTGACAGACGGAGGATGGACAGAGACCTTTCCCAAGTGCAGTTCTGATCTTTTGAGGGAGAATTTTTGGGAGGATTCCTGCCTGAGAGATACAGAGCACTGATTGCACAAAGTCTAAACACTCCATCAGTGATAGGAGAAATATGTTGGAAATATTCATTTTTCATTCTGGCAATTCCCTTATCATGTTCAGGATTCTGGTCAAATATCACAATCTAACACCTGTTTAATTTAAATAAAAGTGCTGAAGTAACCAAACTCCTTTCCTTGTGGCATTAAAAGACTAAAATCTTCCCACTGTTTAACACATGGATGTTGGAGAGATATTTGAACCTAATCCAGATTTTATTGAGATACTTAGAAAATCCAGCATCAGTTAATGATTTTGGATGCTGTTTCAGGTTTGTGCATGTCTTTAATCCTCCTGAAGCACAGCACTGCCAAGCTGTGTATTTTCTCACCCAAATTCCCAAATTAATTAACTCTGACAGGGGGTTTGTGTGCTGCTGTTACCCACAGTGTTTATATAAAACCAGGGACAGCAAATCAGAGCATTACAGTAATCTTTAAAAAAATAGCTTTTAAAGACTCAGTAGGGGCGTAAGAGAAGAGATTTAAACCAAAAGTGAGCAGGTTTAGATTAAAAATTAGGGAGAAATTGTTACCTGTGAGGGTGGTGAGGCTCTGGCATGGTTTTCCCAGAGCAGCTGTGGCTGCTCCATCCCTGGCAGTGCCCAAGGCCAGGCTGGAACAACCTGGGACAGTGGAAGGTGTCCCTGCCCATGGCAGGGGTGGAACAGGATGAACTTTAAGGCCTCTTCCAACCCAAACCTGTCTGAGATTCTTTGATTTTTTCACCCCCTGCCATGGGCAGGAACCCCTTCCACTATCCCAGGTTGCTCCAAGCCCTTTAAAACTTGGCTTTGGACACTTCCAGGGATGAGAATCCACAACCTGTCAGAAACATTCTCAATTTATGCCAAAGGCAGGGTGACAAACACCTGCAGTAGGAGCCATGTTCACCAAAAGATGTGTTTAAAGCAGGATCCCACAGGGAGGAATATCCTGGGTAAAGGGATCAAATTATTCCTGCCACATCCAGGCCACTGGGATGGCCCAAAGCACATCCCATCTCTCAATGCAAACACAAACTGCAAATACAAATCATGCAGAATGTGTTTTTCACCCCATTTCTCAGCAGATTGGCTCCTGTTTGGAATGCCTGGGCCGGGCATGCTGAGGGTGGGAATCCTCAGGAGTTCCCTCCAAACCACAGAGCAAACCGTGCCCTGTGATTTTGGTTTCCTTGCATTACTGCCCTGGAGCTCTGGGAGCATCTGATCCCTACCCAAACACACTCCCCCAGACACAGAGCACACAGAGCTGAGCACGGCCAGCCTGGGGCTGGCACACGGAATCCCCAGACAGCACAGCCCAAACACCTCACCCTGAGCATGCCCTGTGCTCACTGAGAAGCAATTCCTGTGCCCAGAAGCTCTCACTGCTGAGAAAGAGATTTTTACTATCACAGCTTTGCTGCTAAAATTAATTAAAATTAATTAAAATTAATTTTAAAAAAAGGAGTTATTGCACCAACTTTATCCAGATGTACCTGAGCCCTCCAAAGACATTGTCAGCCTGGAGTTTTAGTCACCTGCAGTGTCATATCCAGAGCAATAAATGTAATTGTTATTCATTGTCAGCAATGAACAGAACCTCTGTTATACTCTTCCAGGATGGAATTAGTTGTTAAACATATTTGGGCAGTTTTACACTGATGCAAAGCTGAGCACAGGGATGTAAACGAGGAAGAATTTTTGCAGTGGGGTGTGTGAATCCAAGAAATCAATCTGGAAATAAGTGATATGAGCTGACAGAGCTGCTGGCTGTGCCAGCAAAACCAGTTTCCCATGACCCCTGGACATTGCCCTTCCCAGTCTGACCTTCCAAGAAAACTCAAACTCCTCTGAACACTTTACTGTGTTTAAACAGACCCTGAGAAATGGAATCAGAGATTTCCTGCCCACGTTGTATCAGCCCAAAGATGAACTCTTACTTGCCAGGAATGGGAGGGGATGGAAGTGGGGAATGGAATGAGGCACCTGTAAATTCTCCAGCCTCCATCTGCCCCTTGCAAGGCTCTCCCTGTGTGTCTGAAGCTCTTTAAGTGTTGAAGAGGAAGAGAAATGCTCTCTACTCGCTGCATTTCCACAGTGTGGAACACAAACAGCAGCACCTTAAAGAACTAAAAGCTGATCTCTTTACCTGGCCAGCCTCCAGACATGAGGAGGCCAGGAAAAATAAACCCAGCTTTTCTGATTTCTTCTTCTGATTTCTTTTCAACCTCCTGGGGCCAGGGCCAGCTCTGGGGACAGTGCCACCAGCTCTCCCCCTGGAGCTCCTGTCCATATCCATGTGGTGCCTCTCAGTTCTGGGAGGGTTCCCACTGTGGTTAAGGGAGTTCTGACCAACAGCCACAAATCCAGGAGTGCCCCAAGCTTTCAGATTTGGCTCCCTGAGTGCCACTGTCCCTGAGTGCCACCATCCCTGAGTGCCACCGTCCCTGAGTGCCACCGTCCCTGAGTGCCACCGTCCCTGGGTGCCACCGTCCCTGAGTGCCACTGTCCCTGGGTGCCACCATCCCTGAGTGCCACCGTCCCTGAGTGCCACCGTCCCTGAGTGCCACTGTCCCTGAGTGCCACCATCCCTGAGTGCCACCGTCCCTGAGTGCCACTGTCCCTGAGTGCCACCGTCCCTGAGTGCCACCATCCCTGAGTTCCACTGTCCCTGAGTGCCACCGTCCCTGAGTGCCACCATCCCTGAGTGCCACCGTCCCTGAGTGCCACCGTCCCTGAGTGCCACCATTCCTGAGTGCCACTGTCCCTGGGTGCCACTGTCCCAGCCTTTGTGCCCGGCCCAGCTCCACTGGATAAACCCTGAGCTGCAGACACAGGAGTCCTGGCAATCTCGGTTTGTGTTTATGGCAAGCAGTGCAGGTGGGTTTACATTTCAAATAAATAAATAAATGCAAAACCACTTCAGAACCCTTGGAAGTCAGCGGAGAGCAGCGTGGTGGGATTGGCCTCTCCTGTGCTGGTTCAGAAGAAAGTCCTGAGGGTCACTGTGATGGGAAAGAGCCAGGCTGGACACAGGCCAGGAGATTCCCTGCCCTGAGTGATTAAACTTGGAGCAAAACCAACAGACAGCGAGAGAAAAGAGGAATTTTCCCAGGGACGTGTTTGATTTGAGCAGGGATTTCTCCTCAGCAATTAACTCTTAGCAACAAATTGATATTTGTGTGTCCCCTGCCCTGACTGCAGCCCCATGCAAGGGAGTGTCTGGGGGCACTGGGATCAAACAGCCCTCGAGGAATGTGCTGGAACTGTGACTGTTTCAATTATCACTGGTGATGCTGCTGCCTTTATTCTGTGCAGAGTCAAACAGAGCTCCGGGGAGAGCAGTGTGGTTTTTCAAGAGGCACTTGGGCTCCCATTGAAGCCTCCCAGAAAAGCTGCCACTGAATTAGGAAATGCTGAGAGCTGCACAAGTGCAGGAGAAGTGCCTTACAGAGCTATTAGCTCACAACTGCTCTACAAGCTACAAGCAAGGAAAATAAAGGCAGCAAAGAAAAAGCAAAGAAAGGCACAGAAATGTTTGAAAGCCCTTCCAAACCATCACAGGCTGACAGCCTGCAGCCCCTTTCATCTGCTGCAGGCCACTTCAGCAGGCTCCAGGATTTAATTAAATGGAATGTTTATTTACACAGCTCGGGAGAGGGGCTCGGCAGCCACCAGAGCCACCTCACTGAGGTTTATGGGCTGAAAGGGTTGGAGTTTGGCAGACTGTGACATAAAATAAGGGCAGGATTGCTGGAATTCCGAGTGCTCCGGGCTGGGGGCGTGGGCCAGAACCACGACTTTGACTGACTCTTGGCTGGGAATCTTCTGGAACATCAAGAACCTCCTGCTGTGGCCTGAGAGACACAGAAGAACCATGGGAGAGAATCCCAGCAGGGCCCACTGGGCCAGAGGGGCTGATCCCCCTGCGGAGTTTGTGGGGAGGGGAATGGGATGAGATGGGATGGGGTGGGATGGGATGGAATGGAATGGAATGGGATGGAATGGAATGGGATGGAATGGAATGGAATGGAATGGAATGGGATGGGATGGGATGGGATGGGATGGGATGGGATGGGATGGGATGGGATGGGATGGGATGGGATGGGATGGGATGGGATGGGATGGAATGGAATGGAATGGAATGGAATGAGATGGGATGGGATGGAATGGAATGGAATGGAATGGGATGGAATGGGATGGAATGGAATGGAATGGAATGGAATGGAATGGAATGGAATGGAAGGGAATGGAATGGAATGAGATGGGATGGAATGGAATGGAATGGGATGGGATGGGATGGGATGGAATGGGATGGGATGGAATGGAATGGAATGGAATGAGATGGGATGGAATGGAATGGAATGGAATGGAATGGAATGGAATGGAATGGAATGGAATGGAATGGAATGGAATGGAATGGAATGGAATGGAATGAGATGGGATGGAATGGAATGGAATGGAATGGAATGGAATGGAATGGAATGGAATGGAATGGAATGGAATGGGATGGAATCCAAGGCCATGGAGTTTGCTGGTGGCACCTGGATAAACTGCAGAGTTTTTGAGCTCCTCCGAGCAGCTCAGCCCCACCAAACACGGAGCACAGGAGTTGCTCAATCCCAGGATTTGCTTTGGCACGGGGCGAGGACGCCGTGGCACCGCTCGTGTGTACTCAGCAGTTTTAGAATCCCAGGATTTCTCCTGGAGATCCAATAAGAGCTCTCGGCGCAGCTTCTGGCTGGCTACAAAGCAGACAAATGAGGAAAATTAAGACTTTTGTTTTCACTGGGCTGTCAGTTCACGTTTAGCAGCGGGGCTCGAGTTCCCTCGCCGAGGGTGCTCTGCTCCATCCTGGTTATTACGTGAAAAATGACACAGGGTGCTGGGATTCCAGCAGAAACTCAGCCCTACTGACCTTTTATTCACAAGCATTTGTATTCCTCCAAAGGTGAATGTGGAAGCAGTGAAGGGGCTCTCCCTTCAGACAACTTAATATTGAGTATTTGAGCAGCAGCCCAAATTCATTTATCCATTTAAAGATTCTCCTTTCATTGCCTCAGGTGGAGGGAGCTGTGATTCAAAGGGCTGCTCTCCACTAAACCTGGCTTTAAGGATGGACCCCGAGGATGCCCATGGTTATACCCAGGCTAAAGGAGGCCCAGGGTTTATCCAAAAAGGAGCAGAATTGGTGCTTTATTTCACTGATTCCTTCACTCAGCTCTGACAGGAGAAAAATCTGGCACTGCTGCAGAAATATCTGACATTCTTTGCTGTCCAGAATACAGAAAAGAAGGATGGATTTAAGGAAATCATTCTAAACCCAGGGAGCTGCTGCACAAGGACAATTATTGTTGTACAACAGCAATTATTGGCTATTTCCTCGTGCTCATCTTCACCCTACACGAGCAAATTCCTCAAGCAGAAGCAGACACTGGAGCAAAGGTTTTGTGTCTCTTTTCCACGCCCTGCTGGAGCAGAGTCAGCTGGTGGCACAGAGAGGGGGGATCTGTAATGAAGAATTCTTTAAGTGGCATGGTGCAGGCTCTGGAAAACCCTACACAGAGTTTTTTTTGTTGGAAAAGGTCAGGGAAAAAAAAAAAAAAAAAAGAGCAAGCTAATCCTTGAAAAATAATCTTCCAAAAAAACAGAGCAGCCTCTGGAGAAGGGATCAGCACCGAGTTTGGAGGGAGCACCAGGGACAGGCTGAGAATGATCCTTTCTTTTAATTCTTTCTTTATTAATCACTGACTTTCGGACTTTGGGAGTGATGAAAATGGCAAATACCCCCAGAAATAAAGGAGAATGGTACTTAGGGGGAAATGGAAATGAGGCCCACAGCAAAATGGTAATTTTAGCAAAATATCAGCCCGTCATCTGTGTTGAGGAGTTGTGACCCTGGTTTTGTGTCAGCAGCTCTCACATGAAGAGAATTTCACCTTAAAATAACCTTCCACAGCCCCACAGTCTTCTGAGATCTGATTTTACAACCCCTTACTAACACAGGCTGTTGGAATATGTATTTGAAATCCTGGGAAGGTAAATCCGTGTTTCCACCCTGTTTTCCTATTGCACATTTCTGCACATTCACAAACACGGTGAGTGATACAAAGAATCTGCAGAAAACCGGCAACTGCTGGTGAGTCCAAAGAGAGGGGGAAAAACCCAATTAAAACAAGGTCAAAATTGGATTGATAACTGCAGATCTAAACAAAAAAACCAACCTGCAAACCAGATCATGCAACTTCTGTGCCAAATGCCTCATTTTGGAAGGAAATCAGCACTGACTGCTGAAAACCCTGCACGGTCCAAGCCCCAAGCGAGCTCCAGAGATATCTGGCACCCTGATTCCCCAGCAGGGAAGATTTATAACCTCCCTTTGTAATTGCCCCCTTGGAGCAGAGCCTGTTTTGAACCCCTCCTAATGAGCTGGTTTGGGGCTGGAATTCTCCTAACGCCGGCTGGCAAACGTTGGAAGTGAAAATCTTCAAGAGTGTTCAATTTTTAAAAGATTTACTGGGAACATAATAGCAAATATGGTTGGAATCAGGAGCCAAAGGGGTTTTATTCCAGCCTGGAGAGAGCAAGCAGTCTGTTGTTCCTTACATCTGGAACAGTAGTAATCTATTCCTTAAGCCCGAGCAATCAAATTACTCTAATTTTCTGTTGTCTTGGCTTGAATAAATATTTTCAAGACAAGTTATGTTAAAAATATGCACACTGTGCTGACTGCACAGTGAAATGTGCTTAACATCTGTGCTGCACTTTAGATGGAAAGGTATCCCAATGGAAAGGGACTGCAGAGAAATCACTCCCTTTCCACTGCAATTAATAACCCACTAAAGAATAACTAGTGGACAAAATAGGGGAATTTAAATGAATGATAGAGAAATGGTTATATAAATAAAATATACAGAACTAGGGAGAAAATGTGTATAGGAATAGGGGGGAAATTAAGGAAAAATTAGACTTGAAGGGAGGCTGGAATTCCTGTGGCAGCTGCACAGGAATAAATCTCAAAGGGGTGGTGGGCTGAAAATAAGAATTTTCCATCATTTCATGGGATCCAGCTCTGGCTGGGCTGATTGGGCAACTGGGGGAAAAAAAGGAAAAAATTTAAGGGGTTTTCTGCCTCTGGAATCCCCTCACAGCATTTGCAGGTCTCACTCTCCATGTGAAGAAGGGATTTGGGTTTTTAGGAAAAAAATGGAAAATTGGGACTTTCTCATTGCGCTACCAAGAACTGAAAACTTCTGAGACGTTGAGTGAAAAAGAACAAGGGTCAATAATTATAATTAATATTCAATGAGAATTAATTCTGGCCAAAAGCAGCAGGAAGGAAATGCAGTAAGAAATGCTCCCACTTTTCTTGCACAGGCTGCAAGGCTCTGACCCTGAGCACCTCCAAGGGCAGGGGATGAGGGGCAAACCCTGTCAGATTTGGGATCAAAGCCCCATGTGCTTCTCATTTTCCCTCTCTGCACCAGGGACGGGCTGACAGGCGTTTCTAAAACTGCAGCAGCACTGCCAGACTGGAACAGGTCACTAAAAGAGAAGTTATTCTTCATTTCCAAGGCCCCACTTACATTCCAACGGAAGGAAGAAATTGAAGGCACTTAACTCTTTTTCTCTAAAGCAGTTTTTCCCTCCCATTACGTCTTCCTGCAATATTAGGACACGGGGAATGGATCTGGGATGAAGATCTTTTTCAAAGAATTGCCTTCTGCCGTTTTTCATCTGCAGAAGTCAAGACTTGGAATGGTTTTCCTCTAATGGGCAGTGCCTGGTGGAGAGGGAGGCTCTGGGTTGGAATGCAGATGTGCACATCTGTAGGTGTTTATTCCTGCTGCTCAGGTTTAAAAAAATAAAAGAGTTGATGGTCTCCCCTCAACTTAAAATCTTAAAACTGGTTTAAAGTGTTGGCATTTTGAAAGCCTTTGTCCTCCCCTGCTCTCCCATTCAGATGTTTGAACTCCCACCACAATTCCAAGCTCCTTCCTACAAACACAAAGGTGGCTTTGCTGTCAACTTCTGGACCAGAATTCCAGCAAAACACTGGGAAATTCAAAATACCCCTGGAGCTGGGACCCTTCTCACTGGAGTCTTTGCTGCTGTTCACATTCCCGGTGCCTCCACGCCGGAGCAGAGGGAGGGGAGGGCGTGAGGAAAGCCCAGAGCTGCAGTTTGCTCTGTGCTTTGAAGAGAGAATTATGTCTGCTGAGATAGAGAGTAATTGATGTTGAAAATGCACCAATAAATTAATATCACAGCAAAGCCGAATCCCGGGATTTATGGGAACGCAATCCAGGCCGTTTGGTAAACAGATCTGAAGTGCAGACGACCGGGGAGGATAAGGAATACAGGAGCTTGGGCTGCTTCCAGCTGAGCAGATTAATGTCAATATTTAAGAAAGCTCCAGAGAAAAGGGGAAAAAAAAAATTCAGCCATCTGAATTTGTGTTGTGGCGGGGCTGGAGGATTATCCCAGCAGCAGAATTCCCCTGCTGCTCTGGCTGTGCTGGAGCCCCTCAGGCAGGGAAGGGTCTCTCTTTGGGAAGAGCGAGGCTGGAGGTGCTCGACTTTGGCATTTCCAGAGGCTGGAGTGGCCATCCCAGAGATTATTGCCTAAATCAGGTTGTGCTGAGAGATGAGAGGACAGAGCACTGAACCCAATTTCAGCAGTCTGGGCACGGCTTGGGCGAGTTTCAAGGTTTTGATGAAAGCCAAAGGGGTTCCCACATCCCAGTTTTCCAGTGGCTGTCGTGTGGATTCCTGCATTTATCCCAGGTTCCTTCAGTTCCTGGGGCTCCAGACTGACTTCAGCTTTTCAACATGGAGTATTTTATTTTATTTTATTTTATTTTATTTTATTTTATTTTATTTTATTTTATTTTATTTTATTTTATTTTATTTTATTTTATTTTATTTTATTTTATTTTATTTTATTTTATTCTATTCTATTCTATTCTATTCTATTCTATTCTATTCTATTCTATTACACAGTTTCATACCCTGTTCCACAATGTGTGGAAAGGATTAAAAGTTTCTACATGAACCTATTTAGACAATATTTAAACTCCCTTTAAAAACCTTCTGAATTTCTCAAATATTTCATTTCTCCTTTCTTAAGCCTTTCTGCTCTTTGAAACACACCACAGCTTTGAAAGAAGCTGTCTATAATTTCATTTTTCTGCTTTTATTTTGCTAATATCTTTATTTTTTTGGGCCTGAGCTGAGCTAATTCTCTGTAACTGATCTGGGTATCATTTAACTCCTGTGGCTGTAAACTTTCCCCCTTAAGACAATTTTAAAATTATATTTCTAATCCTCTTATCTCACCCCTTTATCATCCATCTTGCTTGTAGGTTTTCTGGAGAGAATGATTTAATTATGAATGAATTCTTTCCATTTGGATTTGTTTATTTTCAGGAGAGATAAGTTATCTTCCCCTCCATAAGAGACAGCAATTAAAATATTTCTAATTATAAATTTGAGAGTGGTGCAATTCCAAGGACTTCACTGATTGTTTGCTGGGCTGGCAGAAATAGAACTGATGGGATCATATTGGAAAATTGATGAGCCTGTGAGTTTGAACATCTTGATGAAGGGATAGGAGCAGGAAAAGTGAGAGAATTGCAGAATTTGTGGAATAAATCCCAGAGGGCCTGTGGAGAATCACTAAGGATGAGCCAAAGCAGTGTCGTGAGGGGCCCACATCCAGCTGCTCCCACTTTTTCCCATTTTAAGGGTTGTGGTTTTATTTGGAACCTCTTGTGAGTCCAGAAGAGGTTTCTGCTCTGTGCTCCTGGATGGGGCTCCTGCTTTGGCCTCTGGGGGAAAATCTCAATTTTCCACCTTTGCCTGGTGCTCACAGGGAACCAAAACCAGCAGCACTGGCAACCAAAAGCTCTGGGACAGAGTGGGAATCTTGTTCCCAGCCCACACCAAGGATTTCCCACGGAAAACCTTTCACTGGAGGTGGAATTCCCTTCAGTTTTTCCGAGTTGTTTTTCAGCTGCAGGCGCTGTTTTTGCTGGTGCCATCATTCCATGAATTCAGTGGCCCCATCCTGACAATCCCTCCCTCCCAAGCTTGGACAGGGAGCAGCTGGAGCAAAAGGGCTTCCAAGTTTCCGAGCTCCTGGAAAAGGAGGATGAGCACGGCTGCACCAGCATTTGGGATTTATTGCAACGCCAATTCTGACCATCCTCTGGAAAAACAACTCCAGCATGTTTTGTCTGCTTTTGCTGATACACCTTGAAGGAAGTTTGAGCCTTTTCAAGGTGCTGATGTATTCATTATATGGTGAAAACTTTTAGTTATTCATGGTTTCTTTCTCAAAAAAAAAAAAAAGAAAATAAAAAGAAAAAGGAAAAAAGGAGTATTTGTGTTGTTAATGGAAAAGGAATTTAAACAGGAACTTCTGGGACAAACTGTCTGAAGTTCTCCTATAATCAATATTTTTTTACATAAACAAGAACCTAGAAATAACTCATATTTATAAATATGAAGCATTTGGGAGGAGAGGCACGGTCTGTGTGTGTCACAGCAGAGAAGATCCATGGATTTTCAATTAACATGGTCCATTTACCTAACAAATACACTGTGAGATGCTCATAAAACACAAATATGGACAGGGATTCACAGGAATTCTTCCCTTCAAGCTTAGGAACCTGGGCTCATCTGGCATCCTTGGCATTTCAAGCTGGGTTTTGTGGTTTTAGTCCCTTTTTGATACGGACCCTCTTACAGCTGAGGATTTAAACACAAACTTAACTCTCAACTCAACTAAACTGAACTTTACTAAATTTACTTAAACTCTGCTGGGCTGGGCCCCGGAATGTGTTCAGGAAAGATGGGTTGGAGGGTTTTTGTTAAAGTTTTACCGGGTGCACAACACGGTAAGTGTGCTCCATGTGCGACTCCTCTTAATTAACATTCCTGCTATGATTCCCTGCAAAGTTCAGCAATATGGGATTCTTCAAAGGACTGCCTCCAACCTTTGACCCTCCGGAGCATTTCTCAGGAGCTGCAAGGATGGATAAACCATTAAAACCATTCTGAGTTGTTCCTTCCACACTGAAATGTGTTTTATTGATCCGAGTGTCCCTCAAGGGTTTGCTTTCAGGGAGAAAGAGCATCAAAAGGGACTTTGGTGATGGGAAAAAGGCCCTGGGAAGGTTCTTTGTGGTGGCTGCCTTCCAGTGGAGAGGGAAAGGAGAGAAGATCTGCTTTATCTGGTGCCTCAGGGAAGTTATTCCATCCCTGGGAGTGTCCAGGGCCAGGCTGGACAGGGTTTGGAGCAGCCTGGGATAGAGGGAGGTGTCCCTGCCATGGCAGGGGTGGGATGGGATCATCTTCAAGGTCCCCTCCAACCCAAACCATTCCATGACTCCATGATCTCACTCTCAGTGGGAATTCTGTGGCACACAGAGCATTCCCAGTGGTTGTCAAACCCTTCCCAAGGGCCCTCACAGGGCGTTGGGAACTCCATGGCACAGAATTGTCCCATTCCAAAAAAATCAGAACGAGCTTCCCCTGTTCACCTGGAGCCTTGGATTGCCCCATCCAGAGACCTGCTTTTCAAATGCAACTTAAATCATGAAGAGTCTTCTCCTTTTCCCTCCTGCCAAGAAGCAGCATCAGAAAAAAATCCAAATTCTATGAATAAAAGGCATGGCCAGGCCGTGCTGTCAGCACGGACTCGCTCCGAGATGTCACATTTTCCTTGTTGAGAAATGTGCTGGGTGACAGATCCACCAACAGCACCAACTGCTCTTCCCCAGGGCATTTAAGGGCTGTGGGAGGGTTTGGAGCCTGTGCCACCCTCTCTGCTGTGATGTTGGTGGCACACTCGAGCCAGCCGTGTCCCCTCTGCCGTCACCGGTGCCCTTCCCTCTCCGTGTGGCTCTTCTGGAAAGTTCCCAGTGTCCCCTGGTGACTGCTGTGACTTCAGCAGGGCTGGGATATGAATTACATTTTATTAAATGTCACGCTCAGTGCTCAGGCACTGATGCACAGCCTATTAGTAGCTTTAAGATTTCAGTGTTTTGGTGGGAACGCTTCAGAACTGGAGTGTGTTTTCTTTGGCCAAAGCTGTGCCATTAGCCGCAGTTTCTCCTGACATTTTCGGAATTGTTTTATGGCTGTTTCCATGGAGGTCGAGAAGGAAATGACTGTTCCAGGAATGCTTCGATAGCATCCACTGGCAACACAAAAGGCTGAGTTATGGAGCTGGCTCTGGCCAGGCTGATGGTGTGATGATTAACAAGTTGTGCTGCCACCAGGGCCCCGAGCTGGGAATGCTGCTGGGAATTCCCTTCCTAAGCCCAGCTCCAGTGATTGATCCGGCATCTTCCACTTCATACATTTCCCTGCATGCCCAATTATCAGATTTTCTTCCTCTCTGTTTCATCAGTCACAGTCATTATTTGCATTGTTTCCCTACCAGCTGCCAGACGTCCAGAGATCAAACGGTGAAACCCTCCCCTCCTTTTTTTATTTTATTTTAAAGAAAGTGACTCTGCTTAAGACTTCCCTAAGAATGGGGATTGTAAATTTATTACCTTCACTTGCTCTGAGGAAGCTGTTAAAGGCATCAGGAAGCAGCCAGATAACCAAGGCCATAAAATACTTTGGAAATTAATGAATGAAAGATGGGCTGAAGCCACAAAGTGTGGGTCTGGTTCTGGTTTTTGAACTTGTGCAGAGTTCACAGATGCTCACGGGCACGGCTCTTATTCCAGAGAGTAAAGCACCAGTGCTCAAGTTTAGAGCAGAATCAGACTTTTCCCAAAGCTCAGAGTTATCCCAAATCCTTGGGGTTTGTTCTGATACATGGCTGAAGTGATTCAGAAGTGCTGTGAGCTGGGAATTGCTACAGCTGCCTTTTGTCAGGCATTTCCTGAGACAAGGCTGGAGAAAATATCCCTGGTGCTGCTGCCACCAGGATTGCCTGCCTGAGAGAGCGTGCTGGGAGAGAGGGGGATTCATCCCTGCTTAAAAGGATCCAGGATCTGAACGGATAAACCACAGGAAGAGGAATGGATGGAGCAGTGGTCGGGCAAAATGATAAAAAATGCCTTAAAAGCAGTGCCTGCCCTTCAGTCCTCCTGAGCTGAGCCCTCCAAGAGCACCTTTCCCAAAAACAGGACAGAACTTGAAGTCTTACCCAAGTTCTGCTGAATTCAGAGAATTCTCTACTGATTTCACAGAATTAGAGGATCCCAGACTGGGTTGGGAGAGACCTTAAAAGTTTATCCTGTTGCACCCCTGCCATGGGCAGGGACACCTTCCACTGTCCCAGGCTGCTCCAGGCTCCTCCCAGCCTGGCCTTGGATATTTCCAGGGACCCAGGGCAGCCACAGCTCCTCAGGACAACAGTTTAATTAATAATAGACTAATAATTATTAATAATAAATAGATTCCTTGAAACTGAAATCTGTATTTTTCAAACTGCTGCCTCTATTGACACCTTCTGTTAGGGCAGGGAGAAATAAAGTCTTTGTGTCTCTCTCATCATTCAGAAAGAGAAATACCTGAAGGAAAGGGTGGGGGTGAGAGAGCTCAGGGACATCCCACACCCAAAGGTGTTCAGCCCATCACACCCTCCCTCCATTCCCCCCTCCTGAAGGTGCATTTTCTCCTAAGAAATGAACATTTTTTAGAATAAAACCCTTTTTTGTCTCTTTTCCACACCCTTAGACATCCCCAGCAGCACAAGACAATTCTATTTTCTCCTCCAGTTCCTGTGTGTCCCAGCTCTGCTGGCTAACTGGGAATGTCCCCTGCCTCCCCAAGCACAGCCCAGGGCACCACCAGGGACCACCCACAGCCCAACGGGGCAACTAAAACAGTTTGTTACTCACAAAAATAAAATTCCAGAACTATTGGGTGTATTTTAGCCTCTTTTAAGGCACTTGAGCAGCTGGGAACGAGGTGGGAAGCCAGAACCGTGGGCCAAGATCCAAAATCCATCGTAGGCATCAGAGCTTTTCCATGGGTTGGCTTTGGAGCAGGATTGCTCCAGCCCAGAGCTCCTCCACTAAACTGGTTTGGGGATTATATTCATGGTTTCCTTCACATTTCACACGTGAGCTTTAAAGAGTTAAACACAACAAGCATCCCAGGAAATGAAGATTTATTCACAGAAAAAACTGTGTAATAATAAATCTTCTCCTTAGATGTGCAGAGCAGAGGATGGAGATGAGAAGAATTATTTTACACTTTATAGTGCCTAGAGGTAGAATTCTATTCTCTATTCTCTATTCTATTCTCTGTTCTAGAGGTAGAATATTATTTACAGCATCTATTTGAACTGAGGTTGTCCCAGAGAGGGAAAAGGACACTCAGCTCCAGCTTTAGATAACAGGTCAGGCTTTCCAAACAGTATCTGAGACTTTTAAAAATAAAATTAAATACCAGGCTCCAATCTGGCCCTCTCCACTCTTTAAGAATAATTACAGAAATAAAAGATTTGTTATTAAATCATTGAAATTCGGGATAAAAGCCTGAGGAAAAAAGCCTGTAAAAGTATAATTGCCACACTGATGCCTGGTATTCTTAGGAATTCCACTCCCACAGCGACTGCTCCTTATTCCAGGTTCTCCCCAGATTTGCACAGAGTCCCAGCATTCACCCCAGCCTCGTGCACCACTGGCAGAAAAAGGAGCAGCACCCTTTTCTTAATAGTCAACAATCACCAAAATTTGTGAGGCAACTCATCATCCTCAGCCTAAAAGAGATTTCCAGGCTGCCCACACCAGCGCCACAATAATTCATATTTAGGGGGAAAATTCTCCTGAACTAAGGAGAATTCTTATTTTCCCATCTGAAAAAAAAAATAATAATAATAAAATTGCTGTGAGACTGAATCAAGTGGTGAAATGGCTTAGCAAAAGTTGTTACAAGAAACCCTCTCCTCGAGCTAATTCCTTTCTGTGACAGAAGCCATTCTAGCACTCCACAATGAACTTTTTGGCAGCACACGCTCTGGAAATAACTGTCCATTCTCCTGACAGCCTTCTTCCTGGATTGTTTCCCTTAAATCCCATGAATGAAGGATTACCAGGATTTATGTAGCTATTTAATACCTCCAGGAAAGAAAAAGCACACAGCACAGGAAGAGGAACAACAGGTATAGAATGGATCTATCATAATTTAAGTTCAGCTCGCCAATAAATTTATCCTGACATTGACTGATAAATATTGGGACTATTTGAACTTGTTTCCTGGATTGAGAAAATTCTCCTGCAGCTGCTTCCTCTGGCTGCTCCAAAATCCTGGATTTTAGGGAGCATGTTGAGGGAGTCAAGTCAACAAGAAGGACAAATCAGAGCAATTAATAACAAGTCACCCCGTTTGCACCAAAAAAAAAAAAATCTTGATTTGGGTTTTGAGAAGTCAGGATTAAATGGCACTTGATTTGCTGGATGTTCATACTCCTGAATAGTTTAAAAATATTTTAATATAATTTAAAAAGATTTAATCCTTTAAATAGCCCAGGAAATGGAGAGAGGAAAGGGGAGAGGAAGAGAAGAGAAGAGAAGAGAAGAGAAGAGAAGAGAAGAGAAGAGAAGAGAAGAGAAGAGAAGAGAAGAGAAGAGAAGAGAAGAGAAGAGAAGAGAAGAGAAGAGAAGAGAAGAGAAGAGAAGAGAAGAGAAGAGAAGAGAAGAGAAGAGAAGAGAAGAGAAGAGAAGAGAAGAGAAGAGAAGAGAAGAGAAGAGAAGAGAAGAGAAGAGAAGAGAAGAGAAGAAGAGAAGAGAAGAGAAGAGAAGAAGAGAAGAGAAGAGAAGAGAAGCACATGGAGACGATGGAGCTGGGCAAAGCCAGGCTGAACAATTAATTAATTTTTGCCCTACTGCAGCATCCCAGCCCTGTTTAACCCCTTCTGGGTTGGCTCTGTGCTCCCCAAGGAGCAGAAGGGCTTTCTGAGGAAATTCCTGCCCGCTGATATAAATGGGTGGAAAAAGGAGAGAAAATCCTCCATGTGCTGTGACAGAACAGTGAGCTCAGCCCTGACAACCACCCCAGAGCCTCCACAGAGGCAAAAAGTGCTTTTTAAACGCTCCAGATGTGAAAAGGGCTTTCCATCTGAGGCTGCAGTGGGTGTCACAAGGAATAGATCCCCAGGAAAGCCAGCTCACGGCTCACACTGGGTTCTGTTCCACATTGCTCATGCTGGACAATTCCTGGGGGAGGGAATAGTTCAGCCTGGCTGCAAGGGAAGAGCAGAGCTCTGGTGATTCTCCTGGCTCCAGCTGAAACCCAGCAAGGGCTGGGGATGCTGGCTCCATAGGAGGCCACCCTGTGTCCTTATCACTGATACCTGCTGCTGCCAGGGGTCCCTGGAGAGCAGGAGCACAGAGGGGAAGGAGGAGTTTGGGGTATTTTTTTGTTCCTCCAAACCCCATTAATTCCAGGGTTGTCTGCCAGCCTGTGCAGATCAGGAAGAGCACAAACCTCCACGTGACAGCTCTTCTGTCCCTCTATTTCTAGATTTTTACAGGGAATAGATGCTTAAACTCTCCTCCTGTCTAACAGCAAAGGGAGGAACGCTGGGAAACGCCCCTCTGGGTGTTTCTGTGCCTGGGAATGATGAGAGGTTTGCACTGATCAAGCGCTGGGATCAAAGCTCAGGGAAGAGGGATGCTGGTTTCATCTCCCCACAATGGACACGCTGTTGCAGAGGGAGCTGGGGGAGGGAAGGAGCTCCTGTCGCATTCCCCGAGCTGCCCTTGCAGGAGGTGCTGACTTCTCGTGTCCCAAGGGGACTGGAGCAAGGCTTCAAACCAGCCCTTTGATCTGCAGGTCAGGGGCTCTGCAGCCCACACGGGTTTGGATGCTCCACAGTTGGACTCCAAAGTCTTTGAAGATTGTTTTTTGCTGCCTAAAGAGCTCATCTGCTTTTGAATGGTTCCTCTGGCTGAAGCCACCCCACCTTCAGGTGACAATGTGTGGGTTTGGAGCTAAAACCAACAAATCAGCTGAGCCTGGCACTGGCATCGTGTTGATTCTTCACTGCTGGGGAGTGAGAGGTTAAATCCCTCTCCAATTCTTCACTGCTGGGGAGTGAGAGGTTAAATCCCTCTCCAATTCTTCACTGCTGGGGAGTGAGAGGTTAAATCCCTCTCCATTTTAACACTGGATTTTAACTGACTCCAACACTCCCAGTTAACATTAGAAAAAGGAACGGGCATGCTGCGCTCTAATAATTTTTTTTCTTGGCTCCCTTCTCTTTGAATCTTGGGGAGAGGGAACAGAGAGAGAGAGATATTAACTATTTGGGCTGAGTTCTTTTTAAATTGTCAAAAAGCTTCCAAAAGGCAAGAGCTTGCTGTCCTGCCAGTCACAGTGAGGCAGGTCAGACCCTCGGGGTCTCTGAGGCTCACATCAGCCCATCTGCACATCCAAGGACGGCAGAATCTCATTTAACACCCTATAAAGAGCCCCAGAATGGTGACATGGTCAGACCTGGCCAGAAGAATGCTTTTCAGTTTGTTTAATCAACAATTGCTGGTTAACCTGGCAACAAGCACGCAGTGAAATCATGTTGAAACTTCAGTGAACCGGTGTGAGTGTCTCACTTTACCCTCTTCTGTTGGGAAATCAGCAACATTTCCATCTACTCCTGCCTCTTCCCTCTGCAAAATTACTCCCTCCTGCACTCTGAAAAGTTTATTCCACGTTGCTGCAGCTAAACCAAGCGCAGAATTCCCACCACCCCACTTTTATAGTTAATCCTCGAGGCTACCAAATCCTGCAATGAGGATTTTTCACCCCTGACGCTTTGCTCTGTGTTTTCCATTTCTCAGTTTCACCCAGCACTGCCTTGGACTACGTTAAAACAGCTCCTCTCTCTTCCCTTGGTTTTTCCTTTTTCCAACACCGCCCACTTCAAGGGAACCAGCACTTCCCACAGAGCTGAGCTCGGAGGGGAGGATGTGGCGTCTGAAATGACACCATGTGGTAGCCATTAGCAAAGCTGAATCAGAATAATTACAAATACACTTGGAGGTAACACATCCCTGTGCGTCCCTTCCCGCTCCCCGAGTCCTTGGAGAGCTGGAAAACTGCGTGGCCTTCAGGCTAAGGGACAGGTGTTGATTTGGGGGGTTTATTTTATTCATTTCTTTCATTCAAAGGGGTTTCTCAGAGCCTCCAGACAGATTTGGGAAGTATTTTAAGTGATTTTAAGGAAAAAGAGGAAAATAGGTTTTCTGCGGTATATTTCAGGATATTTTACATCCAGAATCAGGGAAAATCCTGAGTTGGAAGGGATCCACAAGGAGCATCCAGTTCAACTTCTGGCCCTGCACAGACACCCCAAAATCCCACCCTGGGCATCCCTGGGAGTGATGTCCAAACACTCCTGGAGCCTCGGGGCTGTGCCCGTTCCCTGGGGAGCCTGGGCACCCTCTGAGGGAAGAACCTTTCCCAAAATCCAACCTCAACTTCCCCTGGCACAGCTCCAGACATTCCTTTGTTTGTTTATTGTTTGTATCTAACACTTTATTTATAGTTTACATTTATTTATAGTACAGTATCACCCCAAAGGGAATCTGTTAGCTCATGTTTATTTATAGTTGAAATGTCTCACTTTCGAGCATGTCTAAAGGCATTAGTGAGGCTGCAGGATAATCTCCTTTTTCCTTCCTTCCTCCAGAGTTTAGCTTGGGAATTTTGGTGTTGATCACCTACCTGCTAATCCAGTTCCCAAATCAAGGCCTGGCACCCGGCCAAAACACTACAAAAACTACAAAAACTACAAAAACTACAAAAACTACAAAAACTACAAAACTTCAGGATGCTAAAATGCAGTGTTTCAGGAAGAGAAAAGAATATAAAGGTTGGAATCTAAAACTCTGCTGCTCATGTGGCCAGGAGGATTCCTACAGAACTCCCAGGAAGAGAAGAGGAATCAGAACATTCCAAGCAGGAGCAAACACAAAGGATGTGCTGAACCCACGCTGTCCTAAGCCAGGAATTCAGAGAGTTAAAAACCCACTGGGGCAATAGAAACCTCCATTCCAGCCTCCCAAATCCCAGTGGCCAAGAGCACAAAAAGCCCATTCAGCTGCTCATTTCTCAACAGAGTCTAATCAGGAGGGACTGCGGAGTGGCACAGCCTCGCTGAGAGAGTGGCAGGGAGAGAGGAGAGGTGGCTGAATAATAACATTTAATAGCTTTGAAACTTGAGAGTTACCTACAAAATGAAGTCATGGCTGGGAACAATGGTATTCCAGAAGCTCCTCACTGAATGACTGAATGCATTGTTTAAATCCACGGGACATTTTATTATAAATACGTGGTGGTGGTGTTCAGTAACGCAGAGGTTTGAAAAGTCTCCTCGGTGGAGCGATATTGTCGAAATATTTATCTTTCACTATTTTTTGGATTTTAATTCTAATGCTGTGTTGAGCTGACAAATGAGATTTGAGGTTTTTGAGTACAATAATCCGGTGTGTTCACCTCAGAGCTTTTCTTTTACAGCTTCCCGAGCCAGCTGGAGCTCTCCCTGTGCAGGATCTGTGAGGGATGGATGGAAAACAAACGCAGGAACCTCTGGAGTTAACAGCCACCTCGGCCACCCTGTCTTTATCAAGACTGTGCATTTTGGGCTATGCCAAGTGTTAATAAAAACAAATGCACACCTCCAGGCTCTCTTTAAATGCAGAGTTTAACAGCAAAAGTAAACTGCAGCCACTTATGTTATCTGGGGGGTGTCACACTGGGCTCTGAAACAATCAGAGTGAACCTGGAAGGTCTTAGAAGTAAAACTGCCTAAACCTGATTCAACAAAGTGCAATTACTGCTTTAAGAGTCTTTACATCCGTGAGGATTCCAGGCTCCTGCAGGGCAGCATCCCCACGCTGAGGCTCCCAGGGTTCACCTCCCCACGAGTCCTAAAGCTGCTCCGGTCCCGGATCACGTTACGGGCTCGTGTGGTGGAGCCTGCACCGTGCCAAGAAAACGTCTTCAGCTTTCCTCTTACAAATATGGCAATGATCAACCCTGAGCGTGATGGGGAGGCTGATTGTGTTTAAGGCAATTTAACATGTTGCAACAGCGTGGTGCTGAGCGCCGCTCCGTGCAGCCATCGCGGGCTCCCACAGCCGGGAAACGCCGGGGCTGCGGGGCTGGCCCACAAACCTGATCCACATCAGCAGCGTTCACCTTGTGAGTCATCTCCCCGAGGTAAAGATAATGGATGGAAAGGAAAAACTGAGAGGCTGCTGCCAGAACTTGGCTCCAGCAGTGAGTTCAGCACTTGGGGCTTTGCTGTGCAGCGGAGAAAAGCGATGCCCAACCTCAGCAGCGCTCCAAACACTTCCAGGTTTTCAGAGATTGCTGCAGGACACCACAAAGGGACCCTTCTGTTGAAAAATTCTGCCAGAGTGATCTCCTCTTGCCAAACATCTCCCTGCAGAAGCCAGGTGGAGCCACAGCCACCGCTCCAGAAGGTTCCATGAGCTGGGGTTGAGGATTTGGGTTCAGCTCCCCAGACACTTCCCCTCCAATGACTCCTGCACAGACAGGGTGAAAGCATTCCCAGAAATCACCTTCCCTGTGTGAGGGGAGCTGTGACAGCATCAGACCACAGATGTCATCACCTGGGGTTCATTCGCATCACAGAACCCCAAAATGTTGGAAGGGACTTTAAAGATCATCTCTTTTCACTATCCAAGGAATCATTTGATTACAATTCACTCCTGCTTGTTTTTTTAATATCCAGGACACATTGAAACCACATAAATGTACTTTACAACAGCGAGCAGTGCAATACAATGGCAAAGATAACAACTGGGGAATAATTTGTAGATCAGCCACCACAACAGCTCTACAAGTAACAGCTGCTGTATTTACATGTCAACAGATTGGATATTCCCTGATGATCCAGATAAACAGCTCCACGTCTCTGGGAAACAAACAGGCACGCGAGATGCAAAGCAAACAAAACCACAAAGACCAAAGGATGCCAAGGGGAGCTCTGAAGGCGTTCCCAGGACAGGTATTCCAAAGGGAACTCCAGTCAGAGCTCCAGGGGTGTAACACTCCAAGGCACTGCCGTGCCACGCAAATCCCAAACTGCCTGGGAATCTTCAGGGACAGCACAGGCCTCTCCCTCATATTCCACAACATTCTAAGAGGAGCACAGCAGTAAATTATTCTCAATGAGAAAATAATTTTCCTTGTTTCCAGCCATGCTGGTCCACAGAGGACATTTCCCATCATTCAATCCATACTTTTAGAGCTGTGGATTCCAAACCTTGTTGCTACTTCCTTGGACCCTTCTCCATCAAACTTTAACGTGGACAGATGCAAGAGCAACAGGATTCCTGAATTCCTGACTCCTCACAGCCTCCCTCTGTGCTACAAGTAGGGTTTGCTGATGAGTTGTTAAAAATTATCCATTTAAAAATCCAAGTAAAGGTTCCTGTCAATCCTGACAGCGGTTTCAAGTTTGAGAAGATGAAGCCAGGGAGCTGCACCAGCTGTTCCTGTTGGCATCACAGGCCAAGGTGTCCTGAGGAACCACAAACCAACTGAACACTTTGATTCTGGATTGGAAAACCTGTAAAAGCACAGCCAGACACGTGGAAAGGGCAGGAAGGGGCTTTGCACTGCAAAATGGATAATTTTTAACAAGCTCTTCAAACCTGTGCCTGGAGCTGTGAATTCAGCTGGTGTGTGGCACAAACTTCACTGAAATCAGTTAAAAAAGTGAGCAGCCCTCTAAGAAACAGCCTTTAAATTACAACTGCAGATATATTTAAATCATTAAAAGTCTGGTTTATGTTTGAAGTAAATGAAAATAGAGAGGGAAGATGTCACTGCAGCATTATTCAGGATGTCTGTGCTCATCACCTTGGTGGTTTAGCTGACAGTCAAGCACAGACTAAATGTCACTACAAAAGCCAGGATGATTTGTAGGGAAAGCATCAGCGCTGTTCTATTTTCCCCATCTTGATTCTGCAAATAGATTTTTCTCAAGGAGTTCAACATCTCTTTGTAGATATAAAAGCTCTTTTTGAGGGGAGGAAAAACATAAAAGCACAGCCTGAGAGCTATCAGAGTTGAAATTGAGCTTTGTACCGTGAGGATCTGACCCATTCCCTCAGTAATAGACCTAATCAATCTCGGTATCTCCCAGCACAGATCCATCAGGGCAGGGCTTATCTCTGCATCAGGCAAGAAGAAAGGCAGAGGCAGCCATCAGGAAATACTTTCCCTCTCCCTGCTCCATGTGCTGTGCATAGCTGGAATACCAGCACTGATAATAAGTTGGACACTCGTGAGTCCCGTGTACACTTAATCACTCATTTCCTCCCCTGACTAAGAATAATACCGGGATTTATCCCTCCTTCCTCCCAGACACCTGGCACACGGCCAGGGAGTGCCACTGCTGGAGGACCTCAGAGGGGTGGGGAAGGCTGTGGAACCGATGGGAACATCACTGCTCCCTGCACAAGTGATGGGGACACAACTTCCCCCAGCCCCAGCGGGATTTTGGAGCTGGGGACGCTCTGGGAACTCTGCATGCCCAGGGCTGATGGCCCCAGCCACGGCTCTGGCTGTGCTTTCTGCTGAGGCAGACTGGCTCTGCTCATCTAAGCCATGCAGGGCCTCATTCCCAGTCCCATCTGGATCCTTGCAGAGCTTGGATAATCAGAAGAAAAGCACATTTCACCTCCAGCTTGGCTAGGAAGCCTCGCCTCTCTTTGCCCTGCCAGAGGGAATTTTGCTGGGGACAAGGATGTCCGTGCCTTGGTGTCCAGGCTGGCCCTGGCTCTCCTGCCCTGTTCCAGTCAGGGATGCACATCTGGCCAGCTGCTGTGAGGTGCTGGAAGGACTCAACCTGATAAATATAATATCTGCTGGTGACATTAAATATAATCTCATCATTTCTCCACAGCTCCGGAGTGGGGGGTTATCCCTGACCCAGAATCAAGGATTCACCACAGCTTTGAGGTTTCCCCCAAATGCACAAAGTGTTTTTTCCACCATCACTTAGTCGTTGCCAGTTTCTCAAATGCAAAGGGACACACAGATATCTGTCACCTGGAGGACATTTGTCACCTCTCACCCACTTTCTGCTGGCATTTTCTCTCTTTCTGAGCTCTGACTCTTGGCTGTGGCAGTCCAAGGCCATAAATCACCATCCCAAACCCCTGCTGACCATGCAGGGGGCAGAGAGGGAGGGAAGCTCCCCACACCCCTAACAGCAACATTTTATTTACAGAACCGACACTTTCCTGGTCTAGCTCAGAAAAAAACAAACCTAGAGCTGGTTCATCCCTAACCCCACCATCCTGAGTTTTGTGCCTTCAGGAACACCGTGTCCCATTCCATCATTCCCAAGGAGGGGGGACACCTCTGCTGCTGCACTCTCCATACTCAGGAATTGATCTGAATAAATCAAAAGCACTGAGCACTTGGGGTGTTTTATTGCCTTTACTACTGTGTGCACCTGCACAAGCCCAGCACTGCCGTCCCTCAAGGCCCAATACTCAGATTTATACACTCCTAACACATCTTAATAGTTAAGGAAATGATGCTTTTATTTTTTTTCCCTCAGAAAGATTTGATTTCTAAAACTCCTCAAGAGTTGTTCACTGTCATTCCTGATATTTAGGTGAGAAAACAACAGACCACCCCTTTCTACCTCTGTGTGGAGAAAATACTGACAAAATTGTATTTATCCATTTTTGTGCCCAAGATACAAATTCTGGGCTGCTCCTTTGCCTGGGTTCTGCTGGTACCAACTCACAGATGTATTTCCACTGGCTTCTCTCTAAAAACCACAGGATGGGAATTTGTGTTGGGTCTGGCCACGTGCAAATGAAATTTAGGCCATTTTAAAATTTGCTGTTCTGCTGCTTTCAGAAAGAACATTTACAATCAGTTTGCAAACGCCATGAGGATGTCTGAAATCTTTCTTCCAAATCGCAGAACTGTGAATTCCTGAAGCACAAACAGCACAACCACTGCTCTTTCGTTGGTTTCCTAACCTTTTCCGTGGAGTGACAGCAAAAATTGGCTTTTCCCCCTGGAGACTTTACGCAAGTGTCAGCCCCAGTCAGTGCAGTTTTACAAGACTATAAAGTTAGCAGCCCCTAACACCCAATTAGCAGTTCCCTATATAAAGGAAAACCACTTCCATACCATTGTATTCCCAATAACCTGAGGCTCACTGCATCTTTTCCCCCTCTTGCCTCAACACCAGCTTCCAACCTTTTTCCTTAGAAAAGGGAAGTAAGAAGGATTAACACTCCTAATAACCACTGATGAGATGAAACTTCATAAATCTGCCGTATGAAAAAATAAAAAGGAAAATATTTCGGTGTCTGCAGCAAGGACCGGCTTGGTCTGTTTGGAGCACGCAGTTAAAGTATTTAACACTGAACAATTCAGGGCATTTTCAGCTCATCTACGAAATATTCGCACAACTTTTTGCCTTTGTTGCTGTCACTTCGGATCAGTCCGTACCTGAGGATGGCTGCTGAAGCCCCGGCCACTGTCTAAACACATTACCAGGCAATTCCCAGGCTTGCAGCTCAGTGGACGGTGCAAAGAAAGGAATGAGGGGTCATTAGGAGGTTTGCAGATGCACCAGAGAGGCGCAGGAAAATCCAGACCCTTCCCCAGGTCACGCAGTGCTCGCAGGAGGAATGAGAGAAGTCCCTGTGGCCGGCATTTTATCCAAAAAGTTGTTTTTCCTCATCAGCAGAAGAGGGGGATGGCTGAGCATGGGATGGGGGCCCGGAGAGGCTGGAGCACCTCCAGATTTGCAGTTTTTACACCCCGGGCCAGGTGAGACCCCTCTGAGTCAGCCCTGACAGGTCAGGGGAGGTGACCTCCCATGCCTCACTCCCACTGATATTTTTCCATGATTTCTGCCTTCTCTGCAGATTACAGAATCACAGAATCAGGAAATGATTGAGGTTGGAAAAGCCCTCCAAGATCATCCAGTCCCAGCTGTGCCTGGTGCCCACCCTGTCCCCAGCCCAGAGCCCTCAGTGCCACATCCAGGAATTCCTTGGACTCCTCCTGGGATGGGCACTCCAAACCTCCCTGGGCACTTCCAAGGCCTGAGCACCCTCTCCATGAGGAAATTCCTGCTGATGTCCACCCCGAGCCTCCCCTGGCCCAGCCTGAGGCCGTTCCCTCTCCTCCCTGGAGAGATCCTCCTCCTGGAGCAAATCCCAAATCCCCCCCAGCTGTCCCCTCCTGTCAGGAGCTGTGCAGAGCCACAGTGTCCCCCCTGAGTCTCCTTTTCCCCAGGAAAAAGGTGCCCCGGTTAGACAGGAACCAGGCTGGGGTGGCAGACAGGTCCCTGAGCAATGTGACACTTTTATTGTCACTTGTTAATCCTCCACCATTCTCCCAAAGCAGCAGAACGCCCAGCCCCCGGCACAGGCAGGGGTCACAACCACGGATTTGGGATGAGTGCTCATGCAAGGAGCTGTTATCCCCATCCCACGGATCTCTTCCAGGAAAAAAAAAGCTTTTTCAGCTGAAAGGATCTCCAAAAATCCCTTTCAGCGAGCCCTGTTGCTCTGGCAGTGTATGGGAACATCAGCTTCCAGGGCTGACATCCCACACAGCTTTCAGCAGCAGCAGCCGGCCAAAACTTCCCGGGGGAAGGAGAGGGATGCACGCAGCTCTCCCTGTGCCTGGTCCCTCCCTGCCGGGCTGGCACAGCGGCTCATGTCACCACGCTGTGACATCAGCTGGCCCCGTGTCACCCCCTGACACCCGGGCAGGCCCCAGCTCCGGCTGCTGTCCCGGATCCTTTGTGTGAAATCCCGGGAACAGCAGCTCAGCACAGAGCGCCCGCCCGGCCGCACTCCCTGTCAGCAGCTGGAGGATGTTCCCCTTCCCACTCACACACCGAAGGGCAGGCGGGACAACAGGAGGAAAATCCCACCCTGGAATATCCAGGATAAAGCTGAGCCCCTGTTTTACCTCCTGGCACCACCTGTGGGAAACAGTCCTAAGGAAAATCATGCTCTGTACGCACCCAAAAGTACAATTCCCTGCCTTCAACTCTCAAACAACAAATAACTAGGAATACAACAGATCCAATAAAATATTTCACCCAAAACCAAGATAAAGGTCAGTTGTTCTAACTACAAATCTGCCCCAGTATTACATTTATTTTTTAGAAGTTAAAACCAGCCAGACTGGTTTAAAAAGCCAGACTACAAACTCATATCACTTATTCACAAAAATAACCTAAACCACTTTTTTTTTAATCCTCATAAATTCACATTTTGATTTTTTTCAAGATGGAAACAGGCTCATTTAAACGGTCCTATTTTGTAAAAATAAAGTCGGATTATTTATCCTTAGGTGTGGCGATTTTTCCTACCCTTTCTTTCCCCTTGGACTGCTCTGCTGGGGTTTTGCCAGGTTCCCTTTTTCCACACATCTTTCAGCACTAAAAGGAGTTTTTTAAGCAGCCCAGCTGGTCCCTGAGCACTCTCAGCTTTTTGCCACAGGGGATGACTGCAGGTGCCTTCCCTCTGCCCAGCCAGAGCGTGCAGGGGGTTCCAGCAGAGGAAATCCCTGGGAACAGGGGAGGCAGGAATGGGAATTGTAACTCCCAGGGTGACAGCTCTGCCACCTCCTGCCCCCAGTGACCTGCCCAGGTGAGCGGAGCCGCCTGGGCTGTGCTGGGAGCCCAGTTTGGGAGCACACCCCAATTTCCTGCAGCCAAACTCCTTCCCCACTTGGCGAGCGCCCGGCAGGCCCCACCCAGCCCTGAAAACCCTTCCCGGAGTTAACGAAGTGCTGCTGCTTTTCCCTGGCACATCCAGCCCCAGCTGCGGAACTCCCCGGTTACTGAGTCAGGAGGAAAAGTCGCCTCGGTTTGTTCTGACCTCATAGATCCAAAGGAAAGTTAGATTTGGCCACCTGGGAAGTCTGTGAGGGCTGGAGGAGAGATAAGAAGTCAAGTGGGGAAAATAAAATGAGTTTAATTGAAAGGGAAGTTTGGAAAACGCTGAAGTAAGGATTTACTCCCAGGCAGGATTACAGTCCCAGGAAGGGGAGATAGGTCAGGTGTGAAATACTTGGGAGAGGTTCTCCACTCTCCTTCCCTTTCAGGCAGGACAGGAGCATCCACGGGTGGAGTCCCCACCCCTGGAGGTGTCCAAGGAACATCTGGAGGTGGCACTCAGTGCCCTGGGCTGGGGACAAGGTGGGGATCTTGGACCCAATGATCTTGGAGGGCTTCTCCAACTCTGAGTAATTCTGGGATCCTGTGCTCAGATTTCCACAGCCCCACTTGTTGTCTCCTAATAATTCAGGCCCAGAGGTGACCACACAATCATGGATGTTCTGATGAAAATCAGTTTCTTTGCTGCCTTTCAGACCTAAAAACTCCCCTGATCTACCTCTCTTGCTCATGCTTTAGGCTTCCAGGATTGCCTACCCTAAACCTCTGTTCCACTGGAGCAACATTGTCCTTGGAGCTGTGACAAGTTTTGACTGGGGAGAAGAAGGGAAGGGGGAAAAAAAGTAAAGACATTTTAGTCCCTTCTGAGAGTTATGAGATGAAATTTGTGCCAGCTTCAAGCACAGTCCGTGTGAAGGGTCAGGAAAAGTTCACAGCTTTTTTTTCATAGATATAAACCAGAATTAAGTTCAAAATTTTACAATGATTTCTGCTCCAAGAAAAGCTTCTGGGAATATCTGGATCAGCCTGATAAAAAAGCTACAGCACAGTTCCCATGGTTCCTGAGATTCTTTCAGTGCAGAACCTGCAGAGCTTTTTAACAAAACCTCTTTTAGAAGAAGATGGGCACTGCCAGGAGTGTGGGGCTGGAGAGCAGCTCCAAGCAGCAGGGATTTTTTCCTAGGAATGAACACTGGGTTGAGAGAAAAGTCTTCATAATTTTTAGGATTCTTTGAAACGAAGATTAAACATAAAATCTCAAATAAGCACTAGAAGCATCACCCTGCAGGAAATAATGACTGCACAGAAAAGCTAAAAAACATGCAAGGGAAAATCAACAGGAGACATCTATAAAAAAATCCTGCAGTTCACTCCGAATTCTCCAGTTCATTATGATTAAAAAAAAATAAATCTATGGCTATGTGAACAAATATTAAGAAATTGAACAATGAGAAATAACACAGATTGTGTTTCCATGCTCATTTTAGAGCAATAAAGCTTCTCTTCCTCCAGTATCTGTGTGTGGGATCAACCTTGAGCATTATCTGAAACAAACCCAAGCCAAACTCTCAAATTTGGTGTTTCTTTGACATATTGCTGCCTTGGAACAGAACAGGTACAGGGATTTTAATTCTGCCTGCAGAGAAACTCATTCAGGGTGGGTTTATTAAACCAGGAGGGGGAAAAGCAGCTCAGGGGCCACCACATGAATTTCAAAAGCTTTTGTCTTTCACATGAGTTTAGTCGGGACTGGCATGAGAAATGACCTTTTTCAAAGGCAAAACTTTTAAAAACTTTTTCGTTTTGCTTAATAGAAAAGCAAAGCTGGGCAGGAAGGAATTTTTTGGGAGTCTAGACAGGACTCCAAACAAACTTCAAAGAGCAGCCCACTCTCGGAGCAGCTCATCCAGGGAGCAGATGCGCTGAGAGGGGGGAAAAAACCCTCCAAGCCCTCTCAGACATCCTGGCTACTGCTCCGAGGAGGTGCAGCCCCGGGACAGAGCAGATAATATCCTGCTACTTAAGGCTTGCAAAAATAACCTCTGAGAGTTATTAATTAATTCCCAGCTGAAGGCAGCGCGGGCAATGAATCAGAAGAGCCCACAGTCCTCACCATCCGTTCTGTTTTCATTAAATGGAGCTGAAAACCTGCAAAAAGCCTCTCTGGGATGTGTTGGGCAGTTTGGGTCTCCCAAGGGAAGCGAGTCCATGATTTCCTGCTGTCATCCATGGCAGACACAAGCCCCAGCAGGATCCAGCCCGGCCCTCACCTCCCTCCACCAGCTTTGCCCTCGAAACCCAGGATTGGAACAAGAGCAGCATTATCACTCCTTTACAACCTGGGAGGGGGAAGCTGATTTACAGCCACCCATAAATCTGGGCTGGTGCAAAATAATCAGCCCACATCTCTTGGTTTGGTTTGAACAGGATTGGGTTTTTTTTCTTTTTTTTTTTTTTTTTTTTTTTTTTAAAGCAAAAACACATGTTGATTGATGGCAATTTTTTTTTTTTTTTTTTTTTTTGCAGGTTCATGATGATCTTAATGAATTGTTTATGTAAAAACAAAAGCTTCATACCATTGTGAATCCTTTTTAGATGGCTTCGGGGGAAGAGTCATTATTTCAGCTGAAATGACCTTTCATTTCAAATTGTTGAATACAATTGAAAACTTGAAACAGTCAGAACCCAGCAAGATGGTTTGGTTTTCTCTAATAAAATACTCTGAGTCAACGTGAATCTTTTTTTCCAGTGTTTTAACAATTATTTTTATATTTTCCATTGGTTCCACGCTCAAAGTTTTACATCTCAAAAGAAGGCAGCAGATGCCAGCCCTCAGCTGTGTGCTTTGCTCAAAGAACAAGATGAGGGATCCAAGTTGAGATCCAAACCTCAAACTCCACAAGTGATTTGTTATTGTAGCTGCATCCCAGCACAGCATCCTTGGGCTGAGCCACAGCAGGAACAGGGATGGAAGGAGCAGGGAGCAGCCTGGAGAGTCATGGAATGGTTTGGAAGGGACCTGAAAGTTCATCCATCCCTGCCCTGCCACCCCAGGGACACCTCCCACTGTCCCAGGGTGCTCCAGCCTGGCCTTGGGCACTGCCAGGGATCCAGGGGCAGCCACAGCTGCTCTGGGCACCCTGTGCCAGGGCCTGCCCACCCTGCCAGGGAGGAATTCCTGCCCAATCTCCCATCCAGCCCTGTTCTCTCCCATTGCCCTTGTCCCAGCACAGCCTGCCCATATAAAAATGCCCTGACGGGGGACAGAACCCTCAGCACTCGCGGAACACGGGGGTCCATCAGAGGGTTTAGTGTGGTGACACCTGAGCCACATCCACAGGTGACCCCTGGAGTTGCCCTTGTGCTCAGTCTGGAGCGTGGACAGAGAAGGGAACAGAGCTGGGAAAGGTCTGGAATCTGGAGGGGCTGAGGGAGCTGGAAAGGGGCTCAGCCTGGAGAAAAGGAGGCTCAGGGGGGACCTTGTGGCTCTGCACAGCTCCTGACAGGAGGGGACAGCTGGGGGGATTTGGAATCTGCTCCCAGGGACAGGGACAGGAGGAGAGGGAACGGCCCCAGGCTGGGCCAGGGGAGGTCTGGGTTGGATATTTGGGAAAATTTCTCCATGGAAAGGACTGTCCAGCCCTGGCACAGCTGCCCAGGGCAGGGATGGAGTCACATCCCCGTAGGGATTTAAAAGCCCTGTGGATGTGGCACTGGGGGCCACAGTTTGATGATGACCATGGTGGTGCTGCTCCAACCTTAGCAACTCTGTGATTACATTTATTATTATGATTATTTTACGTAGAGTGTTTTTAAAAACAAACTGAGAAAAGAGAACAGGGATTCAAGGAATGCAGAGAGCAGGTGACAGCTCCAGGACCAACCCTTACCTCAAACCCCACAGGGTCACGGCCACGAGCAGGGGGTGGAGATCCCACAGATCTTCTGGAGATCCAACAGATCTTGTGGAGATCCCACAGATCTTCTGGAGATCCAACAGATCTTGTGGAGATCCAACAGATCTTCTGGAGATCTTACAGATCGTGTGGAGATCCCACAGATCTTGTGGAGATGGTCCCAGGGCAGCCTAAATCTGTTCAGGGCATCCTGGGCACTCCCAGCCCCACTGGGATCTGCCCTCAGAGGCTCCTGAGAGCAGCAGGATTTGGGGATTTGTCACAAGGGAAAGCCAGGCTTTAACAACCCAGCAAACTCCTCTCTGCTTCGTTTGATGAACATGGCATTAATCTGGGATTTCTTTCTATTTAGTCTGGGCAGGAAAATGATAAAAACCAGACCTGGCAATCTCTGATGTAGGAGGGGACTTGACCTCCTTGGAAAAGGGGCAGCTGCAGCCCCTGCTGACGTCCCTGTGATGCCACATCCCCTTCTCACCTGCACCACCTTGGATTTACCTGCACTTTCCAAAGAAATCACAGGGAATGCCAGGCTTGGTTTACCTTTTAAATCAGAGACCCGACAAATCATTTTCTCCTGAGCCAGACAGGATTTTTTCTGAAAGAATATCCAGTGTTTCATGCTATTTTGCAAATAACTCAACCCCCAAGGCTCGGCAGTGGCTGAAGTCCTGCACACTCGTGGTGTTTATTTGCATCACAAATAAAAGCACCTTCCAGTGGTGGAATACAGTTAAAAATAAACAGTCTGGGAAAACTTGGCTTTTCAAACTGTCTTGTACATTTGGTCCATTATTGTCCTTCCCCAGCTCTTATCCAAACAGTCCTGACAGTTTGTTTACGGAGAGCTCTGCAGAGCTCTGCCTACCCTCACAGTGCTGGGGACAGAACCTCGGGGAGGCTCTCACCGCGCCCTGACCTGACAAATAACACCAACATTAAAAATAAATAAGTAAAAGAAACTCACAAGTGCAAACTGTTTAATTTGTGGACAACACTGGAAACCATTCTCTGGTGACTCTCTGGCAATTAATCAGAATTTCTACCTGAAATGCTACATGTGACATCTTTTAATTTGACATTATAGCACCAAACATATCAGGAACTATAAAATTCACCCTCAAAACCTTTTGTTTGTGGGATTTTCAGGTAGAACTCCTGATTCCTTCTGCTGAGGTCCCATTAAAGCGGAGACGTAAATGTTCATGCATTCAGTGAAGCCCTGAAGTCCCACATTTTTATGTTCTATATAACAGTCTATATATATTTGTGTAACAACGTACACATGTTGTTTTCTAGACAGCTAAACTATTTTTTTAATGGAGTTTGAATCTGGGAAAGTGTTCAGTCCATTTTTATCCATGGTAGATTAAAAGCACAAGTTGCAGCAGCCCAGCTTTGTTAAGTACTACTCCATTAACATCCTCAGTTTTCCCCAGGAAGGCTGGGAGATGAAAGGGAGCTCCAATTCCAGGCCTTTTCCCAAAGGAAATGCTCAGTGCCACGTGCAGCTCTTTCAGGAAAATATGGAATTAGAGAAGGCCAAAGTCACTTTAGATGTGTCATCAGCCCCCCACAGGAACTGGGATTCACTGACGGACTCAAAGCCACTTCCCAAAATCCCAAGGCAGCTTCTCCAAGGTGTTATTCCTCAGGGAAAGCTCACCTGGACACTTCCTTTAACAACACTTTTAAACACAAGGGTAAACACAGGGTGAAATCCTCGCCTTGTCGGAATTCCTCAATAATTCCTACAGAGCACAGCCTGGAAACATGATTATTAAAAATAATAAGTAAAACCAGCTTTTTAAAGACAATTTAGGGGCTTTTTAAGAACTCCATATAAACTGGAGCCTTTGAAATGAGATCAGAGTTTATAGCTAAGCACCATGATAACGAGCACACGCCAAGATGTGGAAATTCTGTACTGAATCCACATTAAATACAGGGTTAGAGCACTGCTGCAGGACTCCAAGGAACTGCAGCAGCCAGAGAATTCCAGAGCTAAAACCCTGCCTCTAATTCCCCAGGAATGTGCTTTACCTTGCCTCCTGCCCGTCACCCAGCACTGACCTTGCCTCCATCCCTGCCCCTGAGGATGCACCACAGGGCATCACCTGAAAATCCTGGAATTGCAGAGGTGGTGCTGCAGCTGGAGCTGATTTTGCAGCCCTGTGGAAAAAATCCAGGTCTATTTTCCAGTCTGTGGTGGTTTTGTTGAGCTCAAACACGCTCAACCCTTCTTATGCCTCTAAATTTTAAAACGTGATTAAGTGAATGTGGTTCCAAACCTGCTCACGGGGGGAAAGCTGGAAAAGAAGCAGGTAGAGAAGGGTTTCTGCCTTGTTGGACATGGATCAGCTGTGCCCTTGGATTATTTGGATCCAGGCAAAAAGCTGCTGAGCTCAGCTGGGCTCCAAAGAAGTTTTGCTGCATCTTCTGCACAGAAAAATTGTGATAAGGACAGAAAGAGTGAGCTAGGTGTCCAGAGAGAGGAGGAAGGGCTTTCCTGGGCTGGCCCCTCTCGGTGTGAGGCAGACAGGGTCAGGCAGTGACCTGTGACTCCTTGGAGCCCTTCCCGAGGCTGCACCTCAGGGACAGCAGGAACAGCTCAGCAGAACCCAGCCCCGACCTGGAAAATCCCTCCTGGCCCAGCTGGATGAGCAGGGATCTCCTCACAGGTTGCATTTAGCCAGAGGACACTCAAAACTCAGAATTGCAAACCTGGTGTAGGGGTTTTGCTAAAGGCGATTCGTTGCAGGCTGTCACACTGCTGAGTATTTTGGGAGTCTTAAATCCAGCATCGCCCTGGCTGCTGGGACTCGCAGGAGTCCCAAATCCTGATGAAATGTTTGCTGAAAAGCAGGAATGCCATGTGGCTCCAGGAAGGAGAAGACAGCAGCTCAGCCTCGAGTTGTTTTCCCTGTCCAAATCATCCAAAAGTGATGTAACTGTCTGGAAAATAACCCGATTTTTTGTGCTCCCCGTGCACAGGTTGGTTCAGGGGCCACCACTGCCAGCATTTTCCATTCCCAGCTTTCCTTTTTTCTGATCATGAACAACAAATCTACCAGTCCAGGGTTAACAATTAAGCTGGAAGCAGTGGGGCTTCTCTTCCAGGATGCATTTGGAAGCCCATGACGGATCCTCTCTGCTAAATTTAGTAGCACCACAACAATTTATGTTCACCACCCACTTCCATGTCAAATGTTGTCCCAACCTTGCAGATTTTTCCCATCTTCGTCTGAAGTTTTCTTTTCACAAGGTGCCAAACAAAGCAATATTTACTCTGTTGCTAACACAGGAAGCATTGTTATCCAACAAGCCAAAGAAGCTGACTGCACTTATGTTTTTTGGCTGAAGCACACCAAGTTTAATTGCTGAAATACCCTTAAAATTTGATAAAAAGGAAAAATAACATTCTGTATTGCTAGAGGAATTTCAAAGCATTAAAAAAGGGCTGTAAAATAACATTAGAGGCTCAATTTCAGAAGTGTCTTTCAAAAAATGTAACCCCAAATGTCAACTCTGGTGAGCCCTGCCATTAATCAGCTTATGCCACTGCTTTCCATCAGTTGTAAGATCTAATACTCTGAGTAAGGACAGAGAGGGCACTTCTCCCTCAGAGACAGCGAAATCACTGGCTGGAGAAAATTCTCTGTTTTCTTTAGACATTAAATAGCTCCTACAGTGCTGCAGCTGGCAGAATAGAAGGCAACCAGCAGGACAGTTTTGGTAAATAAAAGCTGGAGAGCATCTGTGCCACGAAATGCCACCTCCCAAGCACTTCCACTTGTCATTCACAGCCTGAAATGTGTTTGAGCCCCCAGCAGAGCCACCTTCCCCAACTGGGTCCTGATTCTCAGTTATGAAAGGTATGAACGAAATAAATAAAGCCCAACCTACATCTGGAATAAATATCAATCAACAAGCTTAAAAAAAACAAAACAAAACTTATTCAAGAGGCATTTGTATCAAGCTTTTCAATTCTCACTTGGTCAGAGAGGAACACACAGAGTGAAGCAATGCAATAAAAATGTCTGGGCCCAGCTATGGGATTTAAGGGTTAAGGGTACAACCTGTTGATTGCTTTCCCTCACCTATAACATATGGATTTGCACTCCGGGGCAAACCTGCGTGCCCAGAGCGTGTGTGGAATTCTTGGGAAGGTCACTGGAAGGCAGAATGTCCCTAAACACGGCCTGCAGACCCAGGGAGCAGAGAATTCCCAGCTCCAGAGAGAATTCCCAGCTCCACAGGCCCTGCTCAAATCACTGCCTGTTCCTGGGATTAAAAGGATTCATCCACCAGCAAGGGACTGGGCAATAACTGGTTTACAAACATAAAAATCAGCCAAATACTTTGATTTCACCATTGGTTTCCAGCATCTTTTCATTGAATAATGATGAAGGAAAGGGTATCCAAAATGTAATCAGAGCAGGAATTCTGAATATGCAAAGACCCAGACTGCTCAATGCTCCAAAGCACTCCTTCCTCCCAAGCGAGCTCATTCCAAATGCAGAATTCCCATTAATTCTCTCCAAAAATGTATTGGGGAGAAAAGGAAGGAACAAGCAAGAAGCTCTTAGTGATAAAGCATAGAAGTGGAGTGAGAAACCTCCAGAAAACAAATGTGAATGAATTTACCAGACAAGTATGAGGTTTAAAAATCATCATTTCTCGCATCAGAAGTTGCCGGGTGCTTTATAAATAAAGTTATTCTTTTTCTGTTGGACATTTTTGCCCAAAGTCTGAGCCTGAGGATCCCTGGGAAGTGGCAGGACAGCAGTTTGTGCACTGGGAACAGCCCCCGGGGTTTGGCTGGAAATTCCTCTGCCTGGAGCGAGGAGCAGCCGAGGGTTTGGACATCCCCACCACAGACCCAGCACCACTGGGGGAACTGGTGCCAAACTGGCTCAGAATTAATGAATTAATAATGAATTAATGAATTAATGCACCCACAGCACTGGGGCAGGACAGGAACCACTGAGGCTGCATTTTACCCCTTGGTGATATAAAACAAAGCACGTGGGAGCAGAAATTGTAGATATTCTGCTTCTCTACAGACTGCGAAATGGAAAATCCCATTTTTCTAACTTCAAATTCACATTTCTGCTTTTTTTTTAACTTTAATATTACAGCATGAAATAATAATATAAAGCTGAATAAAATACCATATAATTATATATTATATATATAAAATAGCATATATTATAGCATAAAATCATAATATAAAGCAAAATATTCTAACACAGTAAAATAAGGTGGGTAAAGAAAGACAGACAAAGGGATTTTACCACTGGGATTGAATGGAGGTTGGTGGGCAACACTCCCAAGTGCAGCATGATGGAAAAATCCCTGGATTGCCCCATTCCTGGGAATCCAGCTTGTACCTGGATTGAACACCCTGAGTGGGATTGGTGGCACCTCTGTGTGTCACCACACAAACACAAAGAGCCACCAGGACATGAGGCACCAGCAGGGATTACTGGGAATTACTGACAATTCCCCCCAAATGGGATTTAATTGGTGATCATGCTGATACAGTTATTAAACCGGAATTAAACCTCACGTGTAATTAATTAATACCTGGAAGCAGCACTGGTGCCATCCCCATCCCTGGAAACTGCTTCCAAGGCTGGAGTCACCAGCCCAGGAACTGGGAAGGATTTCCAGTGCTCTACCAAAAATGGGGATTTTAGAGCAGAAATTATTATGGCTTCTTATTAAAAGGACATCCCCCCCCTCTTCCTTGATAAGCAGGAATGTGAGCAGTTTCTGTGGTGAATATTTTGGGGAATTTGAGAGATTTGTGGATCTCTGCATCCAAGTGGAAGGAAAAGCCAAACTGAGCGGGTGTGACAGAAAAGAAATGCCTGTGTCATTATTCCATGGGAGCTCCAACGGGAATGAACCAGCAATGAAAGATAAACTTACAAAAACCACACAAAGAAATACATTTTTTCCCATGAAGTCACCGAAAAGCCTCTTGAAAGTGTGCAATATTTACCTTCAACCCAAAAAAAGCCCACTTCAGTGGAAGTATATGAAAGCTAATTTGCACAAGCGTGCTAAATTCAGCACTTAAATTCACATCTCACCTTCCTCCGTGCTGGGCTCCACGCTGGAGGATGTGGTGACAGACGTGGAGGAGTGAAAGCAGAGCACTATCTCTTGAAAATTGCCCAAAAAGTGATTTTTTCACCAGATGGGACTTGTAACAGCCCTGAAGTGTTCCAGCCCTCTCCCACTTGATTGCTTTTCCCCTTGCCCAGTGTGACACAGCTAAAATCCACCAGCTCAGCACTTCCACGGTGATCCTTATCCAAGGGGGTTTTATCTCTACTCTGACATGAAATTAAAAGCTACGTTAATAACACCACCTATCAAGATGATATTTAAAAAAAACACAACCCAAACGTGTATTTAAGGTTGTTTAATGTTGGTTCTGGCCAAGCCTTAAAGCAGAACTCACGTCTGGAAGTTTTATCTGAGCATTCCTGCCCCACTAACCCAGAGCTGTGCCCCAGCATTAAAAGCCTGAGCTAAAACATTCTGAAGACCATCTCCACATTTCACCATTTTCTACATCTTCCAGCAGAAGTTTTGATGTTTTAACCCTTTCCCAAAAGCAAATTATCCTCCTTGGTTCCATTTCCACTGGACTCTTGTGCTTCAGCATCCCATTGGCACAGCTCTTTTCCCCAAGAGCATTTAATGCCCCAGATATTGTGGGAAAGAGAAGATTTTCCAGTCTGGTTGTCCCTTTCCCAGGAGGATTGTAGGGCTGTGCTTCTCTGAGGGAATCAGAGACCCACAGCACGGTGGGAGCTGAAAAATTCTCTGTGTGTTCCCAGAAAAATGAGCATTTTCCAGTGAGAAAAGCCTGCAGCCATCCCACCGTTCATTCCAAACCCCCAAAATCAATCATTCCTAGCATTACTTTATCTAAATCCGTGCTCAAGGAATCTGCTGTTTATCATGCTCAGGTCTCACTGCTGCCAGTTTCATCACAAGAGACTTCACTTGGAGTTTATTTCTCCACAGAAATAGTAATATTTTTCAAAAGCGGGACACAGGATAGGGCAGTAATGAAAATGTTGTCTACAGCAAGATTAGCTGGCAAGTTCCATTTTTGAGGTCAGCAGTCTCACTGTTACACATGAATTTATGGCCTTTAGTGATTTGTTGGACTGGAGTGTTTGTCTACCTCTCCTCTTGGAAGTTGGACAATCATTACAAACTGCATTTGGAGACAACCTAGTAGGTTTTATGTCATATATTTCTCCAAAGTTAAATTGTCTGCTTTTTTTTCTTCTCTAGCTGGAAAAAATGAGAGAAGTGCAAAGATCTTTGTACTTAACCCTTCACTTTTACTGGGATGTGTAGCCCAGAGCTCACTTAATGCAAAGCCCCTATTTATTATTACCCTAAAATTCAGACATTCCCTAATTGTGGAGGACAAATCCACCAGTGATTAAGAGCAGAGGAGGAAAACGAGGCGTCAGTTTGAGGTTTTCTCCCTGGATGTGCTCAGTTAGTCATCTTTTCCTGCTCCTTATTTTTCATGGCAAGCTTGGAATTTTCACCTGGGGTCCATCAAAGCCGTGCTCAGTTTTGTGTGTACAAAAGGAGAGGGAAGATGATGAGGTTACTCTGCCTCCTGCTCCGGAGGCAGCTTTGGGGTGGTCTGTTTAGATCCAAGAAATTTCTTAAAGGAGCAACAGTGGCTCCAGGACTGACTCCTCCCGGCCAGGTCGGGATGCAAAAGCTGCAGTGGGGATGGGAATGGATGAATTCCTGCCCAGGGCAAGGCTGAGCTTAGGCAGCACCCCAAGAAAGCTTTTCCAGGCTGCCCTGAGCTTTCCCAGGCCGTGCTTGTGCTGGGGTAAACACAGGACTCCAGTCTCCGTGCTTGTCAATCCAGCGCCTTTAACGAGCGAGGAGCCGGGGTTGTGAAAGGAGGAAAAATGCACATTTCCATCACTCCTTATAAAAGAGCAAGAAAATGTCAAACACGGAGGTAAAAGCCATATTTCACAAGGGCTCAGGCCCAAAGTCGCTCTCCCCCTGCACCTGCAGGGTGAGGAACATGTGCTGGACTGCTCTGTGCTGGCTCAGTGCTCAACATTTGAACTGGACCCGCTCCAGCTTCTGAATAAATATCTCTTTGCGGGAAGAGGGAATTGCATTCCTTACTCCAAACACAGTTTTTCTTCTCTGAAATTCTGAAAGAAACGTGTACTTGTGAAACATTAGGGAACTGGAATCCTTTCTGCCTCCAGCCTGGGCAAAGAGCCCTCCCTGCTCCTTGGGCACCACATCCGTGACCCCCGGCCCGGCCACGGGCCCAGCCCGGGTGGGAGGGCTGCACTCAGAACGGTGTCCTGGGGTTTTCTTCCCAAAAAAGGCTGATTTGTGAGGGGCTGGGAACACAAACCCTGTGAGGAAGGGCTGAGGGAGCTGGGGGTGTTCAGCCTGGGGAAAAGGAGGCTCAGGGGTGCCCTCATCACTCTCACAGCTCCCTGAAAGGTGCCTGTGCTCAGGTGGGGTCGGGCTCTCTCTCCAGGCAGCACTGACAGAAGGAGAGGACACAGCCTCGAGCTGTGCCAAGGGAAATGCAGGCTGGATATCAGGGAAAAGGTTTTTATGGAAAGGGTGATAAAGCACTGGAATGTTCTGCTGGGAGGTGGTGCAGTCACCATCCCTGGATGTGTTTGACTCAAGACTGGATGTGGCACTGGTGCCGTGGTTTGGTTGAGGTGTCAGAGCTGGGTTGGACTCAATGATGTTGGAGGTCCCTTCCAACCCAGACCTTCTGTGATTGTGTGATTTCCAACAAGGGCACTTTTGGAAATTATATGAGGGGAATTCAGGGGGATGTGAAAACCCTTTTGGGATCAAAACTTGTGGATTTCCCCATCCCTGGAAGTGTCCAAGGCCAGGTTGGACACTGGGGCTTGGAGCACCCTGGGACAGGGGAAGGTGTCCCTGGGGTGGGACTGAATGGGCTTTAAGGTCCCTTCCAACCCAAACCATTCCAGGATTCTGTGATTTTACCCCAAAACCAGGATCAGCCGGGTCCAAAGAGCATCAACAGCAGATGCTGGGAGAAGGAGCTGGGAAAGGTGCCTGGGGAGAACCAGCTGCTGCTGGCAGTCCCCTCAGATGGTCACCCTGTCACACGAAATGTGCCCATAAACTCTGTTTGTACATCTACAAGTGGTGGTAGAATTGACACTGGGAATAAGAAAAGCAACTTTAACTTCTACAAAAACTCTTTACCATCCACATTTTAGGTGTTTTGTATAAAGAACCCAAAAATTACCATATTTGAGAACAAAGAGAGCTCTGGAAAAGCATAATGAAGGAAGCTGAACGGAAAAGAAGAAAGGAACAGATGTCAGATTATCCTTAAACAAAGTTACCAGTTTATTTTCCCACTGATTTGAATATCTAAAATATACATTTTTTGCCAAGGCAAACAGGTGATTAAAATACATTAAAAATCCCAATGAGCAAAGGGCCACACTTGCATTTGCCTGACATTTGTCAGCCATTCCCCAAGTGTCAGCACACGCAGAGCACAGCAACAATAATATTAATTTTACAAAGGCTGACTGTTTAATTGCAATTAACTGTGGCCCCACAAAAGGCAAGCTGCACTCTGGAGTGCACATAAGCCTCATTTATCCTGCAAGGACAGCGAGATGAAGCTGGCATGAAATATTAAGATCACAATTGCTGTTGGCAAACCTTCTGACGGGAAGCTGCTGGCTCGGATGAGCACGGATTACACAAAGGAGCAACGAGGGAAAACACAGCCGTGAATCAGCCCACAGAATGTCCTTTCACTGAGGAGCACGGGGAATGGGTGGGCTGCTGGCAGCAGGGATGGACAGGATGCTGTGGAGGGCTGGAATGTGCCAGGATAACCTCTGGAGGAGGGAAGGCTGGAGGATGTCGGGTGGCTCAGCACAGTCTCCTTCATTGCGGGCACTGCTGATGAACTGAACGAGTGCCATCGTCGAGCTAATTAAGGTTCTTGCCCAAACTTCTCCTGCTGGAAAGCTATCCCAGTGCCTCACAGCTCTTCCACTTGGAAAACATCAACTCAAAGCTACTGATGGCCAGTTTAGACAAATTTAACTTTGCATCAGCATTACCGTGTGCCTGGGTTGCACTCCCTGCCTTCCTGGTGTTTCTGAGGATAAACACTGTGTGCACAGAGCAGGAACATTCCCTCAGCCTGATGGAACAAGCCCAACCTGCAGCCTCACCAAGGAGCCTGGCCAGATCGGTGGTGGTCTCCAGAATCATACAGCACAGCTGTGCAGAGAATTCCAGAGGTCTTTCCAGAACCCTTCGCTTCCCTTGCTCCACTGTTTTAACATCAGTTCCCTGATACACCCAGGACATCGTTTTCCTGTTCATCTGCCTGCCCACGGGGATGATTCCCTCTTGCTTGGTTGCTGCACTCCCATTTCCCTTTTTCCATGTTCTCCACGAGTGTCAAAATGGAAAACGCACAGAGGATGGAATCTTACCTTAGAGAAACCCAGCAAACATTCCTGCCTACCTGGGGCAAAAAGCAGGCAAAGGAAAAGGATTCCTGGTAACTGTGAGGAATAAAAAGCTTCTTTCAGAGGGCCAGAACTGAGACTGGACCAGTAATTTCCATCAAGAATCACCAACTTCCACGGTGGGCACAAGTGGGAATTAGAGTTCAATTATGGGGAGAGAAAAATCAGGAGGGGGACTAGAAGAGCATGGAAGGAAGAGAGAGATTGCTAAAAAAGAATGTATGAGATGGGCTGGACAGGGCACAACGGCCACACATGAAGAAAAACAGCCAGGATCAAAATGTTGGCACTGGGAAAGGAACTCTGCAGCCTTGGGAAGTCTGTCTGTCCCAAAAACATGTCTGTCTATCCCACACATTCTGTGTTAGGAGTTTCCCAACTCCTGCCCTGGCTGCAGAGCCAGCAAAGTCCCTGGGGAGCCATGAGCATCCCTGTGGTATCAGCTGCTCCAAGAAATACTGCAAGGACGTGTCTGTGTGTTCTGCTCACAGTGCAGCTGTTGTGCAATGTGTTTATCCAGCAACTGCAAACAGCCAGGAGGTCTTGGAATATGAATTTACAGAGGTTTGCAAAGGTAGTGGTTTGCCCTGGATCCTCGGGGTTTTTTGGTTTTGGGGTTGGTTTTGTTTTGCTCTCCCCACTTCAGGTGCAATTTCTTGATCTAATGACAGGTGGTGATACCTTCCAAGTGAGAAGTGATCTTCTTTATCACCTTTTAAAGGACTGAATTCCATTCCATGGAATTTGATGACGTGATTAGGGCCTAATTTCTATTCCTGGTGTGCTGCAGTAAAGTTAATTTCTCTGAAATTTGTCCTGACTCTTGTGGGAAGCAGGTTTTCCCCACATTGCAGGTGACTGAATTTATTCTCTGTTGTAGGAAAGATGCATTTAACACCCTCCTGGACGTTTGCTATGGAAAACTAACCAGAAATCCCAAAAAACAAACAGCAACAATGTCACAAAGGAAGAAAAAACCCCAGGTGATTGAACTGCTACCAAAGCAAGGCTTTAATCACCAGAATTAATTTGTTTGAAAAGGAAAAAAAAAAGCTTGGATTTTAGAAACGCTGACCAGAAATTCTTTCAGAGAGCGAGTTTCCAGTGGAGAATGCCAAAGCTGCACAATCCAAACATTACCTGGAGAGGGTTCAGCACTGACACATTCGCTGCAGACCCTCCCTGCTGACTCCCATCCCCAACAACAGCACTGGGAGGGGAGCTGGGATTTGGGGTAACTGGGATTTGGGATAACTGGTATTAGGGATAACTGGGATTCAGGATAGCTGGGATTTGGGGTAGCTGGGATTTGGGATAACTGGGATTTGGGATAACTGGGATTTGGGGTAGCTGGGATTCGGGGTAGCTGGGATTTGGGATAACTGGGATTTGGGGTAGCTGGGATTTGGGGTAGCTGGGATTTGGGATAACTGGGATTTGGGATAACTGGGATTTGGGGTAGCTGGGATTCGGGGTAGCTGGGATTTGGGATAACTGGGATTTGGGGTAGCTGGGATTTGGGATAACTGAGATTTGGGGTAGCTGGGATTTGGGATAGCTGGGATTTGGGATAACTGGGATTCGGGATAACTGGGATTTGGGGTAGCTGGGATTCGGGGTAGCTGGGATTCGGGGTAGCTGGGATTTGGGGTAGCTGGGATTTGGGATAACTGGGATTTGGGATAACTGGGATTTGGGGTAGCTGGGATTTGGGATAGCTGGGATTTGGGATAACTGGGATTTGGGGTAGCTGGGATTCGGGGTAGCTGGGATTTGACCCTTCTGTTCCTGAGAGCCTCCAGTTTTCAGATGGCCCCTCCAGAGCTGATTGCAGGGCTGTTGGGAAGCAGGGCTCTGGCTCCCCATCCAGAGCTGGGATTTGCCCTGGCTCAGGCAGACACTTCGGAGCCGTGGCTCCTGAGATTCCCGCTCTCCTGGCTTCCCTTCAGCCCACCTGGCAGATTAAAGGGCAGCCCAGAGCTTGGGAGCCTCATTCCCAGGGCTGTGAGTGTCAGAGGCAGCCCCAGCTCTGTGGGCTGATGGCTCCACACGCCCTGAGTGAGGGCCCCGTTCCCTTTCCAGGGAATTTTGCAGGTTTGGCTTCCCCTGCCACCCCCAACAACCCCACAGCTCTGCAGGGTTCGAGCCCTCCCTCAGTGGAAATCATCCTTCCCCGCACAACTCGCATTTTAATCCTTCAAAAACACAAACGAGTTCATCCACGGGGAAAGCAGGAGCTGGCAGTTCCCAGTTTGGGGATGACAGAGATTCCCTGCCTGTGTTTGTGCCCTGCAGAGCTCATGGAGATGCTCCCGGGGTGTGGATCCAGCACTGCCTGTGCTGCTGCCCTGCTGAGCCCTGCCCGTGGGGCCTTGGGACACCCCAGCAGTGCCCCAGGAGCAACAATTCCCACCAGAGCTCTCAGAAGGGGAGAAAGATCAGGAGAGAAAATAGAGGATGTAATTTTACAGCTAACACAGGTTTGTATCAGACAGAGAATGAAACTAAAAATAGTTTGTTCTTTGAAATGAAACAAAACTTCAAAACATGAAAGTAGCCCTGAAGTAGCTTTAAAATTTCATCCCACAAGGCTTTCAGGTCAACCCTGAGGTCTCCTCTCCAGATGGAGGCTCCGTTAAAGCAGTTTAACTGGAGCCCTACAGCTCCATCAAGAGATCTCACCCTGATTTTGGTTTCAATTATCAGCCAGAGCCCTGTGCACATCCTTTGAAGCCAATGGATGCAGATGGGCTTTAACAAGATTCCCTTCAGAAGGACAGGACCCATCAATGTCCCTTGGAATACCAAAAGAAAAACACAGGTGTTCCTGTGGCCCCAGGAAGAGGAAATACCACACTGATTAAAACTTGAGCCACACTCAGGACAGGCCTGACCCTCCTCAGGCCTCCCCTCCCCAGTTCTTCCTGTCGGATGAACGGGAAAACGGGAACACATCACTGCAGCTCAGCTCGGGGTCTGCACGTGTAATTCAATAACCTCTAATGAGAGCCAGGAGAGCTGGCCAGGAGCAGGGCTGGCCCAGAGGGGTGGGCTGAGAGGAGGGCATCTACAAAAATCACAATTCTCCATTTCATGTCAGAAAAAAGCACCTTAATTATAACATCACTGTGTGTTTAAAACATCACCCAGATGCCCAAGATGCTGTTTCTTATCCCTAGAAGCTCTTCCAAAATACCCTTTTCAAGTACTTTGAAATACTTGAAACTTCAAATACTTTGAAAAGGGTCTTTTGGAAGAGCTTCACTCTTCCAGTGAGTGAGATTTCATCCTGTTCCCTCTCTCCCTTCCCCTTCCCTACCCAGGCTTCTTTTTTTGCAGCAAGGCTGAAACACACCCTTGAGCACTTCAGAGCTCCACACCCTTACATTAAAAGAGAGAAACAGCTTTTAAAAACCCCAGCTCACTTTGCAAAGGTCTCCTGTCCTGACTGGGAGCTGCTGGGGAGAGCCAGGCACTGCCTCAGCCCCCCGGGTTGGAGCTCTGAGCTGCTGGGAAAGCCAGGAGAGACAGGGAGCATCCCCTGGGAGCTGAGCCAGAGCTGCTGTTCCTGCTGCAGCAACGCCCTTGGAACGGGAGGAGCAGCTCTGGAGCAGCAGGAGAAGCTTTGGATCAGCAGCAGAAGGGGTCATGCGAGGGCTCTGCCTCCTGTGTCCTCTCCAGACACTCCCAGATCCCAAATGCACCGTGGTGTGCAGGGAAAGCGTTAAATAAAGAATTCTCTTAATGCTTAAATCTCAATGAAACCACAGCAGCGCTTTTTTTTTTCCTTCCCCAAAATCAGGCCCACCAATGCTTGCTTTCTTTAGGAGCCAAACAACATTCTTGGAGAGCAGCTCAATATCTCCAGAGGTGTAAATCACCACGCTCTATCTTATTAGAAACATTTGAAAGAGGGCAAGTGCTTTCAAAGCCATAAACTTGGGATTCCATACATGTTCCAAAGCTGCAGTGAACACACATTCCTGACTCAAACTGGTTTTAATTTGCAGTCCCTTGAAAGCACAAATGCAAAAGTCTAAATACTGAATCGACTTAACTAACAATAACAAACCATTGAAAAAGTTGTCCGTTTGCAGCTTCTTAAAATGAACTGGAAATAGGAATCACTCACATGCCAGAGGCAATGCCATGGGTGGATGTCCAGTGCAAAGGCCACCAGAGCTCCCAGGAAAATGCAATTCCCTGCTCCACTGTGGATTATTTATGGTCACAAGGCTGACAGAGCACTGGAAACTAAAGCACCAGTTTCTCCCAGCTAAAAATCCTGGGACACAATGAGAACAGCGGAATGAAAACCACGTGAGGGCTGAAGAGAAAGGCAAACTTGCCACATCCCTTGTGAACACGAGGAGATAAATCCATACCTGGAAGCAGGGGGTGGGCAGCCACAGCCCCGTTGTGCCCGAGATGGAATTTCTGGGGACTGGCAGGGCGCCCTCTGCTCCCCAGCAAGCCTTTAATTCAAGATATTGATATTATCTCCAGCCACAATCACTGTCCTGGAGCTCGGGCACAGTCCCTGAGATCAGCAGCAGCAGCTTTGGAATGAGCAGAGCTGCCAAATACACCTGGAATACACCAAAATCCTTCTCCAAGAGTGGATAAAATGAATTCCCTGCTGCAAACACCCCTGTGCTTGCAAATGCCTCATTAATGCATCAGTCCTTTGGGGAAGTCCTCAGGGAACAGGGACTACCCTGGAACAGGAGCTTTGGGAATTGGGGAAGTGCAGGTTTAAATCATAATGGGCAGGAAATGCTTTTCTTCCCATGCAGAATCTGCAGAAATGGAAATGCTTCCAAGTAGTTTTCAGTACTTCATTAAAATTTAGAATCAAAATTACAGACTTGAAAGGGAAAACGGCCAAAAGAACACTTTAAAACGTATCGTTTCCTACAAAACTTTGTTTTTAATAAAGAAGTAGATGTTTTCCCCGAATGTAATGCTTCAGGCAAGTTTATCTGCCAGGCATGAGGAATTTACAGTATTTTACCAGCTCAGCTTGCTGCTCTGCATTCAGAGAAAGCACCTTTTGTCAGCAGCTGGGGAAGGGCTGAATAAAGAGCACAGAATAAGTGACATTTAATCGCTGGGGAGCTGCCTTTCCTCCCTGCCCCATTGTCAGGAGAAAAAGCTGCATTATGGAAAGCTGATTAGGGACAATATGGACTCACACTGGAACACGGGACACGTCCAGAAGGTTTGCTCCGGGGTACCGAGGGTTCAGGAAATGTTATTAACCTCGACTATTGTCACCCAGCAAGTGGATTTAAGAGATGGAAAGTGTTCAGCTGATGAGCATCCAAAAGTGGATCCTCATCCCTGGAAGTGTCCAAGGCTTCGAGCAGCCTGGGATAGTGGAAGGGGGGACTGGATCCTTTCCTAAGGTCCCTTCCAGTCCAAACCAGCCTGGGGTTCCACCTCAGCTGCTCTGTGATTTTATGTTTATTCATCAGAAATCTTTAAAGACATTGAATATAAAAGAGATGCAAATCACAGGCCTTTAATAATAAATTTTCCAGATATTGCTCATCAGTTTAGCTTGGTTTCACACAGGACAAAAGTAGTGGAACTATAAATAAGGTGTCTGAGTTAATAATGCCTTGCATCCATATATAAGTATATAAAATATATTATATTAGTTATAATGATCTCCCACTGGCCAGCAAACATCAAGAGGCAAGAAAATAAGGACAACTTCCAAGTAGGCTTTAAAATCCTGAGTTCCCCAACAAGTTGGAACAAGGATAAAACCTGCCATGACCTTACACAGGCACCAGTCTTGTGCCTCTCTGAGCACCCAGGGACTTACAAAAATATCCCAAAAATACTGGAAGATGAGGCAATAAATTCTGTCAAGTGAATCTTTATTAACTCCTGATTGCTACCCTTGGAAGCAAAATGAAGTAATTTCCAATTATTATGTCTGAAATGATTAAAATAAGGTGCTGAGATGGAATCAGTGCGGAAAAAAAAAAGAAAAAAAAGAAGGCAAGCATTTTTTCCAGCAGGAAAACCACAAGTGTGGCCCAGGTGTTGCTGCAGCAGTAACACCTGAGGCTGTGATGTGTTGGGGTCAGAGGAGGGGACAGAGGTCAGACCAGGGCACAGACCTCCAGGAGAACTCAGAACGCCCCTGGGAATCCTGGTGGGGATTCCCTGGAGGTGCCACAGCACTGGCAGCAGCTGGGAGGTTCAGGACTCCGTGGAAAACACAAATTAACAGCAGAGTGAGGGACCTGGGTGCTTCTGCAGAGGAGACAGGGCTCAGCCACTGGTGGGTGTTCCAAAAGCAAGGAGGGAGTTCTGAACTCGGGGAAATGGAGCCTTTCGTTCACAAAACAAACCCAAAGCAAAAAACAGCGAAGCAGAACAAACAAAAACCCACAAAACCTGAGAAAACCTGGGGAAAGCCCCTCTGAGGAAGCAGCAGGAAGGAGGAAAACCTCGTCAGGATCCAGACAAAATGAGTCACAAGGTGAGAGAGGAGGGGTTGCTCCCTGTCAGGAACCGCTCCTGCCCACATTCTGATCCCCTAAAATTAATTCCCTTGTACCTCCTCCCTCTGGACTGAACTCCAGGCACAGCTCGGATCAAAGGCTCCATTATCTGCAGCAAAGGAAGTTTCCCTGATGTTTTCCATCTCCACTCTTCAATCAAGACGAGGAAAAGCTTTGTCAGGGCAGAAATAAAATCATGTCCTCCTAAAGCACTGTGCCCTTCAAGGCTTTCTCTCCGCCCCACCCTTTACATTTTTCCATATGATATCCCAGTTTCTGTGGTTTAGCCATGGGATAAGTCTCCCAAACCTATGGATTAGCAGAGGGATGAAAGGCACTGGGATAGAGGAATAAAGACCTGGTTTTCCCTTTGAAGTGAGCAACTCAAGGCTGCCAGCTTGGAAAGAGGAAAAATGCCTTTCCCTTGTGTGCCAGCACAGCTCCTGTGGATCCCTTCTCGTGAGGAACTCTGCAGGCAGAGTTACTTACATACATATATTTATATATATATATATATAAAATTAAAAAAATATATATATATACTATGTGATCCTTGTATAAACGGACATCCAGCCCACACCTGCCCCGTATGACACCCCCACATTGCAGCTCTTCCCTGAACACCCCAAAGGAAGATGATGTTATCAATTCCCAGGAATAAAGAGATTTGAAGGGATTTAATTTTTTTTTTCAAGTTTCAATAGAGTTAGAGGACATTACCCCAAAACAAGACACAAAATCCATGCGAATTTGCCAGGCATTAATAAGACTTTCCACGCTTCCCAACCAACAGCTCGAGCTTTTCTTTTTTATTTTGCAGTCAGACATTTCTAGCAGACAGGTTTTGGAGGAGAGGCACAGGAGTAGTGTCTCCATGAATGCACAGCAGAGGCACAAGCAGCTCCAGAAATGAAGGGACAGGAGCTCTTTTCTTTTCCCTGTCTGTGCCCCAGAACCTGCCCCTGCACATGACTTTGGCACAGGATTCCAGGCCGGGAGCTCCTCGGGGAAGCCTTACAGGAGAAAAGGAGACTGGCACGGGAATCACTTCATCAGTTGAGTGTTCCTGATCAAACCCCGCTGAAATTCAACGCCAGTCCCACGCTGGCCCAACAGAGTTTGGGTCAAGCTCAGCTTGTAAGCCCACACTTAATTCCAGTGCTGGAATTTGGAATGCCTGGGTTTTCAATAGGAAAATACCGAATTTCTGATGTTTGTTGGAATCTCTGTTTGGCTGGGAGAGCTGGGAATGTTCCCCTGGAGAGGAGAAGGCTCCAGGGAGAGCTCAGAGCCCCTGGCAGGGCCTGAAGGGGCTCCAGGAGAGCTGGAGAGGGACTGGGGACAAGGGATGGAGGGACAGGACACAGGGAATGGCTCCCACTGCCAGAGGGCAGGGATGGGTGGGAGATTGGGAATCAGGAATTCCTGGCTGGGAGGGTGGGCAGGCCCTGGAATAGAATTCCCAGAGCAGCTGTGGCTGCCCCTGGATCCCTGGCAGTGCCCAAGGCCAGGCTGGACAGGGCTTGGAGCACCCTGGAATAGTGAAAGTGTCCCTGCCATGAGGGTGGGACTGGATGAACTTTACAGTCCCTTCCAATCCAAAGCATTCCACGATTCTTTGATTTCCAGTCACATCATGAATTTAAAATTTATAAATGATCAAAGCTGAGGCCAGAACCAGCAAGGAAAACACATATTTATTTCCAAATGGAAAAAGCATGGACCAATCCTGGAATACCATTGCCACGAGAAGCAAAACCTGGAAATTTGTTGAGCTCTGGATGATCAGCAGGTCCCAGAGCTCCACTTTAAGCCCAGCTTTGCTGGGCTGGAGTTTAAAGCCAGGCAGGGCTCCTCATCTCTCCAGGCAGGGTTACAGAGCTCAGCTCTCTCTGGGCACTCAGGTGCAGCTTTGCAGCACATTTCACCCCCAGTGCTGCAGCCACCAACAAAGCAATGAATGATTAACTTGATGAGAAATTAAAACCACCTTTCTCTTAAGCAGGGCAGTGATTTCTGTGCCTGTTTTTTCATTATTTCTGCAAAAGGTGGAAGTAAAAAGTAACACAAACCCCACTGCTGCCTCAGCACTACGCTGAAAAGAGCAAAAATTGCCAAAATATTCTGTGTGCTGTACAGAAATAAAGGAGCCAGGTGCTGATTGCTGGAGGCCATAAAGATTCACTAATTAACACCTACGGCAAATGTGGCCCTATCAAAGCAAACACTGGCAAAAGCAGGAATTACAAGAAGAAAATCAATTTAAATCAATTACCATTGTTCCCATACAAAGTACCCAGTGACTGGGTCACATTCCTGGAAATCATGCTGCTCATCCCATGGGAAAAATGATTCCCTCCAGCTACAAACCCAGCAGTCAACACTGAATTATCACAATTATTATGTTGCTCATTAATTATAATTTTCAATGAAAGCATTCAGGTTTTTAGCCTGTAGTTTGCAAATGAATCCTTACAGTTTTCAAATTAAGAATTCCTGGGATCAGGCTAGAATCTGAATCTTCCCACTTATGCTGCTGTCACAGAACTGGCAAATAAAGGTTTTGACAAAATAAAAGTTTGCCGACAGATTTAATTATATGGGAACAGCCTCTCAAGCCCAGCAACCTCTCACAGTGAGCACAAGGGAGCTAAAAAGTACAAAAAACCCAAAAATATTTCCCACATTTAGGCAGGAGAGAAAAATCTGCTTCCCACCCACCCCAACTGCACAGTCCAGGGGCCAACATGAGGTGGTTAAACCAAAATGAAATATTAATAATACAAATAAATAATAAACAATATTGATATAATAAATAATAAAATAATATAAAGAAACAATATAAAGACTAAAATATAAATAATAACCATAATGAACATAATGATAAATAATAAAAATAATAAAATAATTTTTAAAATAATAAATAATAAATAATAAATAATCCCAGAGAATGGCTGGAGATTTTCAGCCCATTGTGAGTGGAGCAGGTCTGCAAATCCATCACAGCACAACCCCCAAAAATTCTGTATTTAACTAAAATATGGCCAGGGCAGGACTTCAGGGGCTCACCTGCTGTCCAGACATTTTCCATTAGGAAGCAACTAAAATCCAAGATGAGCCCAGGGGAAGTTGAATCAGTTTATATTTTCTGGGGTTTTCTGAGCACTCAAGAATCCCCTCTTCATTTTCACCTCTGAGGAAGGAACTACTGAAAACTAAACACCAAACAGAGCCATTTTCAAAGCTTAAAAATGAGAACAAGCTGCCGGTCAGAAAGTAAATAATTTAGAATAGATTCAAACAATTAGGATTAACCAGACTGGGTTTTATTCTTTTTTTTTTAAATAAGAGACTGTTTGATTATTCTGGGCTGTGTTTTGGAAACCATTTCTACCTTGTTTTTCTTGGGAAAACAATTTCATGCTACAAAAAAAGGCATCGAGCGATGAAAAGCATTTGTTTCTTTCTAGTTCTTAAGTAGAACCAGCAATGCTGGGCAGGTCAGATATAATAAATACAGCTATTTCAAGGCTAAAGAAAAATGTTTCCCTGGCCTAACTTTGAGTGACAAGAGAAAATTTTTCCCAGCTTGCAATTCCACTTTATTAAAAGAGCTCAATTTGATTTAATTGGATATATATGGACATGTTATATTGGGCTGCTTTGTTGCATTTTTCAAATTAATCCTCCACCACTGAAGCAACGTTTTCAAGTGAGTGGATGTTGTGGACACCTTTAGAAGTTGTGCTCTGTGGCAGCCACAGGCTCGTAGCCCATATTTTTGAATTTTGGAGACTTGGATTACCCCAGCAGGAAGGCGATAGGCCTTGAATGGAGCTTTTTGTTCAGCCCTTTAATCGCTTCCAGCACTTGCCCCAGCCCACAAGATCCACACCGAATTTAGTCAGACATCCAGACGTGAAGGATTTCTCTGCAGATCCACTCAGTTCCACCAGTTTAACGTTTTGGTTTCTTGAGGCAGAGGAGGAGACAGTGAGGCAGCTTAAAAGTTAATAATTATGGCCACAAACCTCACCAAGTCCTGGGAACGTCCTATTTTAATTTTAAAAAATAAGAATCACCCATCCATAGCTGTTTCCAGCCCTATATCCTGGGAATGAAGGCTGCTAGGAGACAGATGCAGAAATACAGATATTTTTAAGTCCAGTTTGCCCTGTCATAACCCTGGAGCTCCAATCCTCTGTGTTTCCTCATGCAGACACTAAAACATTTCAGTCAGCTTGAAGCAATTCCTCTCCTCTCACAGCAACTCCTCCCCATTTGTCTCAGATTTGTTACCAAGAGCTTAAATTTAACAGAAGGAGCTGGTAGGCAATTTGTACTCTTGCATTAAATTATTGTGGTTTAAACCCACTCAGTTTGATCTTGTCCCGCTGATCCTCTCCCCCACACAAAGGGAATCCAAAATCTTTGGGGAAGGGCAGAGAGGGAGGTGGAAGGTGCCCAGTGAGAGCCTGGCCTTGCTGAAGGCACAGCACGGATGCTCCAAGCGGGAATCTCCCAATGGGCTTTTCCTTCCCCACTCTGCAGAGGGGATGGAGATTTTGGAAGAAAAATCTCCCTCTGTGGCTGGGCAGTGCCTCGTGGGGGGATGTGGAGAGGCACAAGTTTGGGGTTGGGGAGCCGGTGAGATTCCAGCCCCGAATTCCAGCGCCCCACGCTCCTCATTTGGAAGCAATTGCCCTGTGCAATCCATCAGGAGGGGCCACAGCAGATAGCTTTGTGAAGTGGAAAAAAACGAGCTCTTAATTTATATATGACAATTAAACCAAATTGGATTGATTTCTTCTTCTTCTTCTTTTTTTTTTTTTTAAGACTTTAAAATGAACTGTAAGTCAGAAGATCTGCCAAGGCTCCCTTCCCTAATTAAACACATAACTTGGATTAAAAATCTTTTTAATCCAGCTGCTGAGAGCCTGTGAAATTGTGGAGATGTATAGTTTGTGGGAAACATTGTGTTCCTTCTTGGATTCTTCAGCTTTCAGAAAAGACAGCATGTGAAAACTTTCCATAAATACAAACTGGGGTTTCCAATTAAACTACTGTCACTTCTATAAAATAAGCGAGAAGCCAAATGAAAGCTCAGACAAATATTTTTAAAGTTAAAGTAACCAGCTTCAAATGAAATACACGACTTCTCACTGCAGCCATACCTTTAGTAACTAAAGCAACACTTCTTCTAAATAAGTAATAAAATATTCCTGATTTAGACACGGCATTGCCACCAAGAGATTGCAAAACACCAAGGGTGTTGGTAATAAAAGAGATAAAACTGAACTTCAGAAGGAAATTCCTTCTCTAGCTCAGAGTTCAGAGCAAGATACAGACATTTCTTACCAAAAACTCCTTTTTGTCCCCAATTTAAGAGTTTATTTCTCAGTGTTGATTACTAGAGAAGAGACAGAGCAAGAGTTTGAGCTCCCTCCATCCTACTGGAAGTGCACAGTATGAAATATTCCATCCCTGCCCAAGGAACTGCAGTGTTCCCTGTGCAGCATTTCCTGCTTTATTGCTCTCACGTTGGCTCTGCCAGAACACAGCTCTGCAGGTATTACACACTCAAAGCTCTCCAGCTTAGAAAAACAGAACAACCCAGAAATATCAAAGGGCTGATCCTGTGGAAACAGCTGTCTTTGGAAAACGCGAGTGTTTCCAGCCCTGAAGTACCAATTTCGGGTACATTTGTAAGGCTCACTGGGGTCACACTTACATCACCTCACTCCCAGCACCCCAGCCAGGCTTTGTCAAACTTCTCTGGAATCCGGCCCGACCCACTGAACGCCTTCCTACCTGCTAGGGATCATTTTAAATTCATGGATTGGGAAGCTCCTGCAGTCCCCAGTGAACCCATTTCCCCCTTCCACCCCAACTCCACAGTAGGTCCATGATGTCTCTGTAGGATGTCTTACATCAAATCCCCAAATCCATAACCTGGAGTTATCCAGGAGCTCCGTGCCTGAAGCTGGGGGGATCCCATTCCCCAGGTGGGGTGTCCTGGCCATCCATCACCGGAGTCACCTGGGCAGTGACACCCTGGGGGTTTCCCACCTCCTCCCAATCCCCAGGGAAGAGCGGGTCCTTAGCAGGGAATTTGGCCCTCCTGCTGTGGATCCGGGTGTCTGGCGCTGTCCCAGAGTCACCCAGAGGGGTTCTCAGCTCTTTTCCATCCCCGCTGTGCCCTGCTGCTCACACCCCTGCAAAGCACCGAGGCGCTGGGGGGAAATGGGCTCTTCCTTCCATTAACACCTCTGCCTTTGTCACGGGAGCCCCTGGAATTCACAAAGCCACCGAGCAGGAGGTGCCTGCGAGCGGTTCCAGGGGACCTGGGCTGCTCCCCGGGTCACAGCTGAGGACTGAAATGACATCGTGGCTTTTCCGATTTCAGCACCAAATTCCCCAAACTGGCTCCCAGCACGACTCCCTGCACAAGAACTGGGGAGATCCTTCCCATCTTTCCACCCTTGACACGACCTGAAGCCTTTATCAGAACAGATTCCCCATGGAATTCTCACATCCCAAAGGGATGTAGCAAAGGCTGCTGGAAATCCCCGAGCTGCTGGAACCATTCTGCAAACCTCAATATTTGTTTTAAAGACATCTCCCGAGGTGAAAAATGGCTCTACTTCATTGTTAAAAGACAATGTCGCAGGCAGTTAATCTCCACCATTTATTTTATATCATCCAAACCAAAATATTGATACATCTGGACAAACTCAGGGCGAGGAAAGAGCCCGTTCCCAAAGCATTCATGAACACAAGCAGCACATCATAAATTGTAACTATCCAGAACTGACCCCAATTAAGGGATCTGCCCAGGGAGGTGGCGGGCGGCCGCTCGGGCTGGGTTCATTCAGCACGCCGAGAGAAATCCAAAAGGTTAAATTAAAAATATCATCAGCTTCTTGGATTGGCCTCTCCTGAGTCCCAGAGCTGAGACAGTCTAAGCTACAATAAACCTCCCCCAGGGTAGGTCAAATGTTTATTCAATTGTTGTGCCCAAGAGATTCCCACAAACTCAGGAAAAACCACTTAAATGTTTCACTCAGACTGAGCAGGATCGCACATTCCTAAGAGGCTCCTGCTGGGATTCAGTGGCAGGGAAATTCAGGATGAGCCCATCCAGGAGCTCAGCTTGGGTTATTCCAACACTCTGCTGCTCTCGTGGTGAAAAGGTGAGTTCTGCCAATCCCTCCTGAGAGAAATTTGGACTACAAGGCCCAGAACTGCCAGCTGTGCACTGGGAGTCATGTGAGATTATTAATTTTCATTTTAAACCCAGAAATATTTGAAAGACAATGAAAAAAAAATCCCAACAATAAAACGCAGAAATGTTTTTTTTAAAAACTCCTCCGCCACCTCCAAATTTTTCTCTCCTGTACCTTAAAGAAATTCGGCTAAGTTGGTGGTTGCAAGATTCCTGAAAGCGGGATCAGGGCAGGAAGTGATCACCCAGTTCAAGACAATGAACTTCAGCACTATTTCAAAACATCAGAGAGAAAGAAAAAGAAATTTCTAGACAGAAACTTCCAGCTGAGCTGAAATGACTCCTGCATGGCAAGGACAAGCACACAACATCTGAGTTTATCCTCTCTACACCTCTAAATTACATTAATGGAAACCATGACCTTGACATTTCCATTGCAGTGCTCTTTTAAAAGGCAACACAAAAGCAGCGATTCATCTGGTTTATTTTTAGGAAAATACTTCTTTGCCATCAGTAATGAGATCTCACCACTGTCTGACCTTAAAGGAAACCTAAACAATGATTTCTCCACCATTGTGCAAATTATAAAAAAAAATCCAGTAGCATTCCTTCCCATCATGTCTTATTTTCCAATAAAGAGGTGCTTTCCTGGCATAAAAAAAACCCTCAATATTTAACATTCCCTTTAAAATATCTCCGGCAAGTCACTCAGCCTGAACATAAAAGTTGGGCATTAACTGACTTTAGCCATCCTCCTTTCTCTGTAAATAAATGAAAAGAAACAACCTCTGAGTGAAGAGAACCCCATGCAGCTGAACATTAGAAATTCAGATTTTGTGACTGCTGGCTCACACAAAGCCGTGTGTGTTACACAGCCCTTATCTGTAATTAATATCAGCTCTGGCTTGGGTTATGCTTATTGACACAAACAGCCTCCGAGCAAAGCAGAGGTAATGGTTAATAATTAAATACAAGCATCTGGAACAACAAATTGATAGGACAAAATCACATCATTATGCATTGAAAACTCAATTTGAATAATGTAAGGAAATTTTCTCTATCTGCAAGCATCAAATTAATTTATGCTAAGAAAGAGAGGCATGTCCAAGTCATTCTGTGGATTTCATTGTTCTTAAATTTACTTAATTGGAAAGAAATTAGGAAGAGCACAGGTAGTTAACCCTACTACCAACTTCAGTACTATTAGGTGCAACTATTCAGTGCAATATTAGGGTGAAAGGTTCAAAACAATGTCATTCCTTTCACTGGAAGCACTATTTAAAAATGCTGTCTTTAAAAATTTTCAGATTATTTTTACCCATTGATACATCGGCAAAAGCCACAGTGTGTGATATTTAATATAATTTAATTTAATATAATTTATTTTCATCTTCATATAGACATCCAAGGAACTACAATTTTTCTGTCCCTTAGAAATTCCCAGTTCAAGTCCTTTGGAAAAAGCACCGGGAGAACCCCTGAAGAGGCACTGGGCTTGTTTTTTGGGGAAAGCCATTTGGATTGCACGTGTCTCTTTGCACAGCCCTGTGCTCCTGACAGAACGGATCAGCTCAGCGAGCTCCTGGGGCATGAATCCAGTTATGAATCGAGTGACAAACAAGCCCTGTCCCGGTGGCTTCACCGATCTTATCACGGGACAGCGATGCCTGGAATGTGGCTCAGAGCCGGGCAGGGAGCACAGGGCGGCCCCTCCTGCCTCCTACAGCCTGCGCAGACAGGGCTGTGCCCGGCACTCACCGGGATAAAATCAGATTTATTCACTGGGATAAAATCACATTTATTCTCGGCAATTACCGCAGCCACTCGCGCCTTTCAGGCAGCAAATAAAGGAAAGCAAGTGTGCAGGCTGCTGGCGTGAGACTAATGATGATCTATGGCTGGCACGGGAGTGCCAATCCCGGGCGTGCTGGGGAATGGGGCTGTGCCTGCAGGCTGGCACTGCCCCGCGGCCAGGAGCCTCCGGCTGCTGCTCACTGCCATTTCTTTTCTTGCCCAGGTTTTGTTGTTTGGCCAAGCCCTTGCTCAGCCGCTGCTGTGGAGAGAAGGGGCCACAATACTCAGCCACCATTCAGAGGTTGTGTGGGCTTCAATTTCTGTTTGCAACAGGCTTTAAAAACTGCAGCCTCACCAGGCCAGCCCTGGGATTTATTGCTCTGACACCAGCACTGCAGTCAGGCAATGGCAGAAGAGAAGAACACATCCCAGGGCTGTGACATTTTGCCCAACTTCCCTGACACAAGCACAGCAAAGAAAAAATTTTAATTTTTTTTAAATCAGTGCTGATGGTCATGTTCTTGTTGGGTTATCCAGAATATCCACTGCTTTCTTCTGGAGAATAAACAGCAGAGGAAAAAGCTGTGGTGGCAGATGTTATGACACGAACTCTGCTGCAGAGTTTGGAGGATCACTTCAGTGAGCAGGCAGGGAAAGGCATCTGCAGCTGAGTGATTTCCCTCTCCAGGCAGGAAAAAACCACAGTTATCCCACAGATGCAGTCTTCAACAGCAGATCCAACAAAAAATGAGCAGGACAACAATGGAGAAGAGAATCCTCATCTATTTGCTACCTACCTGAATCAAATTACACGTGGTTTTCTTGATGAAATTGCAATTATTTACAAATATTTAATTTAATCTAAAAGCAGCTCGCCCCAACACCCCAAAAACTCAGCACTGAGCAATTCATCCAGCAGACCTTGGGAGAGGAAATGTGAAATCTCAGAGCTGCTGGACACCTGGGTACTGCGGGCGTTCAGTGGCATCCAGATCTCCTCTCTCATGGATTTACAGCTGTGCAGTGTGTGGATGCCAGTCCAGATCCCACAGATTTCAAGCAGATTTAGAAGGTTAAATGCCATGTAAGCCAGAAAAAGAAAACAGCTTCTTATTTGCTCTTTTTAACATCAACTAGAAGGAATTGCAGTTTTTGCAGAAAGCAGCAGTGGGGAAACAGAACCAAGTGCAGATTTTCTCACAAAAACCCCAAAGGTTTCCACCATGGGGGCCTTCAGTGAGGTGTCTTATCCAAGAACAGGCTGAGTTGGAAGGGACCCATCAGGACCAGGGTCCAGCTGCTGTCCCTGCACTGGACACCACAAGAATCCCACCCTGAGCAGAGGACACACCAAATAACTGCACAGAGGAATCACAACTAGAAATCCCAAGTCTGCATTAAGGCATTTCCCAAATCAAACATGTAATATTTTTTTAAAAAAGGAGGAAAGGGAATAACCACAGAGGCCCGAGCCAATCCACTCTGCAAAGGCCTCTGGAATCTGTGGCCAGTCCCTGAGGGAAATGGGTGACCTGGCCACTGGGACACCAGTCCAGTGAGCATCAGTCACACAACACTCGAGGAGCCCGCTTGATTTTTGTTGTTGTTGTTGTTCCTTTTCAACCATAACCCAGCGAGCTGGGTTCAAAAGCTGCCACCTCCAACCCGCTCCCTGCCAAACACATTTGCTGTTCCTTCATTCCCTCCTCCCCCAGCAGGTGAAGGGACAGTGACCTCACCACCATCCCATGGCCAGCACTGAGCAGCAGCAGCCAGGGGCAAAACTGCAGCTCCAACTGTTGGAATGACAAGACAAAAAGGCCACCAGCAACAGAACCACGGGTTACAGCCACACTCTGCTCCCTCCCAGAGCAGCCCCCACAATGGGCCCATTGTTCTGCAGCCTCATCTCTGCCCAGGGCCACCCACATCTTCCCCACTGCAGGGAGAAGTCAGAATCTTCCAGCTCAATAGACAGCCAGGGAGAGGAGAAAGCATCTTTACAAGGCTTGTTCATTTTTCTTGGATAAGGGGAGAGCTCAGCCTCTGCCTCCAAGCCCAAGCCCTGAAAGGAAGAGAAAGAGTTTGAAGTTTTGAGGATGGACAAGCCTCCGACACTCAGAAATTCTGTATCACACAAGATTGATTTCCTCCAAGTACAAGAGGCCTCGGGTGAAAACGATCCCTCACAGCCCCGTGGCCGGGAGCCAGCAGGAGGCTGGAACACAAAGGAGGCATCGTGCTTGCCTCGAGATGTCAGGAGCTTTTGATAAATTCAGATTCATTCTGGTAAATGAAAAATTCCTGGGATCTTTCCTTCATGTTAACATGTGCAGTAATATTTCAAATTTATATAAATTACACCAAAAAAAACCCAACAGTTTTTTTTTTAAAAAAAGAGTCAGTCCTTTCCTTTTTTTTTTTTTTTTAAGTTTAAAATGTTCTGTTTCTTTTTACCAGACCTGCTATAAGAAAGGAAAACTAAATGCAACCAGATCTAAAAATACTGAAGAGGAAAACAACAGAAATAATGTGTCATGCCAGATAAAGTCCAAACAAGCTCTGTCCAAAATCTGGGTATGCAGCACCAAATACCTGCTGTGAGCAGGGAAACAGGGCAGATCCTAGAGAGTTTTAAAAGCCTTTTCAGGATTCACCTACAGACCAAAAGAGGCTGTGGAAATAAGATTTGCCAGATGTCCCAATATAAATCAGGATTTTTAATATTCCTCCTGACGTCCCATTAACCTGACCAAGATTTCCACACACGCCATGTGGCAAACTTGTCATAAAACTCAGACACACGTGGGCAGAGGAGGACAAGGGAGAAGCCTGAATTCAGCTCCGTCGGTTTTCCATGCCTGGAAGAGGGGAAGGAGAACAAGGAGACAAAGCAAACCAGGTTGGATGTAAAATAAAGACAGAAAGAGCGAATGCAGCCCAGATGGGTGAGGGAGATCCTGCAGGTTGCTGCTCCAGGAGAAAAGCTCAGGACTCAGAGCTTGTCTAGAGGGGAAGGGGAAAAAAGGAAATTCTTTTATCATGCTCACTTCAAGATAACCTTTCTGCAGCCTAAAATAAGCCTCCTGTTGAAGTGCATTGAAACACACACAAATCAGTGTTGTGATGGTGTTGTGTGGAAGGGACACAGGCTTGTCCTGGATGTAAGGTCACTGCTGTCCAGCAAATTAACTTCTCCTTACACTAAAAACCATATTCCCCACCCTCTAATCAGTAAGCACTCGGCCCTCAGAAGAAAGCTTTTTCTTTTCTTTCTTCTTTTTCTTTTTAAATGAGAATATTTACAACAGGTAATGGGGAAACTTAATCAGCCCTTGGCAGGTATTTAGGTCTAAAAGGTGCAGAGAGTCAGTGCTCTCCCCATTCCCCAGCAGAAATGGGATATTTGTGCAGAGCTGAAAGGCACAGAGTTTATCTGAACACCTGCCTCCACTTAACCCTTTGGGGACTTTCTGCTTCAGCTGCTTTATTCAATGGGGTGAGTAGATCAACAGGGCTCTAAATTCCTCAGAAACTCTCTTCCCCCTGCCTCTTTTCAACAATATCTTACCAGACACTCTTTCAACACGGGGTCTCCATCCTTATGGTTTTCCAAAAGACTCCAGCTGAGGGATCACAGAAAGTCAGGACAAGGCAGTTTTGTTCCTGCCAAGTATTTGAGCTCAGATCTCCCGGTTCATTGTGTCAATCACTTGTCTGGGCTGGGTCAGGAGTTATTCCCAGATCCAGATGCAATCCAGGTTTTTGCAGTGGCTGTCTCCTTGTCCTGCTCCTGAGCCTCCATGCTCCACACACTGCTCTGTATCCACGCACAGATGGGCCAAATTCTTGCAATATATAAAGTTATGCAAGGGGATTACCAGTATTCATACAAGTCATCCTCATCTCTGTGTGTACGTCAAATTTACAGCACATTTCTTTGGGTACTTTTGTTTCAAAAAAATGGTCAAAAGTGAAGAGTTTACTGAGAAAAAAAATAGAGGAAACAGCACAAAGGAAAATGAGCACAGGGCTTCATTAATATGAAAGTCAAATATTTTGTGTTTTAGTGGGAGGTTCATGTAAAATACTTGAGGTATTTTTAAAAAATCAGATTCTCTGCCCTTGCTGTTTGCACAGAGCACCACAATACCAGGGGTGCTTTAAAGAGAGATAAAAATGACATTCACCCCAGTCAAAAGTTCCCTTCTGAAGAAAAGTGGAGATAATCTTATCTCAGCAGCATTATCTCAGCCCACAAGTGTAAGTGTGCCCTATTTATTTACACACTTTATTCCAAAACTTATTGAATGTTCCTAGTTGCAAGCAGCAAAGCTCTTTTCCTCCGGCCTTGTTTAAATAAAACTGGTATTGTGACAGATTATTTTAATTTTTTAAGTCTAAATGCAGGATAGTTGGAATTGGAAGGATATTTGTCTTTTGGAGCCCAGCACTACAGAAATGTGGCATCAAAAGTACAATAGAAAACAGAGTTTGGTGGGAAGTTGAGCTGCTTCACTCCCCTGCTCTGAATAGAGCAGAAATCTTCTATTAATTCCCTGCTGTTCCAGCCAGGGCAGGTCAATTCCCTCAGCACCAGCCTGGAGACCCTTCCAGCAGGGCTGGAATTAACCCTGTTCCTGCTGCTCCCAAAGTCCCCAGGCAGCACTGCCAGGAGGCAACACAGCTTTCCAAAGCTGAATTCCAACCCCTGCAATATGGACAGGTCAATGATTCTAAAATCTGGGCTGATCTGCAGCTTCTCACCCCTGAGATCTGCCCATTATCAGTTACAGGACAAAGTGAGGGGGTTTTATCATAAAAACACAACCTGGATTCCCACTCTGTGCTGGCAGAGTGGGAGCAGCTGAAAACCCCTTGGAAAAATTCATTGCAGAGCACAAAGTGCTCAAAACAGGGACAGTTAACCCAAAATACATGAAAAAAGTGCTTCAAGCACACCCCATGGAAAATTGTTTGATAAACACCAACTCAGGTGAACATAACATTTTTGGCCATGTTAGATTTAAAAGCTGAACCACAAAGCTGGCACTTTAACTAAACAGTATCAGGGCAGGTACCTGCTGAAAGTACTGCAAAAAATACATTGCTGTAAATTCAAGCTCTGCAACTAAAGTGAGATTTATTAAGGGGGAAAAAAGGGAATATCTAAGCAAGTGAATGAGGATTTCCTAACAAGAGTTTGAAGCCACCCTGGAGGGGAGTGGGGTCGAGCTCCTTGTACCTTGCAGGGTTTGGAGTAAGGGGAGAGCAGGAGGAAGTTTCACCAGGAGGCAAAACCATTCCTTCACCCAGCACTCCCCAAAGTGGAAAAGCTCTGCTCACTGCTGAGTTATAGGTGTCAGCACACACCTTCAGAGTTATTTCACCTGTCCAGGGATCCATTTCCAGCTGGGCAATGGGAATAGCAATTTTTGCTAAGGAGGAACATAACAAGGAAAATGATGTCAAGGTCATAAGGTTTTGGGGTATTTCCAGTGATGAGAACTGTGAGGACCAGAAAACAAGAGAAAATGGTGGTTTAGCCAAAAATCAGTGTGGAAACCACTCCACAGTGCTTTGAAGTTCAGCTCAGCAGCAATATTTAATAAAATGGATGGATACTAAACCAACTTCATCCCTCCTTGAGGTGTCAGCAATCCAATACCTGCACAGAGACAGACCTGCCCCTGAACAATGCTCCCTCTCTGGGCTGAAACTCTGAACAACCCCTCATTTGGCCCATCTGAGTAAAATTTTGGCAGCCCAGTGCTCAGAGATGCAGAGCTTGTGGATTCCCAAGTGCCAGCCTGGGGATGCACACAGAACCTCAGGAAAATGTGAAATGAGTCTGCTGTGCCCAGCTAAAATCCTTCCTCCTCAGTGACAATGACACTCCAAGCACGTGTTTAATATCCAAATGTGTCTTTCCAATGGAAAAAAAACAAACCCACATTTAGAAATGTTTAACTGGCTGTGGGAAAGAATTCATGCTCAGGAGAGGATCCAGAAGGGTGGTCACAAATGTGCCCTGTGGATTTTGGGCAAGGCAGAAAGAAGAAGAGTCCAGGCTGTCTCTTTTTCTGTGCAGCTGCCCCGTGCTGTGCAAGGACTGAAAAATCTCCTCCCAATTACCACAGAAAGAAGTAGGGAAGTGTCAACGGTGCCAAAGCTCAGAGGATGACAAAGAAACCAACAAAACCAAAAGAAAAAAAAAATCTGTTGCTATTTTCCCAAACAATTCTAGGAACACAAATATGGTTTTATAGATTTAAGTAATTTTTTCTTAATGGAAAAAGAAAAATAGAAGAGCTGTAATACAAAAAAAAAGTTATATAAGCTCCAACAAAAGCTGGTTATGAAGAGGAAAGCTTTAACTACCTCAGGACCAGAATTTTATGCCAAGAAGCCAAGTGGCAGGCGGCTGCCACATGCCAGCAGGAGGAATTCATGGATCCAGCAGGAACTTGCTCCATTGTTTAAGCAACTGATTTGCTGAGAAATGGGCACTGGAAAAGCCAAAGGGCCTGAGACTTCCCTCCAGAGTGGTGGCTGCATCCCACCCACTCTTATTCTATTAACTACAGATGGCAGGGAAACGAGGGAGGAAAAACACAATATGCCACAGCTCTTTCCCACAGAGACTGAGCAGTATCAGGGGATCACACTGTGTTATTTAAATCGGAGAGACTAAAAATACAGCTCTTTATTGCTCTGGAATGTGAAGCCTAAGAGCAGCTCCACAACCTGAGGTAGCAAATTTAAGGATGTCCCCCAGTTCCTCCCTGTGCCCTGGATTTGGTGTGCATTATGTTACTGCAGACCTTTTCCCCTTAGTAAAACAAACAAACAAACAGGCAAGCACATGCTACTAATTTTATTTACATTACACATTATCGACCAAATCTACATTTGGGGTTCTTTCCAGACCACCAAGGCTCTCGTTACAGGGACTTTGCACTAAGCAGAGAAACAAAAAAACCCAGAAAAATCTTGTCATTTTAGTATTAATGAAATAGATGCAGGTTAAGAATATGTTTATGAAAATCTGGCAGGGGAAAGACACATTCCCATCTCAAAAGGGGAATGTCTATTATCCATATATTAAAAAATACTAATGAAGTAGACTCAGCTCATTATACAGTGACAGCCAACTTGGTCCTGTCACTCATCCCCTCCTCCAGCTGAGGAAACCTGGAAATCTGCAGTGACATTTAAACCTGACAGGGAGCCCAGAACCAGCAGAGACATCTTCAGTCAGCAGAGGCTGATCCAGGGTGAGCTCAAAGCCTCCCTTTGACTTCCCAAGGGCTGGACCAGCCTGTGCATGCAGGCCAGTGCCAAGCAGGACTTTGTGCCAGGAATAGAATCCCCTGTCCAATTTAAACATCCCCAGCACTGCAGCTTCAATAACCTCCCTTGCACGATTATTCACTCCCAGAGATTTCACTCGTAGGAAACTCTGGAATTTAGCTGAGGTTTCCTTGTCTGCATTGGCTCCCCCCTTCTTACAGTCACACCTTGCTCTAAATAACACCCCTGTCCCTGCTGGTAGCACAAAGATGTGCACAAAACATCATCCCCTTTACTGCAGCAGGTCTGCATTTCCCCAAAATAAAACCACAGAATGGATTTTGAACTTTTTCCTCCAGGGCTTCGGCCCAATTTGTTGGAAACTTTCCTAGGATATTAGAGGTGTGCTCCCAGGGCAGTGTGGTGACTGCCCCTGACCTTGCTGCTCCTCTGTCCCTTCATCTTCACGGTCCTTTCAGCCAAACAGCAGAAATCAGGTTGGGAGGATATTTTTATGAACAAATATCTATTTATTGCTGCCTAGATCTCTTTTCTTTCCTTTGTGACAGAACCACAGAGAAAGGAAAACAGGCAGAGGTTGGATTGCAAGGCAGAGGTTGGAATGGGTGACCCCGAGTTCCCTGGAGCAGCATTACAAGGATTCCACAATTTATAAAATTCAGGCATCCTGGAAAACAGCAGGATTGTGGCACAATGACTGACACCATCACATAGGACACAAACCTCCTTACCTAAAGCCTGATTAATAAATATTAAAAGGCTGAGTTTGATCTTTCCAGAACAGCAGCAGACTTCATAAACAGGGTGATGTCAGATGGAGATTACTGGGGCAAAAAAAAAAAACCAACAAACCTGCTGGGGTTTGTAATGGAAGGAGGAAAAGCTAAACACAGCCTGACTCCTGAGATTACAGGTCAGCCCATTTGAATAAAAAATTGAGTATTAAAAAAGGGGTGGGCTGTATTTGTCTCCATGTATTTTGGGGGGAAGGAGGAATGAGAAAGGGGAAAGTAATACTCGTTATTTGAGCAGGGCATGCCTTTTTTCTTGGCAATCTCTGCCTTCTCTTTTCAACAGACACATCCTTTGGGGCCTGAATTGTGAGTTAGACACATGTCCAGAGAGAAACAGGCCTCTGTTTTCTGTAGAACAACAGACTACTTATTTTTCAGTACAGACAACCCCTCCTATCTGGTATTTAACTTAGATGTAAACTAGTCCCAGCAGAGCTACCCCTCTTAATGGCTCACACAACCCTGGAAAACAGATTTTTTTCTGCTCTTGGACTGGACTCATCACTGGTGCATTAACTCAGAACGACAGTGAACCCAAGTCTATTCAGTTTTGTGGGCTGGTGTCGAGTGATGAGGCTTCTTGGCAGACTTGAACTACATGGGAAGGCAGAAGTGAATCAAAGACTATTACCCAGATAGAGCAAAAACATTAGAGAGCTTCTGACATGCTCGATCCTTTCAGAATGTTTGATGTTCTGCTGTTCTCAAGTGACTCATGTGATTAATAAAGTAGATATATTTGTCATCTCCTTGGACAGAACCAGAAATGTGCTTTGCTTGGAGCAAAAATAAATAGGCTTTGAGAGAAACACCACAGATGAATGCATCCCACCCACGGCAGCAGGGATGTGCACTGCAGGAACTCCCTTTTTATGGGAATTCCCAGCAGCAAGGACAGAAGGAGGATCATGGAATGCAGCCTAGGTCTGAATCATGTTTGTTTTCTGTGAGTGTTCATATCAAAAAGCAGTTTATACTCCATCAGGTTTGACAGGAGAAAAAGCTTCGGTGTGATGCCATTATTGCTTTAATTTAGGAGTATATTTGTAAAGGTCTGAATAAACAGCTGAGGGAAAGATTCACAAAGACTAAATGGAAGCTTTGGTTTCTCTAGGATCCCTTTAGAGTCACCAAGATTGCCAGTGTAAAGGAGATGGGGCAGAGTCCCCTGGCCATGCCCCTCCCAAACTGTCTCCTAACAGATGGAAATCTAATTTCTTGTTAAACACAGCCTTCACAACCTCCCAAGACTGTGAAAGGCTTTATTCTCCTCACCCCAGCAAGTTTTCTCTCTCATATCTAAATTAAGCCTATTCTGCTTTAAATTAAGTCAAATATCTTTTGTCTTAGCAATCACTGCCATTGGGAATAAGCTGTTCTATTCTTCCTTGTAACAGCTGATGTGGTAACAACTCACAATATATCCTTTTTTTTTCCTTTTTCCTGCTTTTTGGTGATGTAATCAAAGCTCATCCATCCTTACCAGCGAGGTTTTCCATCCTTGCAGTTCTCCCTGGACGTTCTCCAGCTGGTCCCTGCCTTTCTCCAGATCCACTTTCCCCGGCCAGTTTTCCTGCTGCTGAGGTCTGTCCCACGCTGAGCACGGGGACAGAGATTTCTTGTGCCCTGCTGCTTGTGCTGCTGCCTGCACAGCCAAACACAACGTTTGCCTTCCCCTCGCCCTGCAGCTCTCTTGGCTTGGCTCCCTCCCTTCCACGACAGCTCCCAAGTGCTTTCCAAAGAGCTGCAGCCCAGCCAGCTCCTGCCCTGCCATTTACACAGGTGCCTTCTCCTTCAGGAGTTTAATATGTTGCACTTATTCCATCATCATATTTTTTTTTCTCCAGCAGGTTTGTTGGGGTTTTTTTTTTGCCCCAGTAATCTCCATCTGACATCACCCTGTTTATGAAGTCTGCTGCTGTTCTGGAAAGATCAAACTCAGCCTTTTAATATTTATTAATCAGGCTTTAGGTAAGGAGGTTTGTGTCCTGTGTGATGGTGTCGGTCATTGTGCCACAATCCTGCTGTTTTCCAGGATGCCTGAATTTTATAAATTGTGGAATCCCTGTAATGCTGCTCCAGGGAACTCAGGGTCACCCATTCCAACCTCTGCCTTGCAACCCAACCTCTGCCTGTTTTCCTTTCTCTGTGGTTCTGTCACAAAGGAAGGAAAAGAGATCTAGGCAGCAATAAATAGATATTTGTTCATAAAAACCCTCCCTCCCGGTGTCCTCCAGCACAACTGCTGCTCCCATTCCCAGTTTGCTCCAGAAGAACCCAACCACCAGCCCCAAGGCTCTCCAGGTATTTCGAGGTTCTCTGTTTTCCCTGCATGGAAATGACTCCAGTCCTGCCTTTACAGAGCTCCACTCAGCCCCTGTGTCTGTCCCTGCCATCACAAGTTTGCACCAACTCCAGACACTTTTTGTCACCGTGTCCCCCACAGGGCTTGAGAAGCTGCTCTGAGGGGAAAGGAGGTTGCTGTGACAGGATTTGGCCCTGACAAAACCATTTTAGCTTGCTATTTGTCTCCTTGTTATCTCCCAGCTGCTTGCAAATACTTTATCTGCTGTTAAGCAGATTGATGTCGAAATCCTCACACTCATTTTTTGCTTCCTTCCCAATTTTTTAGGCTTCCCTCCCCTCAGCACACAGGGTCTCTCACTCCTCAGCCTGACCCAGGCTGAGCAACTTCCTCAGAGGTTGAAAAAGTGACAGGAGAAATCCTAAAACATCTAATTTATCCACGTATTCCCTAACAGTTTTTTCTCGTTCTAGACAGAGATTGCAGTGCTGATGTCTTTGCATTCCTGGTGTCTGCTGGGTTTTTCAGGGCAGGGTCAAAAGCAGTGCAAAAAAAAAAAAAAGAGCATTAAGGATTTCAGCCTTTGGTTTTGCTCTCCAGAACATTTCCTGTGCACCGAGTCACAAGTCAGCATTTTCTCCTGGCTTTCTCTTTTCCTGCTCCCCTCATTGTCACTTGGAGCTTCAATCCCGTTCTGTGCCTCAGTTTTTTGGACTTTGTTGCTGTGTTTATCACAAACTTTTGTACTGATGTCTGGCAATTTCATTCACAGATTTAAAATACCTTCCTCTCCTATCCAGGGCCTCTCTCTCTCTTCTTTTCACACCCAGCATTCCCAAATCAAAAGTATAAGAATGTTCTTCATAAGTAACTACAGAATCCCTTAAATACTTTGTCTCTTCAGATTTGCTTCCCATAAGATATGAACTTTAGTCTAACAAATCACAGTATTTTTATATCATCCCTGTTTCCTAAGGAATTTGAACTCCATCATTCAAAATTGTTCATTAAAATACTTCCCAAAGTCACAATAGCAAATTTACGAGCACTTTGTCATTTTATAATTGAGAAAAGAGCATTTCAACCCCACACTGGGCAATTTCAAGAAATGCCACAAAATGCATTTATTTCATGAAGGTGCCAAGTTTTGAAATAATTACCACCTCCAAAACCAAACTGATTATGATTTCTCCCTGTCAACATCCCACTCCCCTCCCCAAATCACCAGCCTGGGCAGCTGGGAATGGCAGGAGGCTTTTGCAGGATTGGGAAGGATTTGGATGGGAGGCAGTGATTGAGAAGTTTGGGCTCAGGAATCAGGATTAATGTTGGTGAGATGGCTCCATATGGCACAACTACATAGGTCCCACACTACTTTCAAATCAAGAAATAAATGAAAATGCTTTGATCTTGGACTTTTGGTAAAAGAGGCATGTGGAAGAGCAGATCGCCAGCTTTTATTCCCAGGTCTGCTGTGGGGTTTTTTGGGGGGAGCTCATACAAGATTTAACCCGTACTCCTCTACAAGCATCTAAAAGGAAAAAAAAAATACATAACCCACAGCAAGCCACAGTGAAAAACTCAAAATTGTTTCTAAACACTTCTGAGCATCCTTGATCAAAACTGCTGTTGAAAAAATCAGTAACTTCTGGATACTATCACCAGAGAAATAAAAACGGAGTGCACAGGATTTCTATTTGATGGAACTTTGAGAAGATTTGCTTTTTTCTGCTGCCTGCCAAGCTGCAATAAGAACCATATTTTCTGCATGAAATTTAACACCCAGAAGAAACTGTAAAGGACCAGAGGGTCTCCTGTCCCTCTGCACTTATTACTGCTGTGAGCTCGTGAGCACATGGAAAGAACACACTCCGGGTTGCCTGGAGATGATGTAAATACAGATAAGTGCATTCATCTGTTTGAAAATGAATAAAAAGAAAAGAAAACCTCCAGATCTTATTAAATAAGTTATCACAAAAATATGAAAGTACATCTTTGCAGTGCATCAGTCCAGGCACATCATTTTTTATATGTTTTATATGTTTTGGGTTTATGTGCCTTTTTCTTTAGCTGCACTTCATGTTTCTCAGGACTCAGGGAAAAAAACAACCTAATATTCCGACACAAAATTTATTTGGGTACTTCCCATTCTGATTCAACACGTATCAATGGTCTAAGTTACATATTATCAACCCCTAGAATATCATTCAAGAAACAACACCAAAGGATGACAGGTGGTCAAAACCTGCTTTTTATCCTTTTTCTGCTTTCCATCACTCCAGCTCCCCCTAAACTAGGCAAAGTGAGTGCAAATATTAACTCTAACATAGAAATTGTGCACGTTTCTCCACGAGCAGCTCCTCTTCCATCCCTGGATCCCTGAGAAAAAGCAGCTGCTCCAGCCCAGAGCAGGGGAAATCCAAACAGATTGCACTCAAGCACTGCGTTATGGGAGCTTTAGGAGAGCCCACAATAATCCTAAATGTGATCCCCTGCACGACACATGCCACAATTCCCAATATCCACTGGTTCTGAGGGAGTGAGCACAGTGTGCCCCAAGTCAGCCCTGATTTAAAGGCTCCCAAGTGAAGAGCTTCCCACATCATTGACCGTTTGTTTTCCACAAATAGCTCCTTTCAAAGCGAAAAACGTGGAAGAAAATGAAGTTGGCTCCCTTGAGTTCAAGCTGGAAGTTTAAGAGTTTGTCCCTGCTGCAAACCGCAGTGCAATGGAGAATTCCAGGAGCAAAGCTGGGGCACCAGAAGGTCCACATGGGGAAAGGGCCCAGCCTGAGGCATCAGCAAGTACAGAGAGCCTGTGCCAGACACCCAAAATAAATGATGTGCCTTCACAGCAAACCAGCCTGATTCATTTCTGCTGACTTAAGTCGGGGTATTTAAAACAAACTCTGAACAAAAATACCTTTTGTGTTTACAAGACTTTGCTTTCCAAGTGGTTGCCTCTAAAGATGGCATTTTCCAGACAGCTCAGGCCTCTGGGTGCTGAGGGATCCTTTGGGAGTGCACCTGGGTGGCTTCAGGACTTGGAGTCATGTCACTGTCACCACCAGAGACCCAGCCCTGGGCATCCATCCTTCCACAGGGGCTGTGCCAGGGATCCCAACTGCACAGGGAATGGGTTTGGACACAAAGAGCCAGTTCCAGGGTTACCCTCAGCCTTCATTCTGAGGTGTTTTGGTGGAAAACCACGCAGCAAGATTAAATCTGCAGCAAAAAGAGGATTAGTCCAGCCCAAGGGTGGGTAAGGAAGGACAAAAGCTGTTCTGATCCCAGAGAACATCCTGTCACCCCCTTCTCCCTGATCTCCCTCCCTGCCTTGATGAAGCCCAATCAAAAATTTTATTTTGTTTTAGCCCAGTCTTAAAAGTTTGGATGAAACCAAAAGAAATCTCCACTGGGCTGCAGCCTGTTAATGATACGGTGCTCTCCTCTGGCTCCCTGCCAGAGAGTGAACAGTGCCAACATTTGCAGACTTCCAACAGGAAATTAAATAACTGCCCTGTTGGAAATATAAACCCATTTACAGTGGTCAGGCTTGCATTTTCCAAAACAACGATACAGTTTGTGCACGTAAAGCTCGAGGAAAATTTGTTCAGAAGATTCAGCCAAGCGAATATGAAACAAAGCCTTATGGAAAGGTGTTTTACTCAGCTCTCCCAATTAGAGCTTTGTCAGGTGTATTTCCTGCCCTGAGGCTTCTGTAGGAACAATTCTGGGCCCTTTAGTGAGTGCTGCACGCACACATCCCCCATGGCTGAAGATTAGCAGAGGTCCTGCTTATTTCATCATTTCCTATATTCTTTCATTTACTTCTCAAGGATTGTTTTGGGGAGCATATATAAAGTGCTGCTGCAGGCTTGGGAGAGCCTGGGCTTTATTGTTAACCTGTCTGGTGACTTTTGGTCCAATCTCTGCTCCAGGCCACCCTTCCTCCTCACACACTCCAGCACAGAGAATCAGGGAATCATGGAATGGTTTGGGTTGGGAGGGACCTTAAAGCTCACCTTGACACCTTCCACTGTCCCAGGGTGCTCCAAGCCCTGTCCATCCTGGCCTTGGACACTGCCAGAGATCCAGGGCCACCCACAGCCCCTCTGAGCACCCTGTGCCAGGGCCTGCCCACCCTCCCAGCCAAGAATTTATTCCCAATATCCACCCCAAACCTCCTGGCTTTCAGTTTGAAGCCATTCCCCCTTGTCCTGTCACTAAATGTCCTTGTAAAAAGTTTCTCTCCATCTTTCTTGACTCTCTATTGAAGGGAGAGGCAAGCTCCTGTTCCAGTCCCTGCAGTGTCACCACTGCCATCGCCACCACGAGATCTGCCCTGTGGGAGTCCCAGGGAAAGGAGCCTCTTCCTTCCCAGGAGTTTGCACAGCCTGGACTGTGCCATAAACCTTGCCCAGGCCCCACAGGTACAACACACAATAAATATTCTATTCTGGAGGCATTACTGATTAGCAAATGTGACTCTCATCTTCACTCCTCTTCATCATCCAGCTGTTGAAATCTTTTTCCTCTGCACCTTCCCTTCACCTCCCTGCTGCTGACATTTAGTCAGAATCACAGACACACAATCCAGGAGAGGAAGAGGCAGGCAGAATATTTAATATCTATATTCAATAACAGGAATATTCAGCAGCAACAGCAGCAGTAGAATCTCCACACTTAAAGGCTTAGAAAACCATTCTTCACATTTTTGCCAATACTAAGATAGTGACGACTGCAGTGTTGTTCTCTAATATTATTTCTTTGTTGTTTTTTAATATTATTTCTTTGCTCCCTGCATGAGTGCAAACCAGCCACACCTCACCTTTTCATTAAAGAAACCTTCCCTACGTTCACTGTAAATAATCTGAAGTTGCAGGTACAGAATGCCCCCCTCCCCCAAATGGTGCTACCTTGTATTTTTGCACACTAGGGCCTTTCATTCAGGGATCTGAACTTGTATTACTCAGGTGGGTAAACATTATTATCCAGCTTCAGTTGGATTGTTGCAAGTCCATGGCAAACCTGCAGCAGAGTCATTCCCTGAAGGGCAGATTTCCCTGGGGCCAGCATTCAGTCCTCTGGAGTAAAGACAACTTGCAAAAGAAAGACTTTGTGAGATCAACCCACTAAAAAAGTTCCTCCCACTCATCAAAGTCATATGGAAAGAATTGCTTGAAAAAATCCCATTTCCTTAAGAAACTCCTCTAAAATGGACTGAAGAGTCACAAAAAAAGATTATCTACATTTGTATATTCAAGCCTCACCTCGAGTTTCACGTGTATGTACATAAGACTGAGAATTGTGCGTGTATTTAATGCCAGTAAAACAGAAGGACACCTCTGCATCACTGCTTTTATTGCTCCTTCCCTTCCTGCTCCTCCACCACCCAAGCTGGGTTGAGGCCCTTGGAAAACGTGACCAGTGACACCACTCCCCTGGCACAAAATGAATAATTTGCATCTTTCAGATTCTCATTCTGCACAAGCCATTGGGCTTGGCAGCAGGAAAACAAGCAAGGAAAAAGCAGCACATTTGGAAGTGGCAGGAAAAGCAGCAGCAGGGGTAGAGCCCCAAAAAGCCTCAGTGAGCTCTTGGGTGCCCCAGGACACCACTGAGCAGCAGTCAGGGCTCGCTTTCAAGCCTCACTGCTGTAAATGAAAAACAACTCGAGTTTCTGGAGTCTCGCTGGCTCAGGAAGGCGCTCAGGCGGGACCTGACGTTAAACACAGAACCGGGCCCGTTTAAATCAACCGCGCTGTTTACACTTCCATCGATGGGTAAGTGCTCTGCTGGACTGCAGCCTCGAGCTGTGATTGTTATTTAACACTTTCTTTAGCTTATCCTGCCAGTTCCTGGTGCCTCGGCAAACTTCATCTCTTTCCCATCCGCTGCGTCCCCTGTTGCTCCTTGAACAAACACAGATGTCCCAGTCTGAGCACCGAGATTCTGCCACCGCAGCCCTCTAGGAACCGGCAGATACCAAACGCAAAGGGAGCTGCTATTTTCAAAGAATAAATTAGCACCATTCACTGGCAACACAAGGAAAAAAGGCAAACAGGCAGCGGGGCAAAGGGAGCTGATAGGGAAGGGGAAATCAAACCAGCCCCGAGGAGGAGTCACAGCTTGAGGTGTTTTCCCTGCCCACAGCCACTGCCTGGGGAAGAAGATCAGCGGGAGGAGTTCTCACTTCTTGCTGTGGCTGATAAAAGCCCAGACCCTTCCATTGGACACGGGATTTGCCTGCTGGGAAGCTCCAGAGCCATCTGCAGCAGCGCCTTTCCAGCTTTCCCAGCCCCGGTTTGCCCGGAACAGCCTCGCACCGGTCCCTCCTTGCCAGGACTCACTGTCACAGCCCTGGGGACAGCCCCGGGTCCCCAGGACACCCCTGCTGGACGAGGAGTCACCACAGCAGAGGGACAGAGAAGCACCAGCAGCTCTTTGGCCTCTCCCCCATCTCTGCCACCACCACGACACCAGCAGACAGCAGAGGAACGATTTCAGTAATCAAAGGGAACAACTTCCTTTAAATCAGAGCTGCAGAAACTGCTTAAACAGACCTCGGAAGAGTCAGCAGGGGATCCCTTTGAAAAAACAAGGCTCCCAAGGACCGTGAAGAAGAAAAACCACACTGGAGAGCAGAGATTAGAAAAGAGGAAAGAAACAGCATGGGGAGGAAGGAGTATCATGTGCTCTGCTAACTGCACCTCGTAATTAAAAGAACACAAGTGTGGCTCGGTGAAACAATGTCACTGCACATCCCCGCTACAACACACATTTATAAAAGGGATATATTCCTGTCCTTCCAAATGCTGAAGGGTCTCCTTTCATCTGGCTGCAGCATGTTACAGAACTGCACTGCAGCAAGATAATCTCTAGAAAGCCAGGGCTGTTATTCATATATGGAAACATAAGTAAGATATTATTGCTTTGGAAGCTGTCAAGACATTTCTCTGTGTGCTGCCACAGAAGTCAGAACCAGACGTTTTTCAGCCCCTACCCAAGGTTTCCATTGGACACTGGAAAAATCAAAGACCAGAAATCCTTTGGGGTGTTGACATTATTTTCTAAACTAAATCATCACCAGTGTAGTTCCTGTTCACATAAAACTAATTTTATTTGAGATATAAAGCTTCTAATATAAACAAAGTTTCTGAAAGAAAAATCTGGTCAATCACTGTAGCTGCCATGGCAAATAATATTGCAGATTTTTCATTTGTTAATACTCCTACAGGGTCTGGGCATCTGTAATCCTGCTCCCCAGTACCTTCTCCCCTGAAAATTAAAGTGGTACAGATGGATTTTTTTTTTTAAATAACCCTAGTCAGTAAAAAATGGAAAATTAGAAGAAAGCATTAAAAACTGCATTGTTATTGGTGTGCCTGTGTTGTATTAGCCCAGACATGTCTGTGCTTGGAAACAAATTGATTGCATCTCTTGGTAAATCAGCCCCTCTGTGGAGAACGCACCAATCTCTCCCCAGATTAAAGAAGAAGCATCTGTTTATAAACACAAACCAACTGAGGAGCTGGCACAGCTGCAGGACTCCATGGCTTGTGTTTCTCTGCTGTTCATCACGTGCATGCAAGGGCTGAACTACAGCACATCTCTGACACCACATCAGGGGCTTCAGGTAAACCTCTAACTGCTCCATGTGTACAAAAAATGCATTTAAACAGAGTTTTTTTAAAATAAAATGCATGCAAAGTATGTGATGGAGCATTTATCACCGACTCTTTAACAATTCATTACCAGCATCGGGTACAGATTTTATTCTGAATTTACTGGAGAGTAAGGTTTGGTCAAAATATCCTCCTGTGGCTTTAAAGATCCAATTAAGCCAAGCACATTCCCAAAATGAAAGGGATGTTAATAGAAAACATCGAAGCAGTTGTTGGCTGACACAAGAATCCACTGGAACCCAAACAACCCCCAGGCCCGTGAATTGCCAATGGAAATGATCCATCAGGGCAGCTCAAAGGCAGTCCCGAGTGCGCTCTGTTCCTGGAAGGAATGTGAGTGAAAAGGCAGCTCTGCTGTGGGATGGATGCTGCCTCCAAACCTCCCAGCACTTCTGAGCAAGCCTTTCACCAAAGGCAAACCCCAAAGTTCAGTGCACGACGTTCACCAAAGCCTTTCACCAAAGGCAAACCCCAAAGTTCAGTGCACGACGTTCACCAAAGCCTTTCACCAAAGGCAAACCCCAAAGTTCAGTGCACGACGTTCACCAAAGGCAAACCCCAAAGTTCAGTGCACAAACTTTCGCCTCCAAAACTCCAACAGCTCGGTGCCACGGAGGGCAGGTTTGTCATTAAAACACAGGAAAGTAACAAAAAATAACCCCCAAATCCTGGCAAGGAGGCACTAAAAGTGAATTTCCAAATATTTAGTGCTTGTGCTCTGCAGAGGTGACCCTCCTGCGCCTTCAGACATCCCAGAATCCAGAAATGAGATGGAAACCTCAGAAATAACTTGGATTAAAACTGGCCCAGGGCAGAAGGTGTTGGTGCAGGCCAGGAAAGGGCTGCCAGAGCCTCCCCTGCCAGGTGCACCCCTTTTCCAGCACATTTTCACCCGGGCTGATGTCCAACATAAACCACCCGAGTCCCAAATCCCAAACATCAAAGATGAATGAGCACAAAGCATCTGAAATGTTTCCTAGCTTGGCTCAAACTGGGAAATTCTGCAGAACTCCAGAAAGGATCAAGCTCTGTGCAACAGGAAAGAGACACTTGAAGCTGCCTCCCCTTTCACTTCATCTGAATAAATGCTTGATAGATTCAGGCAAAATGGAAAAATCCTGAAGATTATAAAATCCTTACTCTACATACACAAAAATCACTCATTTCAGAACTCTATGCAGTGATGAGAAAAGTAATAAAAGCCAAAAAAGCCACGTAAGAGACTGCAACAGAGTTGCTTCCCAGCCAAAATTTGAACACACAGCAGTAAACATTTCCTTTTTTATCTTTATATTCCTCCAAAATGTGAAAAGTTCTTGCTCCAAGAACTATTGCTCTCCTTGAACTGCACAAGAAATTATTAAATATAGGTTCCAAGAACAAATACTGTCTCAAGTTGCAACAGCTTTCACCAAGTACTGCAAATGTTTTCCTGACACACAAATGGAGTTAAAATTTGGAAATTATTTCAAGTCCCACATTCAGTCTGAGAAATATTCCTCACAGAAATGGTGTCTTTTCATTAGGATTTAACTGAATTCTGTATTATTTATTAGTAGGTAAATGAGATACCTTTTGTGCACATTTTTGGAGGAAAAATTGGGATATTACGGTTAAGGTTGGTAGAGAGAGCATGAGAACACATATGGAACAAAAAGTGCAACCATTTGCATTTGGCTGCTCGTTTGAACCCCATGAATATCTTTGGATAATATTTTGTTTGGAGAAACCCAATCCCCCCCTGAGCAGCCTTTTTCCTGTCTGCAAAGCCCTGGCTTTGTCCTAGCCTGGGCCAGCCGTGGCAGCGCAGCCAGTGCTGGGAGTGACGCTGGCCTTTCATCCCTGCGAGCTGCGCCAGCCCCGCATCGCTCACGGATCAAATCCAGCCCTTCCCTTGGTGCAGGGAGCACAGGGAACACCGGATCCTGCTTCAGGACAAAATCCCAAGGATTCGGTGCAGGGAGCACAGGGGACACCGGATCCTGCTTCAGGACAAAATCCCGAGGATTCGGTGCAGGGAGCACAGGGAACACCGGATCCTGCTTCAGGACAAAATCCCGAGGATTTGGTGCAGGGAGCACAGGGAACACCGGATCCTGCTTCAAGGCAAAATCCCGAGGATTCGGTGCAGGGAGCACAGGGAACACCGGATCCTGCTTCAAGGCAAAATCCCGAGGATTCGGTGCAGGGTGCACAGGGAACACCGGATCCTGCTTCAGGACAAAATCCCGAGGATTCGGTGCAGGGAGCACAGGGAACACCGGATCCTGCTTCAAGGCAAAATCCCGAGGATTCGGTGCAGGGAGCACAGGGGACACCGGATCCTGCTTCAAGGCAAAATCCCGAGGATTCGGTGCAGGGAGCACAGGGGACACCGGATCCTGCTTCAGGACAAAATCCCGAGGATTCGGTGCAGGGAGCACAGGGAACACCGGATCCTGCTTCAGGACAAAATCCCGAGGATTCGGTGCAGGGAGCACAGGGAACACCGGATCCTGCTTCAAGGCAAAATCCCGAGGATTCGGTGCAGGGAGCACAGGGAACACCGGATCCTGCTTCAGGACAAAATCCCGAGGATTCGGTGCAGGGAGCACAGGGGACACCGGATCCTGCTTCAGGACAAAATCCCGAGGATTCGGTGCAGGGAGCACAGGGAACACCGGATCCTGCTTCAGGACAAAATCCCGAGGATTCGGTGCAGGGAGCACAGGGAACACCGGATCCTGCTTCAAGGCAAAATCCTGAGGATTCGGTGCAGGGAGCACAGGGAACACCGGATCCTGCTTCAGGACAAAATCCCGAGGATTCGGTGCAGGGAGCACAGGGGACACCGGATCCTGCTTCAGGACAAAATCCCGAGGATTCGGTGCAGGGAGCACAGGGAACACCGGATCCTGCTTCAGGACAAAATCCCGAGGATTCGGTGCAGGGAGCACAGGGGACACCGGATCCTGCTTCAGGACAAAATCCCGAGGATTCGGTGCAGGGAGCACAGGGAACACCGGATCCTGCTTCAAGGCAAAATCCTGAGGATTCGGTGCAGGGAGCACAGGGAACACCGGATCCTGCTTCAGGACAAAATCCTGAGGATTCGGTGCAGGGAGCACAGGGAACACCGGATCCTGCTTCAAGGCAAAATCCTGAGGATTCGGTGCAGGGAGCACAGGGAACACCGGATCCTGCTTCAAGGCAAAATCCCGAGGATTCGGGTTTCTGCAGTGGGCATTTCCCGCCTCTGCGAAAGGGGCACCCGCACAACCCCAGGACAAAAACCCACAGGGCAAAAACCACCCCAGTGCTTTTTGGACATTTGGACATTTTTGGACAAAAACCATCCTGGTGCTGCCAGGGTCCATTTGGAGGGCAGAGGTGTTGGGAAGCACTCAGGAGTTTAATGGAGCAGAGTAATGGGGCAAAACAAAACGTTTCTCCCATTTCTTTAAGCACCACGAGTACTTTGAGTCCAACTGAGTCCATGAGAGGAACTGCAATTCCCTGTTTTTCAGGATAAAATATTCTAGGGCACTCTGCATTTGTTCACTGCTGGAAACAAAGCAGTAAAAAGCATTTTCTAGGGAAGGAAAAAAGTGGATTTGAGTCTAAAAATAAGAAAAACATATCAAAATGCATTTTCAGTGTACTTTCTTTGTGTACTGGTAACAAGTACCATCATTAGCAGGACCGAGTTCCTTCTTTGGAGTTCTCTTCAGGCAATAATATCCCACTCCAGGGGTGGGCACATTGTGACTTCCACGTGGAAAGTCTGTCTTCCTTTACACAGGAAATATTTCAGCTGGCTGAAAGCAACTGCCCACTGAAGTTACTAAAACATTCACTGCATGCATCCTCTAAAGGATTCTGGCAGAAAACCTGTCAGGTTCTGCTGCTCAGATTGACTGTCCTAATCAGCACTGCTGAGTGACTGAGCCATAACCAGGATCTTTCGGATCTTGTAGGATCTTTAAGACAGCAAAGCAAGCAGAGATCAAAAATTATTTCCTTGCTGCGCCTCAGTCATCTTCAGTGTAATCCCCAACATCTCTGGTGTCAGTAATTCCCAGTAAGAACTGAGCAACAAACAGCAGGATAATATCAAGCCTTGATACCTGATGAAATGAAAGCTAAATTAACACAATAATCCTTCAAGAACATAAGTGCCTTCTCAAGGAGCCTGACACCAGCTTATACAGGCAAGGGCAGAAAAAAGCCTATAAAATTCACTTCAGTGGGATAATGCAACAAAAGCTGAAGGAAGTTGAGCCTCCTATCACCACACATCTATCCCTTGCAACATTTCAAATGATTTTACAGTTCTTCTGACAGATCTGTACATAGACACCTCTCAGCAAATTACATGGAATATATACACACCTAATCCCTCCTTGCCCTGCCGAGACAGAATTCTTCCCCCCGGGCCCTGTCAGTTATTACAATTAGTCCAGGTGAAGTTACCCTTGATAATCTCAGGAGATAATAACTGGCAGGAGGAATAGGATAACAGAACATCCGACAATTACAGGGTTTGGGTAGGGGATTTCTGTAGAGCTGACAACAAAATAAACAGCACCTTACTCACAAACCTGTGCAGAAGCCCGAACTCTGATTTTCCCAAAGCAAAGGCAGTGGCAGCACTGCTGTCCCTGCTGTGACCCTGCTGGATGGGCTGTGGTGCCTGAGGCCACAGCTTCACTCATTTACTGACAGAGAGAACAAGCCCAGTTAAGACTTTGGTGCTGCATTCTGTCAAAACTTTCTGGAAGAGGGGACTGTTCTTAGAGCTACTGTTGGATTTTTAAAGCTGGATGTAGCAGAGGTTCTCCACAATAAATATAAGGGACCAAAAAATTCACCCAGTGCTTCAGAGCTCCAAGCCCAGAGACTTCAGAATGGCCTTGGATGAGGGAACAGAACAGGACTGAGCCTTCTCTCTCGGATGAGAGAACTGAACACACCCCATAAATGACAACAGAGTAACTTCAAATGTCCAGATTCCCAAAAACCCTTGGAAAGGTGTCCTGCTTGCAGGAGTCACTTCCACCACGGGGAATTGTTACCCTGCCAAAGGCCCCATGGCAAGGAAAAGCTGTCAGTTTGCAGGTGGTCTCTCCTTCTTTACTGAACAAAAATTCCCTGGAAATTCACTGTGCCTGCTATCCACACTGAGACCACCTTCTTCCCTTTCCCTCAGTACCAACTTCTGAAGTTTTCAAGACAGATCAAAGAACTTCCCCAGAACCATTAAGACCTACAGAAATGTTGAAAGCAGAGCCACAAGTGTGATCAGCACCAAATGTGGCTCCCCAGTGAAACCAGTTCAGGAAGGAAGGAACGGCCCAGTTCATTTAATGCCCAACCTAATCTGTCTCACCCTGAACAGCTCAATCAAAAAAATATTGATATTGACATTCCCTGGAGGTTTTCAGCCTGAAATGAGAGGGGTTGGGTCACACAGCTCCTCATATCAGGACCATTTTTGCTGCTGGGAAAAGCAGGAGACCACAGATTTTAAGAGAAAAATTGTCTAAGGTCTGCACATAAAATACTCTCAAGTTTGTGAACATTTTTCTGCTGCTCAGGGGTCACTACACAGAAATACTCATTAGGATTTAAAAAAAGATCAATCACAAACAGAGAATGCAAGAACATAAATCACATCCTACAAGCTGGCTCTCAAAAGGAAAAGGGTAAATCAGAGATCATCTCTCCCATATAACACAAGAAAATCAGGTCACTGGTTTCTTTTAATCCTTGATGAAATAGAATTTTGCTAATAAGATTCCCCTACAGTGAGAGGATGCCTTTACAGCTTCTTCCCTTGCCTGGGCCTCTTTTTGGAGAATTTATGTAGCAGAGGGGACTGAAAGGAGTAAAAACCCTTAAAGAGTTTTTACCAGGGTGTCCCAAGGCCTTCCTAAAGCTCTTTGCTGTGCTAAGAATGCAGTTTATACACAGGTAAAATGCTTCTGCTCTTAATGTACTGAAGAACACAATTTTTTTCAACACAGAGCAACAAATCCTGCATAGAAAAAATAATGACAACATCCAGCTTATGGGAATGACCCAAAACTCAGGAGAAAGGGGGTCTGGAGCTCCAGTGGTGCTCCACTGCTGCATCCACTAGAATGCATTCTGTTATCCCACACCAGGTTTCAATTATTTATCTCTTAATCAACTTCAGATTGACTTATTTAAAAGGATGCAATTTTAACAATAACTCTCATGGACAGTGTTAATTAAAAGCTAAATCTTGCCCTGAGCTGGACGCCCAAGGTCTATGAGAATGTTCACAGCCCATTTATTTGCTCCAGCATTGTGTCAGTTATTGAATTACAGTAAATTAAAAACACAGTGACACAGCAATAGCTGAAATAAGTGAGGCTTGTTGCATCTCACTTACAAAGGTTGCCAGACTTGGGCTCTGTCAGGCTGCCAAGAAAGTGAATGTAAAAGTCAGGGGCCCTCAGTTCAGAAACATCCTCTGGTGAGCATGAAGGGTTTCAGCCTCAGAGATGGCAGCAGGCAGATGCAAAGGTCCACCACGAGCTCTTCCTCGGCCTCCTGAAAGCATTTAATGATATAAATCCATCTTCCTGACAATCATCTGGGAATTAAATGACCTCCTGTCACTGTAGGTGAAACTCACTGAAAGCAGAGCTCAACGTGCTGCTCTCTGCACTCAGCACGTTCTGGAGAAAAAGAGATGTCTCCATCGTGCTACAGACTTTCATTAAATTCACAGAGAGATAATGTGTTTTATAAAGAAAAATCCAAGCATATGGAATGAATAATTAACATATACAAAAAAGAATTCAAAATGAAAACGCACAGAACGCTTGTTACTTATACAGCACATCAAGTACTTCAGAGTAAACAAAACAATTAAAAAGACACTTCCTTTCATTTGAAGCCAAGTTAATTTTGGAGAAGAGATGCTCACCCATGATAACTGACCCCTTACAGGAAAAACTGGGAGAGGCAAGAGCTGTTGTAAATCCAGTGCAGACTGCACAGGGCTCTGATATACATTAACTCCATAAAGGTGTCACAGGTGAGATATTCCCTGTACAGTGAGGACGGTTCCTCTCCATGAGGAGAAAGGCTGACAGAGGTTTTGCAAAGAGGACCTCACGTGAGGAAAACCAGATCTAATCTTAGTTCTAACACCGATTTTAATTTTTTATCATCTGACCAAGCTTCTGTCTTCCTGAGACCTCTGTGAGTTCACAGTGACACCCTTGAGGACAGAATGACCGAAACTGAATTCAGAGACAGAACACATTGAATGTTCCACAGGAGTGGATGCCAACAGTATCCACTGTAAGAGCTAAAGGGTAAGAGCTAAAGGCCCTCAAGAATTTCGAAATTAAGGCCACTCAGATCACAATCCCTCCTTTTCCAGCACATGTTCTGTCTCTGCAGGAGCAGCCATGGTGTTCTGTATGGACCAGGCACACCACGGGCAGCCTCAGGCAGCCCATCACATTTCCACCCTCCATCCTTTAAAGCTCAGCTCAGCATCTTCAGGGGGGTTGGGCCACCAGAGCAGCTTTGCAGAGGACTGTGCACACTGTGACTGTGGAAGTGCACATCCTTCCAGAGCCACTCTCAAGTTCCCAGGGCAGGAAAAGCTCCCCTGCTCCATTCCCAGCCTCTGGAGGGAATGTGTGAGGAGGTTACTGAGCGCTTTTCCCTCGCTTATCTCTGATCTCTCCATTTCCCATGGCCTGCTGCTGTGCTCTGGCTCCCAGCTCCAGCTCCTTCCCGGATCTGCCTGGAGCAGATGATGTTCAGGGCTGTGCTGCAGACAGACAGACAGACAGAGCATCTGGGAACGGGACAGGGAGACACACCAGGGACAGCCCTGAGAGGGAAGGAGCAGAAGGTCACAGGAAGCCCTTGTGCCATATCAGTTTCAGCATATGACCTGAGCAGCTTGAAAAAAACCTTTTAATAAAATCCAGGCTTCCCCCAGAGCCTGCACGAGCTTTTCTCAAGAACTCACCCAGTTATGAAACTTTCCCAGTGCATATTGGGATGGCAAAGTCCTAACTTAAAGCTAGTCCCAAATATCTGTGAGTGAGTGAAAGCACATCCCTGCACAGCCCAGAGCCTCAGCAGGGCTTAGAGACCACAGAACATCTGCACAAAGTTCCCAGCACTGCTGCTCCAGCTCCTGGGGACAGTGGCTGCCTGTACACATGGGATTTGCCTTATTTGCTTATTTTTTTTTAGCTTTCCCTGACACAAAAAGCAGACAAATTTTCTTTGCCGTCAACATTCCCAGGGCACAATAAATACGCTCAGGATTCCAGTCTCCCATGTAATATCATAGAGAATCCTGAGCTGGAAGGGACCCCAAAGGATCATCCAGCCTGACTTCTGAACTTGCACAGACACCCCAACAATCCCACCCTGTGTCTGGGAGTGTTGTCCAAATGCTCCTGGAGCTCTGGCAGCCTTGGGGCTGTGACCATTCCCTGGGGAGGCTGTTCAGGGCCCAACCACCCTTTGGGGGAAGAACCTTTTCCTGATATGCAGCCTAAACCTGCCCTGACTCAGCCTCAGCCATTTCCCAGAGTCACTGGAAACAAGAGCAAAGAGATCAGCAAATCTCAGCAGGGCCCAGGAGTGTTAAGCCAGGCCTGGACCAGCACCCCCAAACTGGCACATTCCAGCCAACAGGGACACAGCACCCAGCCCCCACCAACACCGTGATCCAGGACAGGTCCTGCAAGACCATTTTTTGCTGTCCTTTACCCTCTCTGATCCACAGACTCCACACAGCTCTCCAAAGGGGGCTGTTAGAACAGGATGTCAAGCACAAAAGCCCCACAGAGCTCAGTGAAGCAGCCTTGACCTGAGCTTTCTCCTGCTCCTGCCTTGGAAACTCCACGTAAGAGCTCGCTGAGAAACAGCAGAGAAAGGCCAGCTCTGCACACACAGCCCTGGCCACACAGCCTGTTTATCCCTGCCAGTCCCTCCTCCACGGCAGTGCTGCACCTTCTGCTCCTTTGGTGACCACTGCAGCATTTTGTCAGGAGTCCTACCTGACAATATTCCTCCAAATCTGTGTCCATCCCAGCAACAGGAACCGTGGCATTCCTTCCACAGGGCACCAGGCACCTCCTTTCTTCTACTGCCCTGCAGATTTCCTGGGAACAGTGGCACTCCAGTGTCTCCACTTCAGGAGGAGACCCTGGAAAGCAATCTTCCTCACGCCGGGATGCTGGCATGGCAGCAGGCTGAGGAGCCTGGGTTATTGCTTTCCTCACTAAAGGGTTCCTTTCTCAAGCTACTTCTTTTCCCCAAGCTGCCCGACTTTGGCAGAGCACCATTTTCAATATCACATTGCATTAGGGTCCAAACATAGGCAAGTCCTTTTATTTTACATTGTATTCTCTGGGGGACTTCAGAGAGCCTTACTATTAAATAATGGTAATATTTAGAGCTTTATCACTACATCACACACTAGTGATATATATTGGAGCTGAAATTATTCCCTTTTTCCACCTTGGCAAACTTCACAGCCTCCCCTGGCTATCCTGTCATTCCAGCCCAATTAACTGACATTAAACATGTCCAAGCCTCTCACATGCCACACTCCTGGCAAGGACAGCGGTGACTCTGCTTGTAAACAGACAAAAAAATAATTGTGGCTTCCTCTGCAGCACCTGACCAAATGAAACTGTACACCAAATGCAGAATTTCAGGAATTTTAAAGCACTTCATCATAAGGGATGTACAACTGCAATCACCACCCCCACAGAAGCATCCTTCAGCTAACACCAGTATTTTGTTGTTATTTACAAAGAGTCATTGACAACAGCTCTCCTCCCGTTTATTCATCTCACCGCTGTTCCATTTATAAATGTGCAGATTCGTTGACTTTCAATATCTCCTCGATTACAATGAAAAAGAAACAAGAAAAGCCCTACAAAATCACTTCACTATTCAGCCAGAATTTCTTCGAGCTCAGCTTTAGGGAGCTGATTTCATGACACAGCACGGGGCTCGCTAATTTTTAAAAGCAGAACCCTGGCTCAAAGCCAGCATGTTAACAGTAAAATAAGTGTCTTTGCAGTTGGTTTAAGTGTTTGATGCGGAGGATTCTGTCCAAACGCAGGCTGGGGGATCACCGGCACACCTCCACCTCTGTCCGGCGGGGTGTGAGACGCTCCAGCTGTGCCAGGGAACAATTCCCCCGGGAAGCTGCAGCAGCATCGCCGGGATACCCCGGGCAAGGCGAGACCCCAGCACAGAACGCCTCAGTCCGGCAGATTCCCAAACACTGCTTGAGACACAACACTTCACACAACAACTGCGAACATCCCATTTGCAGCTGAGGATGACTGAGGGGGTTTTTTTCCAGGGTTTGGGGAAGGTTTACACTTTTTCTTTTGTCTGAGTTAACTTTCTACATGTTTCCGGCTTGCAAGACAATCGCTGTGTGTAAAGCAGCTGCATTTAGTTAGAGATTTTTAAAAAGGGTTTTCAGCTCTGAGGTGCTCTTTGGAGTCCCAGCAGGCTGCTGGATTTCTACATCTGCTTCCAAAGAGCAGGATCCAGTGTCACACCTCAGGGAAACTCTTTTTTTCCCCTCTCTTTGCCTACTTAAATCCATACACACAAGCTTTAAAATACTCCCCTGCCTAACTCTCATTTGCAACACTTTAAATCCCTGAGAGGACGTAATTAACATAGCAGTTTCAGGAGAAGTTAATTATGGAAACAAAGAAACGATGTCATGAAGATAATTTGCTGCTACTTCAAGCCACTTTTGTCAAGAAATACAAGGCTACAACCTCAAACAGTGACATCTACCCTCATCCTCTTAGAGGCTTAAGGCAACAAAAGCATTTTGTTTGTTTTTAAACTCATTCCTGGATTGTGGCTGAAGCAGCAGCCTGTGACCCAGGGATGAAACAATTAACCGCAGGGACTAATCAAGAGCTGTGGAACTTTATCTCTCAACTTTCAAGGAAATCAGCAGCACCCCTCCAATCTAAAACACAATCTAGAGATCTGTGGGTTCACTCCATGCTTTTAAAATGTTTTTCTGTCGTTCACACTTCTTCCATTGTGACTCCTCACAAAGTTACACGATCTGGAAGAACAATAATCGAGCTGAGCTGGGAATATCCAGAGCCACACACTGCAAAAACCATCCAAGCTGGAGAGTGGCTGTTCCTTAAATTGACATTACCTTTGTGCTTTTATTTGGAACACCCGGGCCAGCCCGTGAGCACCCTTGGGAAGAGCACAAGTTAAAGGCAGTGAATGGACAAAGCTTTGGGGGTTGTTTTGCTCCCTGCAAGGAAAGGTCATGGACAAAAAGGCAGCAGCAGGAGACAGTGGTCCACATTCTCTTTCTGAAAATGGCAGGGTTAAAGGGTAGGGACTGAAGATTCTGTCTGGGCTGGGTTCCTGATAGAGAAAATTCTACTTACCCAACCACTACAGCCACCTTAAAGAAATCTGTAAAACTTTTCAGAACAGGACTTCTCTTTGTTTGGTTTTTTAATTGGTGTTGGGTGTTCAGGTTCCTTTATTCTTCCACAAAAACTAGTTTGGGGGGAAACCTAGTATGTGGCTGAACATGTGACAGATGCCTATCTATAAAAAATAAATAAATCACTTGATCTGCCCATGAATCCACTGTGTAAGCATTTGCCAAAGATATTATTTAAAATACAGGAAATACTTCACAGTGGAAAGTAACAGTACATAATCCCAGATCACAGTCCGGGCTGGAAGGATCACCTGGTCCAGCCCTGTGGGAAAGGGAGTCTGGCTGAGATGATCCAGTCTCATCTTGGGAACCTCCACTGGGATTCCACCACATCCCTGGGGTGGTAATTCCAGTGAATTATTGTTCTCACTATTAAAAAAAAAAAACCAAAAACTTTCTTACATTGAGCTGAAACCCCTCTTGGTGTAACTTGTACTAATGGCCAGCAGTGTAATGACTACATTAATATACAATGACTAATAATGACTATATTAATATATTCACACAAAGGTGAATTCATACTCTGATAGGTACTTCCCAGCAGAATGCACAGGAAGTAAGAAATGATCCTTTTCAGACCCGATGTGATCAGTTGCTTTATGTTAATTGGGTTTTTATTTTTATTTTAGATTTCCAGGCTCTTTGAAACATGCCAAAAATCTGGTATTGCCCTAAAGCTTTGAAATTATCTGAAAAACCAGGGGAGAAATAGCCTTTTTTCCCCATTTAAAAAGCACAGCTATTTGTTAAGCATACACAGCATTCCCTTGAGACATTAGAAAACAACTTCTGAGAATTTTCCCATTGAGATGTCGCAAAGAATTCCAACCCCAAGCTAGAACTCATCCAGCCATTGAATCTGCACCACGGGGACGTGGGGAAGTCATTCCAGCAGATGCGCTCCCTCACACAGCGTCAGGAACAGCATCCTGAGGGACATCCCCACAAATCCAGGCACAGGGATATGACAAGACACCTACATCTGTTAGCGACAAGCAAATTTTTAAAGGCAGTTATCCCACAGTGTTTACCAATCGGGTTAAAATTTGGCTTTTTCATCAACTTTGTCTCTTTAGCCTTCACTTTTTTTCACTTCTTTAAATATTGAAGACGGGCATAAATCAACCAGCACTTCTCAGAGGTGGGTTGTGACTGAGGCACCACCACAGAACGCTGCGGAGGAGCCGGAGCTCACCACATCCAACTCCCAGCGAAATTCTCATGCAGCCGTCCAAAAACACTGCTCACTTTTCACTGACTTGGCCTGAAGGGATCGGTCCTTGCCCAATTCCAGCTATCCCAACTCCAAAATCCCTTCACGCTATGTTTCACACATAAATCCCTCGCAAAAATGCTGGAGTCAGAACCTTGATAAAGCAGAAGGACCGCGGGATAAACACCACTGGCTAAAAGCAAAACGGAAACACTTTCTCTTGGTTGAAAAGAAATAAACAGATAAATAAATAAACACTTTTGAGGGATGCAAGGCGGGTGAGATGGCAAAGTGTGCCCTGAGAGCCGGATCCAAGGGACAAGTCCCCAGTGCGGTAACACACCTCGGGCACCATCAATCACGGAGCGCAAAGCGGGACCGCCTGCGAATGGTTACGCTGGGAACGCTCACTGGCCCAAACACTTGGAAAGAGCTTTTTTTACGAAGCAATTAAACACAGACCGAGCATAAAACCCCGAGCTGGTTAACGAGAGGCTCCCCTCGGTGCCGGCCCGGCTGCTCTCAGCCCGGCCGGGACCGCCGCCCGCCGCGTCCCCCTTACCTTGCGTGGCGTCCCCGGGCTCGGCGCGGCTGCCCGCTCGCAGCAGCAGCAGCAGCGGGAGCAGCAGCGGGAGGCTCCCGTCCGCGCCGCCCGGCTGCTGCATTCCTGAGCCGACGCTGCTCCCGCATCCACCGCGGGGCCGCCGCTGCTCCGTCCCGCGCTGTGCCGGCGGGCGGGCGGGCGGGGAAGGCGGCGCGGGCGGGGAGGGAGCGGGGCAGGCACGGCCGCCCTCAGCCCTCAGCGCGGAGCCCTCAGCCCTGCCCGCGGCCCGCGCTGCCCGCGCCCGCAGCGCCCCCGCGCGGCCGCGCGCGCCGCCGCCGCCGCCATTTTGTCCGCGCGCGGAGGAGCCGCCCGCCCTCAGAGCCGGGCCGGGCCGGGAGCGCTGAGGGCAGCGCTGAGGGGGGATCGGCTTCCCTTCCCGAGAGTCAGTCCCGGCGGGGATCGCCTTCCCGAGAGTCAGTCCCTGCTGGGAATCGCCTTCCCTTCCCGAGAGTCAGTCCCGGCGGGGATCGCCTTCCCTTCCCGAGAGTCAGTCCCGGCAGGGGGATCACCTTCCCTTCCGGAGAGTCAGTCCCGGCGGGGATCGCCTTCCCGAGGGTCAGTCCCTGCTGGGAATCGCCTTCCCTTCCCGAGAGTCAGTCCCGGCAGGGGGATCACCTTCCCTTCCCGAGGGTCAGTCCCGGCGGGGATCGCCTTCCCGAGGGTCAGTCCCTTCCCGAGGGTCAGTCCCTTCCCGAGGGTCAGTCCCTTCCCGAGGGTCAGTCCCTTCCCGAGGGTCAGTCCCTTCCCGAGGGTCAGTCCCTTCCCGAGGGTCAGTCCCTTCCCGAGGGTCAGTCCCTTCCCGAGGGTCAGTCCCTTCCCGAGGGTCAGTCCCTTCCCGAGGGTCAGTCCCTTCCCGAGGGTCAGTCCCTGCGGGATTGTCGCGCTTTCCACAGAATCGCCTGCGGGATTATCGAGTCCAGCCCGTGAGCAGACACAGAGTCACAGAATGGAGTTGGAAGGGAGCACTGCCCGTGATCTGGTGCAGCCTTCCCTTCTGCAGCAGCCCGGAGCACATAGCATGGGACTGTGTCCGGAGGGTTCTGGAGTGTCTCTAGTGAGGGAGGCTCCACTCTGGACAATCCATCCTGCTGCATGGTCATCCACACTGGAAAAGTTTCCATCCCTTCCCCTTCCCAAGGGGCTGCCCTCCATCCAGTGGCCGCAGTCTGGGATTACTGCACTTGGAGGTGCACACTTTTCACAGAATCACAGAAATGTTGAGGATTGAAAAGACCCCCAAGACCATCAAGTCCATCCTGTGATCGATCCCCAACTTGTCAACCAGCCCAGACACCAAATACATTTTTCTCTCTCTCTGGTGATTGGAAAGTGAGATTCTGGGCAGGAGGGTTGGAGTTCCCTCCTGCCAATGGTGAATAACATTTTTGCTGGAGTTGGAGGACACTGCCAAAGCTGGATGAAGCTTCTAGGAGTGATAGCTCCTTTCCATCCAGGAGAATGATCGCATTCCTGGGATGCTTACATTAGGTTTAGGATTTCAAAAGTCAGCAACTGTTTAATAAAAAGCTCATAAGCAGAGTGGAAACAAGGACAAGATTAAAGGAATTTCCTCCTCACTTCCTGCTAGATCAGATCCCTTAGGCTTTTCTTCTGCCATATGAATCTTGTATTTCTTGTCAGACACTAACAGAGTTTCAAGAGGAGGAAGAAACCCAGATAAACATCTGGCAGCGTGTTAGGGAAGGAGGTTGAGGTCTGGAACCACCTTCTCCTGACACACACAAACATGCACATGTACCTCCTCTCACCAGCCGGGAAAAGGACAAGAGATTATTCACTTCCTCGGGAAAACAGACCAATGAACAAACACGGATGGAATGGACAAGTTTAGGATCTGGTGTGACACATGAAGGGACTGTCAGCTGCCGGCTTTCTGTGTGCTCGAGTTTCTGCCACTTTAGGTCCTTGAAGCACCACCCCTAATCCAGGTGAGCGAGGCAGGCCCAGCTCCAGCCAGGACCATCAGGTGAGCTCAGGGTGGGGAGGCAGGTGTGAGATCAGGCTGAGAATGAACAGCAGCTCAGGGGCCGTTCCTCAGGAGCCGTTCCAGCAGCACGGGACATTCTGGGACTGGGACAGGGCACAGTGGCTGCCAGCCCGTCCGTAGGGATGGGACAGGCCTGAGGTGAGCAGGGAATGGGACAGGGCTGAGGTGAGCAGGGAATGGGACAGGGCTGAGGTGAGCAGGGAATGAGATGGGTCTGGGATCAAGCAGGGAATGAGATGGGTCTGGGATCAAGCAGGGAATGAGATGGGTGTGGGGTCAAGCAGAAGTCAGTCCATGCATCAGGAGGGTCCACAGGCCGGCACAGGGATGCTGAAGGATCAGACTTCAATGGGGCCAGGGCTGAGCTTAAAGAGAGCCCCTGGCAAGGTGGGGTGGGACTCATTAAAGCTCTGAGTGCCCTCAGGGGCCTGACACTTCTCCTGGAGACAGGGAATAGCAGGAATACCGGAGCTGTGCCGCCGAAGGTCAGGCCACACAGCTGGGATTGCAGTGCTGCCACACCAGCCCAGGCTTGCCTGCCCTGACCCTCTGAAGTGACATTTCAGGTTACTTCTGACTGATCTAACAGCGAGCTGCCCGCAAGAAAACACCTCCTGTGTTTCCTTGTGTTCACCCAGGCAAACCCATTCAGTGAACCCTGTGGGGAGAGGGAATGGGAGCGACGTTCCCCCGGATCAGCAGCTGGGTCCGATTCCCCACAGCTGCCAGAGGATCCAGCAAAGGTGGATCCACTGCTCTTGGCAGCAGCTGCTGCTACACCTCTTCAGCTGCAACACAAAAGTGTCTCCTTCATCTCTCTGAAATAAGATGTCCATGAGATCCAGATTCCTCTGAGCTGGGCACAGGGATAACCCACTAAAGATACAAAAAAAGTCTGTGGCAGATGCAGAAACTAAATGCAGATTCTCCAAGTTCTCATTTAGCTTCGAAGTTTTAGCTCCATGCAGCGTGAGAGGATAAATCATTTATAATTAAAAAACAAACCACTTATTTTTAGCTGCAAATCTACCAAAGTGCATGCAATTAGCAGATATAAATCACTTCCTGGCTCGCAGGCTGCTCAGCACAGCACATAAATGAAAGTTAAAACATACGTTTGGGGAATACGTGGTACATCTGCTCTCAATCTGCAGCATTTGGAAATCAATACAAATATTCTCCCTGCTTTAACATGCTGCAGTCTGTCATCCCACAGTGGAAGGGCTAAAAATATATTAAACAAAGGAACTGCAGTGGACACAGCCCTGAAGACCCCAAAATGGATAGCACGGGGTACCCACAGTGATCTGATCTGATGGCAAAGAGAATTCCAGGCAGGGACAAGCACTTGGGAGGACAAATGGGATCTCAGGGTGCTTGGGAGATGAAGAGCACACACGAAGCTTCAGAAGATGACTCTGGGGAGAAGAATCAACCATTTGATACATGGCCACATATTTTAAAACAACGACAGGCTTGTAGTCAATATCTTTGTGGAATTAGATCCCGCAGGGAAAATGTATTATCCACAAAAGTTTTTTATTCTCTCCTTTTTTTATTTAATGAAAAGATAGCAAAGAAGCTGTCTGGGAATGATTTGTAAGTACAATAAACCTCACAAGAGGATGATAAGCAAAGCATTGTAAGAGAATCGTGTCAGAAGTACAGCAAAATAAAAGAGAAACATTACACATTTGTAGTTACTGACAATGTGTGTTCTTAAGTATCATGTCACATTAGGAAAGAATCCTTGTTTTCCTTTCCAGCTTTCACTAATATTCCTATTAATTCATACCAGATTTTTTGATTCCACCATTTGAGGCCATATCAATCATGCTTTGCCCCCTTGAAATTCAACTGGAATTACACCAGCGTGTTCAGTCTTCAGAGTGGAAGCTGGAGTGAGGGTAGAGCTCCCCTGGATTCCTAGAATCTGTGTATCCGTGGAAAGACCCAGTGTAAATCTGATTTCACCACGGATTTTTAAGTTATAAGGTGGAAAACAACAATTGCTGTTACATTTAAAGATGGAAGATTTAGACAAAACTTACACTGAGTTCTTTAGGAAGGGAATTCTGTCTAACCCAGGTGAAAACTTGGTGCCAGCTTTATTTCCAGTGGAGTTTCAGGAGCAAGTACAGCATAAATAACATTTATTTAAAAGGGACGGGAGATATGAGAATGAATAGTTTTATCCTGAAGGCAGCAGGTCAGGAGGTGCATTTGTGCACCTTTGCAGCAGCTCTGTCTCCTCAGGTGGGATTTTTCCTTTCCTTTGAGAGGAAAGCAAAGCTCAGCAGCCACAGGGAGCGTGGCAGGGACACTGTGGGGACAGGGTGGCCCTGGGAGGTGACACCAGGAGCACCAGGAGCTGCAGGCCAGCCTTGCTCAGATCATTTTGTTCAGTCCGTGCTCTGGGAGCACTTTGGAAATTGGCAGAAAACTACGGAAAAGATGAAAGGGAACGCCTTGAAATAGGCCACAGCTCTTTCATGTGTGGATCACACTGGAATTTTATATATATAAATAAATATACATGTATTTATATCTCAGGAGGACTCTGCTCCTTACATCCCTGAATTCCACAGGGATCTCTGACACAGGGTGACAATGGGACACAAACATCAGCAGCTATTTAATAACATATGCAAATATTGGCACGCTTATTGCTCATTAGTTTTGTTGCTGTTATGACTTTGTTTTTTGAGTGCTCATTAGTTTTGTTGTTGTTGTGACTCTGTTTTTGAGCTGGCACCCCAGCCTTTGATGACACTGACATCCCTTGTGCTGGGCACTTCGAGTTGTTCATGGAAGGAGCAGACAGGTGGGAGAAGTGTGACAGCAACAATTCCAAACATCAGCCAGGCTGGGCATTCACACTTCAGCTGCTGAGCTTTGTGGTTATCCGTAAAGGATAATATTAAACAATTATGTTATGTCTTCCTCATTAGCTGCAGAGGGGAGCCTGGAAAAGAAGGACATGGGTTACAGCTCAGTTTGGACAGGACCAAGCTGTCCTTTTGCAAAACATCTCAGGTAATTCCAGGTGAAATTGCTCTGTAACTTCCAAGTTCCTCACACAGAGCTTGTTTGCTTCTTCCAAAAGGAATCAACCAACCCAATCCTCAAAAAATCTGATTCACAGAGAAGGTTCTTAGGCTAAAAGTTTGGAGAACTGAACCAATATTACACCCAACAGTCACAATCCATCAGTTCCCACTGCTTGCAGGGAGCCCCAGCCCTTCCTGCCAGGAAGGACCACAGCATCTTTGGATGAACAAGGAGATTTCATCACCTTCCTGAACATTCTCATCGCTGTGGCCAGGCACGTGAGGCAGTAAAACTCTTCAGTCATAAGAGGAAGGAGCACGTCACAATTTTTGCAGGAGAAAAAGAGATTCCAGGGCTGGTGGTTTGACAGGTTAATAAGAAGGCCCCTAGACAGCCTTTACAATTTATTTACTTGCAAGTCTACACAGGGATTTGGCGTCTTAAACAGGTTTTTATTCCAGCAACATTTCAATTCACCTTTAAGGCTTCCAATTAGGACAAACACTGGGGATCCACAGGTGGAATTTGCATGGAGGTTGGCAGGGGGCTGGAAAAGCCCTGATAGCAGGGTTTAGGTATCAGCTTTAGAGATCTGTACTGTCCTATCTAGCCTCTAGATTTTCCACTCATTCTGCACCTAAAACTTTTATTGCTATCAGCAGTTTAGCACAGCCCTAACCCAGAGATGTGCCCCAACATGAGCTGAGGTACCCCGTTCACTGAGAACAGTTCCTAAATCCTCGTGGAGAATGTTTGGTTTAGCTCCCCCATAAACCTCATCTGCTGGATTTATATATTTTGGCTCCTTTTATTTTGACTCTGGTGGCTGAATTTGTGATTGCAGAGCTGCAGCACAGTGGGGGTTTCTCCTTGTGTAAATACAGGGTTTGTCTGGCAGGATGCTGAGGGCACCGACCTGGGGGGGTTTCAGTGAGATCCCAGAGGGTTCAGCACCTCCAGGGAGAAATTCCAGCCCCAAGAGCGTCTGAGGTCCCTCTCCATGGCCCTTTGTCCCAGTCACAGCACACAACGCAGCTGCTTATCTCCTTGGGAATCACAAACACCAAAATGTTTATTTTCCTGTGTTATGAAAGCTCACTTCTATCTGCAACAAAGAATTATGTCAATTATGAGGATGATGAAGATGTTTTCTCCCTCTAAAGCTCTGTGAAATTTATATTTCACATGGGTGTGGGGGTTTAAAACAAAGTAGTATTTCAATAATGGCTTCAGTGGGATTTTTAAATTCTTTTTCCTCTATTTAGAGTTGATTTTTTTTAAAAATCCATTTCAATTCCAGTGAAAATGGCTCTGATCTGATAAAGGAGATGAAGTCACTGCACAGACTTACTATTTTATTTCCATAAGGTTTGAAAGTTTTGTTCCCTGCAGTGTTTTGGAGCCCAGGAGTATTCATCTGTTTTGTAAAAGGAAAGTTCTACGGAACAACATTTGGTCACTGTTGTCTGAATTTCATTATTCTCTTCTCCAGACTAGCAGAGGGGAAAAGTGCAAGTTAGCTGGGTCACAGTCTGAAATGTGAGAGCAGTCAACTTTTTCTGAAGTTTATGGGAATGAAAGGAAATTTAATACTGCTCAAAAGCAAGATTTAAAGTTGCATCATGTGAAAACAATTGGCCAAGTTTAATCCCGAGGTCCCGGGTTATTTGGTAACTTACATGACCATTTGTCAGCCTGCAAAAGATGAGGTTGGCTTTGCCTCTGTTAACAGTTGGCCTCTGTTTTGGAGTGGTTTTGCAGTGCCAAAGGAACAAACAGGAGCTGGAGTGGGTTTATAGAGCCCTGCTTGCTCTATTCTTCTGCAGCCTTTCAGCTGCTGCGGCTCTGCCCATTCGGGGCTCTCCCCTGCTCGGGGAACACGTGCTGACAAGCCTTTCATGGCACAGGGGCTGACAGCTCCTCAGACCTCTCAAAAGCTGAATACATATCCATAATTTAACCTTTACCTCTCAGCCCGCTCCAGGCCTCGTCCTTTTCATTGTACGTGGAATAAAAGCCTCGGGACCCTGGGATGTAACTGAATGCTTCGTGTTTTGTAATGTTTCCAGTGTATCATTTATGCTAAAAGATGTTGATTGAAACATTCTTTATATTCAGATCAGTTTCTGTGGAGCAAATTGAAGTGAAAAATCTACAGAGCTTTGAATGCATAAAAATCAGAGAACTTTGTTCCAGAGCGTCCCAGCACAAATTCCATCAAATAACTCTTAGCAAAGCCTCTTGCTGTAAGAAAATTCTCAGGAAATGCAGCCCGAGCCTCCCTGTATCATCTCATCCTCCCTGGATTTGGCATCAGCGCCTTCTGTGTTTGGCCACCACTCTGCAGAGACTTAAAATAATGGGAATCATTATTAAAGGGAGAAAAATGGTGTCAGAACAAAGACAGCTTGGTTTTGAAGGACATTTGAAATATTTCTTTGAGGGAGTAACTTTTAAAAAGATCTTTGGGCTGTGCACGGTGTCATGGCTGTGCCATTAAACTGGACAAGCTGAGGTTTAATCATTTAACTCAGGGTGGAGCCTCTTTCCCTCTGTTTCTCAATGCAACTAATTTATAAATTGCCTTTACCAGCTCTGAAAATAGGGGTTGATGTGGTTTCTTTTTCACCTGATCATTCAGTAACTCCTCAGAGTACCTCCTCACCATGCTGGAGCTGGTGAAGTCTTGTGTTCCCACACAGAACTGCAGAAAAGAAATGAAATCTAGAGAGGAAAAATGCTGTGTACGGAGAAGGTGGAAGAGTGGAAAATGGTGAAGGAGGCCAAAAAGGAGGAGAAGCTGGAAACAAAGAAGGGGAAAAGGAGAGGAGAAGAAGCTTGTGAATGTAAGAAAATCCAGTGTGCCAGCACTGAGCTACAAACCACTGTGCACAATTGGGAGGAATTAGTGCACAGTGACAGGAATCTCTTGCACTTCCCTGGATGTAAAAACAATTCCTGTGAGCCCCGGTGGTATTTGCTGTTGACATCAGCCCAGTTGTCATGGCAGAAGAAATCAGGAGGAGCTGAGGTGTGTTCTGTGCCTCCTACACACAATAAACTTCACAGACACACCTGAGGACGTTCAGGTACTCCGCGGCTTTTCAATCCCTCTATCTAAAACTGAGAAATCAAACTGATAAAAAGCTCAGCTGCTTTTTATAAGACACCTGTGACAGTCACCTCAAACATACAAGAACATAAAAGAGCTGCTTAAAAACTGCCTTTGATTCCCTTGATAGAGCTCACCAGTGCAGCCAGGGAGCTGAAACCACAAATGTCCAATTTCACTTCTGCTGCTGTTTAATTTGAATTGATCTATCCCATCTCTCTCTCTCTCTTTTTTTTAAATTTTGTTTTTATTTGAGAAAGCAGTAAAATAGAATGTCTTACCTTGCTCATTCTGCCATAAATATCATCAATAGTAAATGCCTGAAATGGTGCCAGGAGCTGCCCTGTCCCACCTGCTGCTGGGAGGGAGACACTAATTAATTAACAGCCCTGCACAAGTTGCACACTTGTTTGGCAATAAATTTTTAAAAATTGCTTTATTTTACATTCAATTTCTCTACTCTCTGTACAACCTAAATATTCAACTTCCACAACAGCAACAATTTAATCAGGAGGACACTGAAAGTTAAAAACCAGTGATCTCTTGAAACTGGAGGGAGCTCAGGTACTCCTGGGAAAGGCACTGAACTGGGCCAAATGCATTTTAACAAGCCAATAAAGTCCGATTCAGCGATTTAAATAACACCTACATACTAATTAACTTCTTCAGCCTAAGCTGCACGTTACTGAGGCTGTCATTTTGCTTTGGAAAAGGCTGTGCTTCACCCTGAACATTGCAGGTATCTGAAACTAGGCAGGACCATCATTTAAACTCATATTTATGTATTTTTTCCTCTGTCATCCAAGTGGTCAAAGTCTTAAACAGCTGGGACTTCTTGCACAGGGAGAAACACCTCTAAACTGCTGCTGAGTCAAACTAAACCCCAGCACTTTAAAAATCACATTAATTCCTGATAATGCAGTCGATTAATGCCCTCATGAAGAGCCTTCTTTGAGGCTGACTGTAATTACAGAGCATTGTAACACTTTTATCCTCGGCTGCACTGGCACAGGATGGATTTGCAGTGTCTGACTCTGGTTTTTACCCCAGAGGCTCTTTGCAGGCGGGTGACCCCAGAAAAGGCAGAGCCCCTGTGCCCTGTGCCGCCATCCCAGGGCTCCCCTGGAGCCGATCCCCCCCGAGGCTGTGGAGGGACAATGGGAATGGGAATTGTGTGCCAGGAACAACACGAGCGCTCTGCTTGTGCTTGTGAACTTCCTCCCCTCCTCTGCAGCTCCCCCAGGAGCGCTGGGTAAACACGGAGCCGGATGATTCAGAGCTTTGCACACTCACTCGCTCTGACACGGGGCTTACCCGGCCTTTTATTCCTCCCAAACTCACCTTTTCCTGCTTCCTTTGTGCTCTGGATGTGCGAGGAGAGACTGGGAACAGCAGAGGAGGGACTGGAAACAGCAGAGGAGGGACTGAGGGGATTCTCCAGCGTGGGGAACTGCAGCACATGTGAGTCACCCTGGAGGGATTCAGGGCACGGAAGGTCCCTCACAGAGGAGGGGAGGGGGCTGAATCGGCCTGAATTGATGCAGAGTCTTTCTAAGCCATGTCACGATGTCAAATACAGCCATGAAGTGCAGCCAAACTCCTCCAGTGTTCAGCTCATCCTGCCTGCTTCTAGAAAGGTCAAAATTATGGCAAATTCCATGTGCCATAGGCAGGGTTTTTCTCCAGCCTTTGCCTTGCTGTGGGGTAAAAGGGACTTGAAGCTCATCCAGTTCCATGGGCAGGGTCACCTCCCACTGTCCCAGGCTGCTCCAAGCCCCATCCAACCTGGCCTGGGACACTGCCAGGGATCCAGGGGCAGCCACAGCTGCTCTGGGAATTCTATTCCAGGGCCCGCGCACCCTCCCACATTGAACAATTCCTGCCCAATCTCCCATCCATCCCTGCCCTCTGGCAGTGGGAGCCATTCCCTGTGTCCTGTCCCTCCATCCCTTGTCCCCAGTCCCTCTCCAGCTCTCCTGGAGCCCCTTCAGGCCCTGCCAGGGGCTCTGAGCTCTCCCTGGATCCTTCTCCTCTCCAGGTGAACATTCCCAGCTCTGTCAGAGCTGAGGGGCTGCAGCCCTGGCAGCATCTGATCCCCCTCCTCCTCCAGACCCATCCCAGCAGCTGCGGCCTTGGCTGCTCTGGGCTGTCACACGAGGAGCCTGGAGGCAGTTCAGGCCTTGCTCCTCACCAGGATTCCTCCTCCTAATTAAAACCTAATTTGTTCCCTGCAATCAAGCTGTACGTGTGGAGCTGAGCGTTCAGCAGAGGAGAGGGAGCTCACAGAGTGAAGTGCAGGTGGGGCTCAGCACTGACCTGTCTCCATTTCCCACAGTGGGGAATGGGCTGTGGAATTCTGGCTGTGCATTCTGGCTCATAATCACAGCCTGTGAAAACAAAGGCTGTAAAACCAAATCCTTCTCTGTTTTGGAGCTTTCATCTCTTCCACTCCCCATACATTCCACCCCCCTGCTCCCACCTCCACCCCAGCACCACGTCCCGATCCTGTCCCGTTCTTCCCCCTCCTCCCTGGCCTGGTCCTTCACCTGCAGCCTTTGGCCCCAGCCTGGCCCTGCTTTTTCCTGGTCCCAGCTCAGCTTTTCTGGGATCTTCCCAGAGCCTCTCACAGCTGGGGAATGTGAGGGAATGCCGAGGGAAGGGATGAGACAAACTCTTCTGGTGGTGCTGAAGAAGCAGAGACATCAGAATGTGCTGATGGTCCCACATCCCTGGTCAGTGTCTGAAAACTGGGAGAACAAATGGGATTTGATTTCATTTTGTATAATAATTGTTTTAGTTCATCTGCTGCCACTTTCTCCACCTGAGCCTGGGCACAGCTGTCAGTGCTACGATGGAACATGCCAAAGAACACTTCTTTTTCAGTGGTACCTGGAAATGTTGCCCAAAACTCCACATGCTGAAGATCTGGGGATTAGATTTTGGGTTTTATCACCTCAATAACAGCACTGTGCAGTGTTTTCCTGAACTGTTTTAGGTAGTCTCAAACGTGTGGTTTGTGCCAATATTTCTGTGTGGGGCCCATCCTCAGGGAGCAGCTGGGCAGCCTGTGCACTCACCAAGGCTTCAGGAACTCGGGAATTGTGGCTGAATCCCAGGATTATTGATCAAGTCACAACACAGTGAGGTGTGGCAAGACCCTGCCTCGGCTGGAGGTGGCGCAGAGACTCTTTATCAATGCTGCCATCTAGAGAGAGACACTCCATCTCCAGAGTGGAAAATCCTCCAGAAAACCAGGATTTCAGAGCTTTTGTGCCTCAGGCACAGGGGCTCAACCATTCCCCTTGTGCTGGGAGGCACCCTGGACACTGGGGGGGATCGCCCTGGACACTGGGAATCACCCTGGACACTGGGAATCACCCTGGACACGGGGGGATCACCTTGGACACTGGGGGGATCACCCTGGACACTGGGGGGGCTCACCCTGGGCACTGGTTCCTGCCAGCTTGACTCCTGGCACCTCTGCACGAGCAGCCAGGCTGGGACGAGGATTCCTGAGCACAGTTTGGGGCTGGGCTGAGCTCTGCTCTGGGCTGTGGCTGCTCTTCCCAGGAAGCTCTTGGGATGTGTTTCCACCTCTGTGCCGTGCAAACTGCGCCCAGAAATGAGATCCTGCCTTACGTAAAGGTTACAAGGCTACAAGTGAGACATCTGGAACTCATCGGGCTCCTCCGGGACAGGAGTCCTGAGCTCTGGCCTGGAGAGAGGCAGAGAAAGAGCAGGAGTCATTTTTCATGCAAATCTCCATCTGCAGAGGGGCTGAGCCTCTGCAAACCCCTCTGTGGCCACGGCTTTGGCCAAGGCAGCCCATCCAGTGCTGCATGGACTGACTGTGCTCCCCTGGTCCTGGAAGGGATCCACCAGGATCCAGCCCAGGGGTAAAAGTGGATTTCCTGAGAAAATCAGGCCTGACTGAGCCTCAGGAGTGTCCCACACCTGGAGCTGCAGCAGTGTCCTGACCCACAGCCCCCTTCCCTGCCTGGGCTGTGCAGTCAGGGTGTGCTGGCACTGGGGCAGCTGCCAAGAGCTGCCTCCTGCTCAGTGACCCAGGCAGACCCACCCAGGCTGCCCCAAGAGGGATCTCTGAACCACACACTCATTTAGGCTGGAAAAGCCCTCTCAGACCATCGAGTCTGACTGTCCCTAGCACTGCAGATCCCACTACTGCCCCGTGTCCCCAAGTGCCACATCCACGTGGCTTTTAAACCCTTCCAGGGATGGGGACTCACCACTGCCCTGGGCAGCTGTGCCAGGGCTGGACAACCCTTTTGGGACAGAAATTTTCCCAAAAATCCAGCCCAAACCTCCCATGGTGCAACTCCCTCTTGCCAAGTCGCCGGTGCCGGAGAGGAGCCCAATCCCTGCCTGGTTCCAAATCCTGCCAGGGAGTTGTGAGAACATTTCCCCTGGCACAAAGCCCCAAAACTCATGAGCCAGAGAGGCAAGGGCTGCACAGGCACAAACTGTCACAGGGGAACAGTCTGGGCTCTGCTCTGCAGCTCCTGGAGGCGTGGTGGGAAGGAGCAGCTGGAGGAACTGAGCTCAGATAAAGCCGTGAGAGCACAGGAAACTTTGCCTCTCATTCTGAAGGTGCTGAAAGAAGCTGGGAGCCCCAGGAGAGGAAAGCTGTGTGTCACCAGCGAGCTGTTAGCACCAGGATGGGCAGAGAGCAGCTCTCAGCACAATTTGACTGGAAAACACTCACAGCTCCATTAGGTGGAACCCAGGACTGACCTGCTTTAACAAGAGGCCAACCATAAACTCCGGGGTCACTTGTTCACACAATGCTTGAAAGGCAAATTAGAGCAGCCAGACTGTTTTTCCCCCACTAATCCCAGCTTCCTGGTGTAGAGCTCTGCAGCCAGACTGGGGGAAACCTCTGGAATGATCCTGCCAAGGGAGGCTGTGGGCAGGCACAGCACCACAGGAAAACACAGCTCTCCCAGCCTCAGGCACGGGCTCCTCCTGGAGCCTCGGCTTTTAGACTTACTTGCATCTGATTTTTGAGGGTTTTTATCCACCCCACAGCAGAGCAGCTCCCCCAGCAGAATTGTCAGTGCAGATGGAGCAGCAGAGACCCCTCACCTGTGAGATAAAAACCCTTTTTTATCTCACAGGTGAGATAAAACCCCTTTTGTCAGCACATCCAGTCTCCTTGGAAGTGGTGCTGGCAGGTCAGGATGAGGATGGGATGTTCCACATTCCTGGATAAAAGAGCTGCTCCCTCAGGCCTGCCTAGGGACCCAGCCCAGGTTTCTGCCCTGGGAAGAAGATGAGATGGGGCACAGGGATTGCAGGATTTGGGTGTCAAAGACAAGCAAACCAAGAGGGGACAAGACCTAAACTCATCCCACTAATGTGAATTCTTTTCAGGAAGAGGGAAGGAAGGTGCAGCTGCACAGCCCTAACATCAAACCCAGCTACAGCTGTCTCCAAAGTGACCCTCTCTGTGCCCTTGGATAAGATATTGCACATTAATGCCTGCAAATCTGATTATTCCAAGGCTCTTACTGTCCACATCCAACCAAGCAAGCTCATCCAGACAGGGATAAAGTGTTTGTGCTTCTTTCCCAAGAAAGTTTCCAAGACAGTAAAAAGAGCCTGTGAATTATTGAAGAATTCAGTGTCTCTGTTATTCCTAGAGCCTGTTGCTGAAGGAAAAGCCAGGAGTCCACGAGCTGCCCCAAAGGTGTGTGAGGAGCACCACACCCAACCCGAGGGCAGCACTGGCGACAGAGAGAGGCAGCAAAGGGGACAAGGGGTGCTGAGGGCTGGGGTTTATTGGCTATCCTTAGCAGCAAAACAGTGTTCTTAAATACAGGGAGACAATCAGTATTCCTCTTTTAGTGGCAGTGTGGCGGGGCAGGGGCTGGGCACACTCCTGCCATGGTGGCTCTATGTGATGACGGTGGGCCCCGAGCGGCCGGTCCGTTCGTGCAGCTGAGACAGTTTCAGTGCAATGGAAATGAGAGGTGCCAACATCACCTGCAGGGAGGAAAGAGAGGGCTCAGAACTGCACAGCAGCCTTCCCACGCCACGTCCCTCAGCAGGCAGGTCAGGCTGGGACACCCAGAGCTCGGCCCAAAGGCTGCTTTGGGCTCACAACCTGAGCTCTGGGACCAGGGACAGGGGTGCAGTGCTCCAAAAAATCCCAAGCTCCAGCAGTGCTGCTGCTACCCTTCCTGTGCTGTATCCCAGCACAGGATTTAGGTAAATCCTAAGTTCCCCCCATCAGAATGGGGGATTTTCAGTCTTTTTGTCAATTATGGTACAGTAAGTTTGGCACAACGAGCCCCCGGAGTGTTTGTGGGGAATACAGAACCAGAGAATACCCTGAGTTGGAAGGATCCCCAAGGATGGTCCAGTCCAGCTGCTGGCCCTGCACAGAGACCCCAACAATCCCACCCTGTCCCTGGGAGTGATGTCCAGACACTCCTGGAGCTCTGGCTTGGGGCTGTGCCCACTCCCTGGGGAGCCTGTTCAGTGTCCAGCCATCTACTGAGTGAAAAACTCTTTCCTGATATCCAGGCTAAACCTAAATACAAGAGGAGGATTCTTTTCCTCCAGTGCCTGCAGGAGCTCAGCAGCATTTGTGAATGATGTTGCAGAGCATTCACTGCACCCAGTACAGAACAGGGCAGTCCCACCCTAGGTATGGCTGCATCCTGTGATCCCATTGATATTTTTTAAAGCAGGCACAGGGGTAACACAGACAGGAAAACTGTGCTGTGGCAGAGGCAGCTGTGAGGGATTCCCAGTAACACTTGCCCCACACAGAGCTTTATTTTTCAATAATCCTATTTATACTGGGATGAAAGACACCGAACCTCCAGCTCCCAAAATTCCTGGCACCTCCACACAGCTCCAAGCAAAGCAGGGCTAAGAGAGGGCTGAGCAGTGGCAGGACTGCAGCACCCACCTGCGGGTCCTGGTTTATCTTCTGGGCGTCCTTCTCGTAGCTGTCGATGTAGAGGCGCACGGTGGCGCCCGCGCTGCCGGTGCCGCTCAGCCGGAAGATGATGCGGGAGCCGTCGGAGAAGATGAGCCGCAGGCCCTGCCCGGGGACACGGGAGGGCTCTCAGCTCATTGCCAGCCCGCTGAGCCCCGCCTGCACCACCCCTCCTCTCCAGGGAGCCACGGGAGGCTCCTGTGGAACCCTCTCCCCGCTCCCAGGGGCGTTAATGTCTGTCCTAACCCGGAGAACTTTGAACAGGAGCCTGCATGCCCAGCCCACTGCTCTTCATGGGAACAGGACATGGAGAAAACACTCCTGGAGGCTCAGTGCCCACTGAGGTTCTCTGAAATTCACCTTTCCTTCCAACCCACAGACAAATCCCACATATCACAGTAATATCTGACTGCAAAAATATTGTCCCTGGAGCTGCTCAGCCCCACAGCAGCCTGCTCTCCCCCAGAGCTGTGATCCCATCTCCTCAGCCTCAGGAAAGATGGGCTAAGCCTTCCCTGTCAGGCTGTGCATCCCAGCTCCACAAAGCACTCCACTCCAGGGAGTTGGGGTTTAAGGCACCCACACTCAAGCTAAAAGGTTTTTCTGAGGTGGTGCAATGACAAGACACAAGGCTGGAGTGAGAAATTCCCTCAGGACCTTGTGCCTTGCATATCCCACCTGAGATCCTTAGAGAACAGGAAAAAACAACATCTCCAGGAGAATTCAGAGCAGATTAAACTCAGCCTTGGAGCAGGAATCAGGGCCCTGCCTGCAGGGAAGGTCCCATTTCCACAGGCAGGACACAAAGGCACAGGGAGAGCTGAGGGAATGCAGAGAGCTCCTGGGAATGCTGCCTGTCCTGAGCACCCTGCTCCCACCTGCAGCAAATCCTGCTGCCCTCAACCTCCCTGCACGCCCCCAGGAAACTCCTTGTGGTGTTCACTTTGTTTCTCAGGGCCCACCTGGTTCCTGGAGACGCTGCCATCCACGGGGTCGTTGTACTCGAAGTTGTCGGCTTTCTCCACCGTGTAGGTTTTGTCCCCGCCCGAGAGCTGCTTCCCCACGAAGGAGCGGTCGAACATCAGCGTCTCCAAATCCTTCATCATTTTGTTGGCAGCGTCTGCATCCACCTCCTCGTAGTCGTACCTGCAGCCAGCAGCACACACAGGATCAGGGAGGGGAGATGCAGTGAGCTGGGATGCTTTGGGAGCCCTTCTCAGGCTCTGTGGGTGTTCTCTGCTCCTGTGCTGGAGGTGAGGACAGGCAGAAGAGGCACCGAAAAGCACCAGAACACACTGCCCTGAGGAGCTGTCCCTGGATCCCTGGAGGTGCCCCAGGCCAGGCTTGGGGCACCCTGGGACAGCGGAAGGTGTCCCTGCCCATGGCAGGGGTGGCACTGGATGGGCTTCAGTGTCCCTCCCAAGCCAGCCCTGTGTGAGGTTCTATGAAAAGAGAGGAGGATCTGTGTGCAGCACTGCAGCCACACCCACGCAGATCCCTGGGATACAGCACAGCATTTCACAGGCACTTGGTGCCAGGAGATGAAAGCACAAAGCGCTGTCCCACACCGAGAATCACAGACCGAGGGCCAGGGCCAAGATCCAACTGACTGCCAAGAATTTCCTGCAGTTCTGCCCGCCAGCCCCCTCATGGTTGCTGTGAACACCCTCAGTGCATCCCCACAGCAAACTGCAGCTGTGACTGCACCAGGAAAGCATCCAGAGCCAGCTTTGATGTCCCTGCCCAGGTAGGAGAGGCAGCAGAGTGGCTGGAGCCCACTCCAGGATCCCAGATTCCGTGCTCCCACTGCCAGCGGGATTTGTGCTGCTCTGTTTGCGCCTGAGCCGCCTACCCCGCGCTCAGCATGCTCTGCACACACACCTCCAGTGCTAAAAGGCTGCTTTTTTATCCTAGACTTTGGCATTTTTCCCCAGGTTTCCATGCCTCAGATGTGTGCTGGCTTTGTGGTGAGTGGAGGGGGGAAAAAGAAAAAAAAACACAAAGGAAAGGCAAGTTCTTTCACTTGGCAATTTGAGACGGAATTTTCAAGATCCTCCAAGCTGAAAGGTTTCTGCCTAGTGCAGTTTCCACCTCTGCTTGTGTGCAGGTTGGTTCTATTCCTTCCCTTGCCATCTTCCATGTCTACTGCAGCTTAAATTTCAGTATTTGGGGAGTGGCCAGGAACTCAACCAGGTAAATAACAGCCATGGGCCTGGCATCCCTTTACAAGATGCTGCTGTCACTGAAGATATCACAGATTAACCTGTGGTCTGGGGTCTCAAGATTATTGATCCCATGGCAAAAATGACCCTTGAAGGAAAAAAAATCTCAATTAAAAGAAAAAAAAAGGTGCTTTGCACGTATAAAATGTCCAGAGTCTGATGCCAGATTTATGTCTGGAGTAACAACCCAAAGCTGGTGAATCCCCTGTGGCACCCAGGAATGCTCGGGGAGCTCTGCAGCACAAACAGCCATGGAGGGACACAGGAACAGCCCCGCAGTGCCCGTCAGGGCTCTGCTCTGGCACTGCCCAGGGAGTGGCAGGGCTCAGGAGCTTTCCCCACCTGGTGAAGAAGTTCCTGCCGTACTTCTGCCAGTGGTCCTTCATGATGTCCTCCACGCTCTGCTTGCGGGCGGCCAGGATGGAGAGCCAGGCCAGCACTGCCCACAGCCCGTCCTTCTCTCGGATGTGGTCGGAGCCTGTGGGGAGCCACAGCACTGACACAATTCCCTCTCCTCACACCTCAGTCCCCGCCTCGTCCCCTCTCCCCATCCCCTGGCAGTTGCACAGCTCAAAAATGGGAGGCATTTCCAGAACTCCGTCCCTGCTGCATCGTTAAAATGGGTCAGGGTCTCATCTGCTCCAGCTCCAGCCCGAATAAAACACTCGGCATCTTTTAACACACTTATTGTTCTCACATCCTGAACTCTGTTCTCAAGGAAATAACAGGGAATGCACAGTAAAAAAGGCACCAAATAAAAAACAAAAGGCAAATGCAAAGGAGCAACTTGGGAAGGAGAACATCAACAAGGAGAACATCAACAGGGAGAACATCAACAGGGAGAACATCAACAGGGAGAACATCAACAGGGAGAACATCAACAGGGAGAACATCAACAGGGAGAACATCAACAAGGAGAACATCAACAGGGAGGACATCAACAGGGAGAACATCAACAGGGAGGACATCAACAGGGAGAACATCAACAAGGAGAACATCAACAGAGAGGACATCAACAGGGAGAACATCAACAAAAACATCAACTCCGCAGCAGCTGTCGTGCCCTGTCTGCCAAGGAGCACCCTGGGATCGTCTCCTGGCCCAGCACCAGGGGGAATGTCAGCCCTCCTGAGGAAGCAAACCCCAACAACCCCAAAATCACCCCAGAACGGGGAGAGGAGCAGCAGGGCAGGGAGCACCAGCCGTGGGGCTGGCAACAGCAGGGCAAGAGAGGCTCCATCCACCTGCAGAGAGCAGGAGAGCCTCCAGCCTGCTCTCATTGGGGGCTGGAAAAGCTCCTCTCGTGGCTAAAGGAGAATTCACAGAATCCAGAATGGGTCAGGCTGGAAGGGACCACAGTGGGGCCTCTGCTCCAACCTCCCTGCTCCATCCCTGGGCCCAGGACTGCAGCCAGATTTCTGACTGCTCCAGTGAGGGAGACTCCACACCTCTCTGGGCAATCTGTCCCACACAATAAGGAAGTTCCTGCTCGTGTTCAGGTGGAATTTCCTGGGCCTCAGTTTGTGCCCGTTGCCTCTCGTGGGTTCCCCCAAAGCTGGCAGTGCAAGGAGAGCAGGGAGCAGGCAGAGGCAGCCCAGCCTTGCCCTGGAAGCACAGGGGGATCACACAGCACTGAGCCCTTGGGAAACCCGAGAGGTGCTGGACCTTACACAGCCCCCATTAAATGGGATCAGGTGGCCCAGAACACACCCAGCCCACCCTCACTGCCTCGGTCTGACCCCGTGCCCCACAGATGCAAAGTGAACTCCTCCTCACGCTGGAAAACCTCCAAACAGGTATTAAAGAAATCCCAGGAGCACTCCAGAGCTGCCATGCCACCCTCTGAAGGAGTGCCAGAGTGGGAATCCCCTGGGAAAGGCTGGGGGCAGGGCAGGGGTGATGTGGTGCTTTGCACAAACCCCACTGTTGTGGACGTGGCCATAAATTATCCCCAGGGTCCCTCACAGCAGAGAGGGCTGGGCAGAGGTGATGGAGAGGAATGCTAAATAAACACCAGTCCCATGTGATGGATCAACTTATTGCTGGAATGAAATACCCAAGGAGGCAGGCAGGAATTCTGTCATGTCCCATTACTCTAATTGCTGCTGGGCTCCAGTCCCACTGCCTCACAGTTTGTTTCAATTTTTACTGGGTCTTTTGGCTGCTCCTTCACCTCTCTCCCCTTCAACACTCCCACTCTGTCCAGCTCCAAACAACTCCTCATTAATTTCCTATCAAGTTCTTGTCATTCCTTTTGCATTTCCCACGGGGACAAACCCCTTTGCTTTGTAGGGAGTCCAACGCTCCTGGGCCCTTTCCCAATCTGTTCCCCCAAACTGCTTCAGCTCCCACCACTTGGATGTGCTGCTGCCTGGCCAAAATCCCAAACCTCTCCCAGCCCCTGCTGCCACTGGAATCACTTTGGTTTGGGAGGCAGTCCCTTACCTGCTGGGAGTGGAGAGGAACTGAGCTTGTTGCTCATACAAAGGTGGAAACAGTTTTGGAGAGCTCTCATTTGAGATCACCTCCCATCAGCAGCTCCAGGAATTTGGTTTTATTTATCTCCTGAAGCACCAGTGCACTCTCATTAGCCAAGATCCAGGATATAAACTCAGCACATGCTGAAATCACTCAGGGCAAAACTCCAGATTTTTTCTTTAATCACTGTTTACTTCAAGATTTCTTTACAGAGATACCAGGATCTCTGAAATTCACCTTTCCTTCCAACCCACAGACAAATCCCAGTCCCACATATCACAGTAATATCTGACTGCAAAAATATTGTCCCTGGAGCTGCTCAGCCCCACAGCAGCCTGCTCTCCCCCAGAGCTGTGATCCCATCTCCTCAGCCTCAGGAAAGATGGGCTAAGCCTTCCCTGTCAGGCTGTGCATCCCAGCTCCACAAAGCACTCCACTCCAGGGAGTTGGGGGTTAAGGCACCCACACTCAAGCTAAAAGGTTTTTCTGGGGTGGTGCAATGACAAGACACAAGGCTGGAGTGAGAAATTCCCTCAGGACCTTGTGTCTTGCATATCCCACCTGAGATCCTTAGAGAACAGGAAACAACAACATCTCCAGGAGAATTCAGAGCAGATTAAACTCAGCCTTGGAGCAGGAATCAGGGCCCTGCCTGCAGGGAAGGTCCCATTTCCACAGGCAGGACACAAAGGCACAGGGAGAGCTGAGGGAATGCAGAGAGCTCCTGGGAATGCTGCCTGTCCTGAGCACCCTGCTCCCACCTGCAGCAAATCCTGCTGCCCTCAACCTCCCTGCACGCCCCCAGGAAACTCCTTGTGGTGTTCACTTTGTTTCTCTGTAACTCAGTAACTCACTCAGACTGTTCAAAGGCAAGTGTTAATTTAAACTTTATAAATCATACCTTGTTTTCAGAACAGGAAAATGAGGGCCCTATTAAGCTCAGAGATTTAATAGTGACCTGAAACCTTCCCCAGTAAAACTCCGTGCTCCCAACCGTATTTCTTTCCAGAAATGAAAACATTGAAAAGGTTTTCCTGGCCACCAAGAGTTGAAAAATACATTTAGCATTGCATTTAATCCCCACAGACTCAGTGACCAGGCTACTAAAGAGGCCCCCAAACTTCCTGCCTATCTCCTTCCTGGAGAACTGGAGGAGAAGGAGCTCCTACCTCACAAAACCTTTGTGTTCATTTCCACTCTAATTCCTCCAAGCCTTTTTTATATTTCAATATTTTACAAGTATTAACAACTGCAGATGAAAGATAAGCTCTAAAGAATAAACAACTAGGAGGAGGAACAGCACCATCATGGGTGATATTGGGAATGCTGACTTACCAGTCCCAAAACTTTCCTCTCCACACAGAGACAGTTTGTTGGCATCCATCAAATTTCCAAAGAACTTCCAGCCCGTTGGGGTCTCATACAAAGCAATCTTTGCAGCCTGGGCCACCCTGCCGAGGTAAGGAGGCCAAGTCACATCCCTGGATTCTCGGTGCTCCCAGGGGAGATGGGATCAGCAGCTCTCCTGGTGCCACTGAAGGCAGGGAATGCTTTGGTACAACCCCTCTGTTTCATCCCAGCGTGAGATGTGGGAGATGCCTGGGCTGTGCATTTACAGAACAGGCACAAACACACAGGTCTTAAAGCAACTTTACCTGGCAGATCGCAAAGCATTTCATCAAGAAAGCATCACTATCAAATTTAGGGAAAAGAAGGATGGGGAGGGTCATTTGTTTGGGTTTATCTGTAGGAAAGAGCAAGAGCCAAGCTCTGCCATGTCCCCAGGCAGGCTTTAATCCATTAAACCTCACTGATGCCCTGGCACTCTTCATCAGACCAAACACACAGGACAGATCGGGGTAAAATCCCAGGAAAGGGATTTGCCCCTCAGTTTAGGAAGGACACTGAGTGCAGTGTCCAGCTCTGTCCCCTCAGTGTAGGAAGGACACTGAGTGCTGTGTCCAGTTGTGTCCCCTCAGTTTAGGAAGGACACTGAGGCACTTGAGTGCATCCAGAGGAGGCAGCAAGGCTGGAGAGGGGCTGGGAACACAAACCCTGTGAGGAAGGGCTGAGGGAGCTGGGGGTGTTCAGCCTGGAGAAAAGGAGGCTCAGGGGTGATTTTATCACTCTCACAGCTCCCTGGAAGGTGCCTGTGCTCAGGTGGGGTCGGGCTCTCTCTCCAGGCAGCACTGACAGAAGGAGAGGACACAGCCTCAAGCTGCAGCAAGGGAAATGCAGGCTGGATATCAGGGAAAAGGTTTTTATGGAAAGGGTGATAAAGCACTGGAATGGTCTGCTGGGAGGTGGTGCAGTCACCATCCCTGGAGGTGTTTCACACAAGACTGGACATGGCACTGGTGCCGTGGTTCAGTTGAGGTGTTGGGGCTGGGTTGGCCCTGATGATGTTGGAGGTCCCTTTCTAACCCAGATATTCTGTGACTGTGTGCCCTGCAGGCTCCCTGCGTGCCCGGTTACCTGTCCAGGGCCCCGCTGGTGGGCATGCTGCGCGCCAGCCCGCGCACCCCGCTCTGCTGGAAGTACGGGATGCTGAAGATGTTGGCGGCGATCACGGCCACCGAGTCCGAGGGGTTGACGAAGAAGCCGTGCTTGCCCAAAATCATGTTCCTGTCCTGGGGGAGACAGCACAGGCACAGCTCAGCTCCCTGCTCAGCTCCCTGCTCCCTGCTCAGCCCACAAACCCAGCAATGCCCAGAGGTTTTCTGGAATAAACACAGAGTTTTGAAGAGGTTACCCAGCAGTGTTTCACCTTCCTGCTGATTTTTCACAGCTTTGAAGTTAGTTAAATACAGTTTGGGCTTATTGACACAGTACCCAATTATTTCTGTGGTGCCAAACTGCAGAGGGTGGTTCACTGCAGTCATGATTCCAGAGGAGAGAGGGAAAGAAAAGGTGCCCCTCAGTGCCCAGAGCTGGCTAAAAGGAAGGGAGGGGAATTCTGAGCAGCTCCTTTACCCCGTCTCCATCAAAGGCAGCTCCAAAGTCGTACTCTCCCGTCTTCATGGTCTGCACCAGGTCGGCAGCATAGGTCAGGTTGGGGTCAGGGTGGTGGCCCCCAAAGTCCTCCAGGGGGGTGCAGTTCACAGCTGAATTTGCTGGGGCTCCCAGCTCCTCACACAGGATCTTCTTCACGTAAGGACCCACCACTGTCTCGGCAAACAGAGAGGAAGGAGTTGGCCCAGCCACGGCACCACCCACCCCAGGCTGCTCAATTTGGGTCACTTCAGGTTCTTTGTGGTTTGGGAGCTCACACCAAAACCCAGCCCACCCCTGGCAGTGTCCCAGGCCAGGCTGGTCAGGGCTTGGGGCAAGCTGGGCTAGTGGAAGGTGTCCCTGCCCATGGCAGGGGTGGCACTGGATGAGCTTTAAGCTCCCTCCTAACCAAAACCATTTCAGGCTTACATGAATCATTTCACAGAATCCTGGAATGGTTTGGGTTGGAAAGGACCTTAAAGCTCAGCTCATTCTCATCCCCAAAACACAACACTTGATAAAAGAAAATAACAAGGGATATAAGAAGTTTGCTCCCAAAAAGAAAAACCCAGTATGCTACAAACCAACCCCCAAACTTGCAATCTAAATTCCAGGGAAAATCCTCCTGTGCCAAATCCCCAAGGACACCCTGGGCTGTCCCAAGCCCAGCCCTCTTTACCCCCGTGCATGGCGTCGATGCGGATCTTGAGCTGGTTCTTCCCTGAGAGCAGCTCCTTCAAGGCACTGAAATCAAAAATACTCCTCAGCATGCTGGCATAGGCTTCCACAGAGTCCACAATTTCCACTGCAAAAGAGGAGGAGAAATGATCAACCCTCACAGCCTGGATTTGTGATAACTCCTGCTGCTGTTGAGGGTCCTCAGAGCCCAACACAAAGCCCTGGAACCCCCCAGAGAATCAGAACAGGGGCAGGAATAATGGGGCTAAATCAGGAATTTAATCACAGGCTCTCACTGCTAATCAGGCCACAAGTGGAGCAACAAAATCCTTAAGGCAAATTCTGCTCCCAGTTAAGGTCCCTGAGCTTCCTTCAAGAGGGCTCAATCCCACTTTGCTTCAATTTAAAAATATGTATATAAAATCAGATCTTTGATTTCCACAAAGCCAATGGGAACTGTGAGCTTAATAGTTCAAAAGTTGCACCTTTGCAGCCAAAATAAAAACAAAATACTGCATAAAATTCCCACTACAAAGAAATGGGGACTGAGAGAAACACCAATTTTTATTAACTTTTAACTTATTTCTTTGTTAATTACAAGCACCAGGAGATGGTAAAAAATACTTGCAGTATTTTTTAAAAGTCTTTTTTAAACTTATTTTCATATTTCACTGCTGACTGACAAAAGTCATGTGTGAAATGTAACAGCTTTCCCACTCACAGGGACAACTTTCATATGTTAAAACCATTGAAAAAAACCAGTTGAAAGGTTAAACTCTGTCATTTTTAATTAGGAAAATGCACTTTAACTGCATTTTTATGTTTTCAAGTATATGTTTGCCTTGCAGAAAAAACAGCCTTTGATTTTAGTGAAGTTTGATGGATCAAGATTTTGCTACTGAAGTAGAAACTTCTGTAGGACAGAAAATTATATAAATCAAAATCAACAAATAAATAAATGCCAGGAGCAATGTCCTCACTGGGATTATGCAACAGGCGAGAAGGAGAGGTCAGAATGGCCACAGAAACATCAAAATTCCTCACCCTGGCCAAGAGGAAGAACCTTTCTTTACCTGTAAATGGCTTAAATTTGTTCTCCAAGTCAAACTGCTGCTTCCCAATGGTGCCCAAATCCACCTGGAGATCTGGGCAGATTGCATATTCCTCAATTTTCTTGCTGATCTGGAAAATTTTATCCGTGATGGCTTCAGGAGCAGGACCTGCAAAATGAAAAGGGCAAGGGGAAGATGTTGAAGAATCCAACTGCAAGAGGAGTGAACTTGAGGAATGCAGCAAAGACCTGGGCTGGGAATACCCTCCTGGGAGAGGAACTGCAGGGGATGAGGGGAGCAGAGCATCCCTGCTCTGAGGCTTTGGGCAGGCTGAGCTGGAACAGAGATGGACAGAGCTAAGGAATAAAGCAGAGATTTATTGAAAGGCCTTAAAGGATTCACCCTGGGCAGGACAGGGCCTGTGCTATACCCAAGGTGGGCCCAAAATGGTCACAAAATGGACACAAAATGGTCACAAAATGGACACAAAATGGTCACAAAATGGGTGACCCATCACGAGGTCTCACACTTTTATAAGTTTTGGTCCATTTGCATATTGGGGTTTAATTGTCCCATTCCAGCCCCAGGCTGTGAGGTCCCATCCTTCTTGTTCTCCCTCCAGCCACCCTTGTTTGTGCTTTTGGGCTGAAAGTTGTCCTTGTGTGCAGCAGGAGAAGGATTTGTTTTGTGTCCCTGCTGTGTGAAGAGAGCTCACTAACGCTGAATGTGAGCTCAGAACTGCACCCCTGGGCAGCACAGAATTTGACAAACATGAAAGCTCAAACTTAAAGCCTCAGCTCCATTAGGGAAACCACTGCTTGGAGCACTGATTCCTGGGCTAGAAACAGAAATTTCAATTCTTGGGTGGACACAATAAATAAATAATAATAATAATAGTAATAAGAATGTTGTTGAAACAATTATGACATACAGAATGACACTCCTAAAATCTTTAGAAGGCTTTTTATTATGGCCACATGCTGGTTTTTATCCTGTTTTTACAAACCTTAAGGGTAACTTTTAATTAGTTAGTAGTTTTCTTGTTAATTAATTCAGCAGCAACTTCAGGCAGCAGCTGACAGACCGAGAGGACACAGCCTCAAGCTGCGCCAAGGGAAATACAGGCTGGACATTAGGAAAAAGTTTTTACAGAAAGGGTAACAAAGTGTTGGAATGGTCCACCTGGGGAGGTGGTGCAGTCACCATCCCTGGGTGTGTTTAAGAAAAGACTGGATGTGGCACTGGTGCCGTGGTTTAGTTGAGGTTAGGGTTGGGTTGGACTTGATGATCCTGGAGGTCTCTTCCAACCTAATGATTCTGTGATTTTATTGGCTAGTAATATTTGATTATTAAATCTATCTATTTGATTATTAAATCTATCTATTTGTAAGATTTACGTATTTTCTTTACTGATTTTTGTGGGACAAATCCTTTGTTATTACAGGTACACTGATTATTCCCCCTCAGAACAGATGGTTGAGTAAAAGAAACTTCCCCTTCTCAAAACAGCCTCACGTGTGAACTTCCAAAGGGTGAGCTGCCCTTAGAGGGAAGAGCAGGCTAGCTTTTACCCCACTGCTACCCCCGAGCCAGGCGGGTGCCCTGACCTCCGTTGGCGATGTTGAACTTGATGCCGAAGTCGCCGGCGGGGCCGCCGGGGTTGTGGCTGGCGGTGAGGATGATGCCGCCGATGGCCTTGATCTTGCGGATGATGCAGGACACGGCCGGCGTGGACAGGATCCCGTTCTGCCCGATCACCAGGCGCCCGATCTGCGGGGCAGGAGCACAGCACAGCCTGGTGAGGGCACACCCCAAACCCCAAACCCCAAACCCCAAACCCACAGCCCTGTTCCTGCCAGAGCTCCCCCCGTGAATCCCGCTCTGTTTTCCTCCACAAATTCTTGTGGTGGTTTCACGTTTGCCAGTCCCTGTTTCCCAAAATTAATGTAAGGGTTTGAGTGTCCCCTAGAATTATTTACTCTTCTTCTGCTGTGAGATAGGACTAAGAGTGAAGCAAAGCAGTTTCCAAACTTAAAAGGTATAAAGAGGTTTATTCACAAAACTACAAGAAAGAAAAAATTAATAAGAATCTGAATAGACATAACAGCAGAAATGGCAAAAAGCACTTTACAAACCCAAAGGGAGGGCCCTGCCTGCAGCTGCTCACACCAGCTCATACTGAAGCCCTGACTGTGCCTCCAAAACACCTCCCTATCCCTCAACAGCTTCTTTTCCCTTCTCACAGACAAAGTATAGAGACAAAACTTGGAACTCTTGGTCACGTTACCACCTATAAAATAGTCTTAGTTCCTTTAGAGAGAGAAATCTCTTTTAGTTTGCCATGGAATTCCCCACAAGAATCAAACCAGACCCATGACAATGCTGCACATGGATGCACTGAAGGGCTGGCATTAAACACCACAAATAAATTCTCTGAATAAATTCTCACCACAGCATTCTCTCTGGCAGTGGTCTTGAAATTTGCCTTGAAAGTACACAATGGGGCAGAGAGAAGCCAAAAGAACACAAAACTTGAACATCTTGAGTAGCTGCAGATCCTTCCTCACAGCGGGCAGCACACCTCCTTCCCATAAATCCAGGGATATCACTGAGATTGGAACCAGAGCAGTGTGCTGAGCACCAGAACCCAGGCAATAAAGCAGGAGGTGGATAATTCCCTGGATGAGCACACTCCTTCCCACAGCCCCCAAATGAGGTGACAGGATTAAAACCCACACCAGGCTCCTCTGCACCGACCGAGGGGGCCAGGCCCAGAACAGGCTGGGGAAGGAGGAGGGAATTCATTCAGTCCCAGGCTGAGCAGGAATCCAGAGGAGCATTCCCAGGCTGTGGTGGGTGCTGAGCCAAGGGCATGGCGTGGCTGTGATTCCTGTCCCCTGGCACTGCCAGGTGCTAAGCCCCAGCCTCGCTGCCCATCGCTCACTGTCACAGCCCAGCTGCTGGCAGAGCTGCAGATAACAGCAGAAACATCAAAAAGCACTTTACAAACCCAAAGGGTTTATAAACCCAAACCCTGCCTGCAGCTGCCCACACCAGCTCAAACTGGAGCCCTGACTGTGCCCACGCACTGATCACTCATTTCTTATACCTCACTTCCATCTGAAGCAGCCCAGCCTCCACAGGGTTTGCTTTTTCCCCATTCTCACACACGCCTTGTCCTGTGCTTTATTCCAGCCTCCAAACCTTGCTCCTTCAATTTTCCTGAGAATTCCCAGGACCTCCAGGAAGCTCCTCTCCAAAACTTCCCCTCCTGCTCCCCCGTTTCCCTCTCAGGGTCATGTCCTGCAGCATCAGAGCCCCAGGAACGCTGCAGAGGAAGGGAGAACGAGGGAATTTCCCTGCCAAAGCAGGCAGCAGCTGCAGGAGAGCTGGATGAACACATCAAACTCCCTGTCCTTGCCCTCCCTGCACACCTGAGCTGCAGCTTTTCCCTGCAGCAAGGAGGGAAAGGAAGAAACACTCATCTCCACGTGAGCTGCTCTGTGATTTGGGTCCTCCTTGGCTTCCAGAGGTTTCAGCTGCCACTCCCCACCCATCCAATGCTAAATCCTTTGTGGTAACCACTGGGGAAGGTTGCTAAGTGTAACAATGTGCTGAACGATTTACACTTAATCCTTTTTGAATCTGTGGAATTTCTTATGAGGAAAACCTCAGGCTGCAATGATGGAGAAACACCTTTCATGGAATCCTCCAAACAGACACACGTCATGCAGCAAGTTTGGGTTACAGCACTTCGAAACCACCCGGGCAATAATTCCACCCTGGTTTTACTGAAAGCCCCGTTAGGATGCACACAGGGACCTCCTGCAGCCCCTGCTCCCCCCAGGAGCACTGGGAACAGCTTTTCCAGGCTGTGGAAGTTGGTGGCTGCAGCTCCACGGTGTCCCCAGCCCACCCTTGCAGCCCCTTCTGTGCAGGAGATGCAGCCCAAGCCACCAATCCCACACCCTGAGCCCCACTGAGGAGAAAAATCCATGGGAAATATTCAAATCATCCCCTAAATCCCATTGTTTAGGCAGACCTGGGCCCAGTGCTGGAGAGAAAAGTCTGATCTCCCCCTCACCAGCAGATCTGTCCTGGTGTCAGGCACTCCAAGCCTGGCTCTGTGCACATTTTCCAGCTCCTCTGCCCAGCACACACACTGATTTCAAAGGAAGACATTAATTTGCAATACCTGAAGATTTTTCCCCCCACAAGATGGAAAATAGGTCGATTTTAAAATTAAATTAATAAAATTCTCTCCTCCATTTTCCATTCACTATTGATCACAGTGTCCAAAGACAGGTTTTATGTCAAGTTCCTGAAATCCAGGTCCCTCTGCACAAAGTTTGCTCTGCACTAAGAGATCCAGGACAGACAGCAGAGCCTTTTCTCCTTAAAAAGCAGAAGGAAACAAAGATAAAAGCCCAGTGCACGAACCACGATCTGCACAAACACACAAGCCTCTTGCTCTGCTTCCAAATCACAGAATTCCAGCACAACTGGGCTCCCTATAAAGGCTGTCACTCACTTGCTGACTCTCATATCAATTTTCAAAGGCTCCCTGAGCATTTATCCCACAGCCACCACTTACACCTGGTGAGAAAGGCAAAGCATGCTTGTTCCTTTGCCTTTGCCACTCTGGTGGCTGTCCCTGTTACTTCATTTCTGAGCATTATCAGGGGTTTATATTCTCGTGGAAAGACTGGAAAATCCACAGGTGCCAACAGCTTGGGGCATGTCAAAGCACCAAACAAGAACACTCAAACCCCAGGCAGAATTTCTTTTCCTTTCTCCATGTGTATTCTCTGCCCAACTGCAACTCTTAGAGTGAAAACCCAATAATTCCCATACTCCCCACCTGATCTGCCATTAAAAACGTCACTGTCAGCAATTGAATAAAGCCTTTGGGGAAATTAAATCTCACAGTGCCCAGTTTCTGATGGATTTCTGCATTTCTCAGCCACACCCCACAGGAATTCAGCCCTTTAACATTTACCAACCCCGTTGGCAGCAGCCATTTGGACAATCAGTTCCACTGCAGACTTATTGAGGTACCTCCCATCACCTCCAACCACCAGAGAGGCTCCTTGGCGATCCCTTAGGTCTATGGAATAAAAGATACTCTGGATAAAGTTCTGCAAATAGTTCAGCTTGGATTCAAAGTAGAAGGTCTTCCTCCGTAGGCCGCTGGTTCCCGGTTTCTGGTCGCTGTAGGGAGCAGTTGGCACCGTCAGCAGAGGCAGGGGAGCGTCTTCCATGTCCCTTTCTCCCACAGATGCATTTAAAAAGTCAAATATGCCAAAATTAACCCCCAACCTTGACACAGCAATGGCCCACCTATGATCCAGGAGCTCCTGGGAGCTGTTGAACACCCAAAAATAGCTCCTTGCACCTCCTGTAACCGAAGCCGTGTCCTCGCACTTGCTGTGGGGGATCAATGTCAGGGACAACGCACGATTCCACGCTGCTGTCCCTCACTGCGAGGCTGGCAGAGGATTCCTGTCTTCCCTGTCACCTCCTGCTTGCCACAGGCGCTGCTCCCAGCCATCCCACACTCCCAGCAGTGCCAGTCCGTGTGGATCTCCCCGGGCAGGGAGGCGGGAGCAGCCCAGCCCTGCTCGGATGCGCCGCTCCGGCGTTTCCCAGATCCGCAGGGCAGTGCCAGGCCTGGAGGCAAACTTGCAGCAGGATCCTGCTGCAGCTATTTTGCAAAGTCTGGTGAGTTAAAGGTCACTCTTAAAATGGAAGGGAACAGATCTGTTACCTCCCGTTTGCTCATGCGACTCCTGCCCTGACAACCTGACTTCCCACGGCTCCCTCGAACACAGGGAGGATTTCCAGCAGGAGCAGCTGCTCAGCCCTTGGCTGGAAAGCCTCAGGAGCCTCAGCTGAACACCCCCAGCAGGTCTGACCCAGATTAAAACCTCAAAATCTACCAAATGCTTGGGAAAACTGCACCCCGTAATGCTGTCCATTGTGGGACAGCCTAAACACAAACAGAAGAGACTCAGAGGTCAAGAATCTGCTGTGAAGCCTCATCTTCCCAAGCATGGGGAAGCTAAATTAAAGAAGGGAATGTTGTGGACTCCCCATCCCTGGCAGTGTCCAAGGCCAGGTTGGAGGGGGCTTGGAGCAGCCTGGGATAGTGGGAGGTGTCCCTGTCCATGGCAGGGGTGGGATAGGATGGGCTTTAAGGTCCCTTCCCATCCAAACCATTCCATGATTCTAAAATCAGCCTTTCCTCCAAGCCTCTTTAACAACACCCAGAGTCCTCTATCTGAGCTGCTGGAAACAATTTCTAGATATCCCTGGAGCAATTAAAGAACAGAGACTTGGTAATGACTGTTTACCCCACCATTAAAAGCAGGAAAAAGGAGATGTGTACACACAGCTGAACTGTGACAGACCTGAAGGTGCTCAGGGACCCTTTTCTGCAGTGCTGATTCTGTCATCGTTCCAATAATTGATATATTTTCTTCCAAAGGAGACCACAGAACCACAAATGTTGGAAAAGCTCTCTGAAATAATCCAGATAAACCCTTAACCCTGCCAGGCCACCAGTGACCCTGTCCCCAAGATCCTGATTTCTCCGTCAGCACATTAAAATGGAGTTGGATAATTTGTGTGAACCAACACATCTTTCACCTCAACAGTGAGACTGCCTGGGATACACAGCAAAACTGGGCTGTGTTTTATCCACCCACACTGTTCCAGCATCTCGCAGCTCTCTTTTTCTCCCCATGCAAAGGCCCAGGTTTCCCTCTAGTGGCGCAGAACCCAAAATCCAGCTCCCAAAATTAGGGAAAAGCCTAAGCAAGCTCTTTCCTTGTGGCATTGAGTGACAGGAGGAGGGTACAGGACACCCAGCAGCTCCTGTGACTGCACACTCAGATTTACTGGCAGGGAAAAGCCTGTGGAGGGCTGGAATTTGTGTGCAATTCAGTGCATGTGGAGTAGACAGAGGAATGAAACGAAACGAAGCAGGGGAGGAGGGTCATTCATGCAGTGTTTTTGTGCATAAAGTGAAGCACATCCTATTAAATGAAATATAAAATAATGCATAAAAGGCACAGGGACAAGGACAGCCACAGCAAGGCCACTCTCTCCTGTAACATCTGCACCACTGCCTGGGACAAACCCAGTCACCAGGAACTGGGCAGCCAGGACTGCTCAGGGCCTGGGGATCACTCCAGAGGATTCAGAGGTGCCAAATGTCACCAGAGGTGGGTGCTGAGCACCTTTGCACTGGGGCAGGGCCTGGGGAAAGGTCATTTGAGCCGTGATAAGGGAGGCTTTGCTGGGGTGACTGATATCACAAATCACTCAGGCCATCTGCTCCCTCCCCACAGCTGGATAACAGCACCCAGGGCCCTCCTGGAAGGTGATGGAATTTGTTCTTGTAATCTTTCTCTCCAGGTAAGCCCTGCCAGGGCACAGTGAGCCTTGCAGCTGGAAGTGCTTCCCTACAATCTGCTGGATACTTCCCTTGCTGGCACAGCAAACAAAGAGATCATAATCCTCTCCCTGGCAACTCCTCAGTAAAAAACCCTTTGGCATTAGGCTCTGAGTGCCCTCTCTGCTGCAGCAAAGAGCCCCAATGTTCTGAGCTTTTCCTTCTGGTCCTGTTTCCCAGATCTCTTATTCCCCACGGCAGGCAGAGGCTGGTGAGGGAATCTCCCTCTCTCAACAGCCAACCTGGCACAGACAGGGGCATTTCCTAACCCAGGGCTCCTTTTACTGTCCTGCACTTCACACACACAAGAACAGAGTTAAAACTATTGATTAACTGTTGACTTTAATGATAGAAAGACAAACAAGACTCTCCTGAGAGGGCTTAAATTCACTAAACATTGCAGAGCCACAGGTCCTCCCTTGATTCCTAATCAAGGGGATGGTCCCTCAGTGATGCCCTTGATTCCCTCTCCCTGAGTGAGCTGAGCCATCCTTTTTGTGAGATGGAGCCTTCTTTATCTGGAGTCTCCCCCAAGCCTGGGACCAAGGGCAGGGTGAGAGCCAGACTCTCCCAGCTCCCCACTCTGACACAAACCCAGCCTCCCTCCAAGCTACAATTTTATATTTAGGCATTCAAGCAAGAAAAATAATTGTTGGGGGAACCCACTATGGAAAGGCCAAACTGAATGGTAATTCCCTGTTCCCATCCCTGCTCCACCCTTGGAGGCTTCTCCAAGGTGCAGGGTGCCCTCTCCTCCTCTTCTCCTTTCCTTCCCGTTCCTCTCCCAGGTTTTTGTCCCCATTCAGAGAGCAGATAAAGCCCATGTCCCCTCTGTGGGGCTGTGTTTAGCTGCAAGCTTCCTTTTCCAGCTTTGCAGGAATTTTGAACAGCGAGAGGTTGGTGACAGGCATCTCCTGCTCCTGTTCTGTGTTCAGTCAAGAAGACACAGCTTGAAATCCCAACAAATGGAGAAAAACCACTTTACACTTCATCTGTGACTGTCCTTTAAGGCAGAATCCCAATCCCTGAACTCCTGCCCTCGGGACAGCTCCAGTGCTGTGCTGTCCCTGCACATCGGCCATCAGAGGGTGCCAAGAGCCCAGGAAAACTTCACGGAGCAGCTGCCAAAATCTGGCACTTTCTGCCCAGAACTCTGCTGCTGGGAGTGGCATTTGGTAATGCCAGGACAAACGGAGCCCAAGAAAAATAAATAGACTCCAAGTGTGTTATTGGTCATACAAGGAGTGCTGCTCCCACTGCAACATGCTTAGTTTCTATTAAGAATCAATTAAAAATCTGAGTTTGGAAGTTGCTGTGGAGATTTCAGAGGGAGAGAAAGATCTTTGGCACCATCTCAACAGCACAAGTGCACTCACATATGAATCACTCCAGAATGAAGAGACTGCTCTGCTCCTACCACAGCTGAAAAGAAAAGGTGGCAGAGACAGGGGCTGGCAGGGCTGGGGGTGAATCCCCAGCTCCAGGTTTGTCCCCCTGGCAGGGGCTGAGCTTTCCTTTCCAGGGAAGCTCTCACCAGCCACCAGGATTGTGAAACTCTCTGTTCAATGGTCAGCCCCTCACAGCACACCCAAATCTGCATTTTATCTCTGCTCTCCTGCCTTTGCACCAGGGAAAAGGGAGGGATTCCAGCAGGATTTCCTCAGTGCTCCAGGATTTCTGGCCCCAGACTGCTGAGATAGAGCCCCTGGCCCTGGGTGCTCTTGGAAATCTGCACCTGAACCCAAAGGACACCTTCCACTATCCCAGATGGCTCCAAGCTCTGTCCAGCCAGGCCTTGGGCACTTCCAGGGATCCAGGGGCAGCCCCAGCTTCCCTGGAAAACCTGAGCCAGGCCTCAGCAGCCTCACAGGGAGCATTTCCTTCCCCACAGAATGACCTCAGCCACCCCTGCTAAAATCTCCCACACCCAGACCAGATCTTCTCTGAGGGCTGATGCCCCGGCTCAGGACTTGTGTTCCTGGTGAGGCTTTATTTCCTGATTTTGATTTATAACAAACACATTTTAAAATTGAGAAATGATGTTTTTCTGAATAACTGGATGTGTTTGCCCTCTACCATCACATCTGCTGTTTATTTTGTTACTCTGCAACTTGTACTATGAGTATGTACTACAAGTGTACATTACACTTTTATTACTTCAGAATTCTTTGAGCTTCTTGCTGATATCTAAACTATCTCTGTTTATTTCTAAAATACATTTCAGCTCCTCATCTGAAGCATTAACCAATATTTTGCCCAGCTCAGGATCATGACAGGATGCATTTCTCAGTCCTGGTGAGCTCAAATTTGGAGTAACACAAATGGAGTAACACAAAAAAACCTCCAGCCCAGCTCCCCATCCCAAACTTTGCCCTGACAGAGGGAAGGCATTTCCACCCTGCCAGCCCAGCCCCACTGAGCTGTGTGCTCCTGCAGCCTTGGCCCAGGAGATCACAGCTAAACCCCTGGCAGGATGAATTTCACCTCTGCCTGCTGGATTTGCAGAGATTAACTGCAAAGCACCTTAGCTCCTGCTCTGAGCTGGAGTTTCATGAGTGCAGAGTTTAAAATTCCAAAGGGCCACTGAAACTGGACAACCTGACCACTTAATTACCTTCCACTGTAAACTGACATAAGCCAATTAACTTTACAGGCAAAAAGGAGTCTAAGCTGGTGTAAAAAGAGGCTGTGAGAGCTGCTGCAGCTGCTGTCTTCTAAAATCCACATCATGCGCAGCCAGGAAATAGCTACAAGTGGTATTTATTTCCTCACTTTACATATCACATCTCAATTTCCCCTTCTGCCTCTGAGAAAAACAGTAACATAAGAAAGTCGGAAATTGAGGTTTTTCCTACTGGCCCAGAGGATCCAGCATCATCATATCTAACCCTGGTGCACAGGGGATGCTTTTTTGGAAGAACTTTCTTTATGAGGACTTTATTTTGATGATGTTAATCCCAGGAGCTTTTACTCAAAGGGAAGATCTCAGTGGGAACTGGTCTGGGAGCTGTGGCAGAACAGCACAAAGGAAAAGGGAGCTACCAAAGGAGAGCAGTGAATAAAATAAATAAAAAGAAAATAAATAAAAAGAAAATTAAAAAATTTAAAAAATAAAATAAAATTTAAAAAAATAATAAAATAAAATAAATAAAAAATAAAATAAATAAAAAATTAAAATAAAATAAAATAAAATAAAATAAAATAAAATAAAATAAAATAAAATAAAATAAAATAAAATAAAATAAAATAAAATAAAATAAAATAAAATAAAATAAAATAAAATAAAACAAAATAAAATAGAAATGCAACAGTTTTGAACACTTGGTTTCCTTGGGTAACTGAGAGGGGAGAAAGGTTAAAGCAGCCAAGGCAGGAACCCAGACTTGCTGGGGCAGAGAGCAGCATTTCTAATAACAGCCCTGTTTGTCCTGCAGCTATAAAACAAAAGCAGGCACTAGTTAACATGCAAGGCACAGCCTGGCACTCCAAACACCTTCCAGCAACGTGCCCGAGTGTGGCAACTTTGCAGCACTTGGGAAAGTGTTCGGTTGGGAAGGAAGCAAGGGCACAGAAAATTTGGGGACAGCAGGTGACAATGTCACTGAATCAGCCTGGGGCTGCTTCTATGATCACACTTGGAATTTCTGTCATTTTTTGAAATAAAATTATTGCACAGCCACAATTCTGCTGAGAAGGGATGCTCCAGCAGGTCCTGTGAAGATCTGATTTGTGTAATTAAAGATCAGATTCAGCATGTGGGAAGAATATCAAGGAAAGCTGGCACAGGCCAGAACAAAGCTGGTAGGCTACACTGGATGCCAACTGGGATGGCAAACAATTTCAGTTTACTTACAGAAATGCAAACTTTAAAGTAAGATAAACACCTCGTAATCTCATAACTACAAACTGAGTAGTTGCTACTTAAAAATAAATACTTAGTTCCATATTAACCATTCCAGGTGGAGACAAAATCCAAGCTAATTTTAGCACCCTTTCCTTTTATGCTGTTAAACTAAAGTTCATCATTTGTGGTCCTCAGGTCTGTCCTGTGCCTGGAGAGCACCACTCAACCAGATGTTAACACCACGTGATTTTAAAGCATTCATCAACCACTTAATCAGAAATGCACTTTTCCAGCAGTTTTCTTAGTATTGCTCAGTTTTTTCTCAGCATGAGGGAAAACTGAGTTTTCCCCCCAGAGCTGGAATCAGGAGATGTTTGAGCCCCAGCACTTGGACAAACCCACAGCTGCAGGGACAAATTTCCATGTGCTGGTCCCTTTCTTACCACGAATGAAGTTGTCCATCCTTCTCTTTGAAGGACAGGGAACTCCCAGTCACTTCATATTTACTATGAAGAAAGAGGATTTTAATATTTAACTACACTGTGGTAACCAGCAGGGAATTGATATTTGTAGTGACAGAGAAACTCCACAAACCAAGCATCCCTCAAGCACTCCGAAACAAGGCAAACACATCAAAATTTAAATTTAAATTTAAAACCAGTGCTTTGCATTTGCTAAAGGAACCATCTGGTTTTAGTCACCTCATTTCTTGGGACCTGAGAGTTTTGCTGCTCCTGAGTTTGGCAATGCAGTTCCTGCACTGCCTTATTTGGGCCAGAGCTGCTAAAATGTAGCAAATATCTGAAATCAAGTTCCCCGCGGCTCTGCCCTCTGCAGCTCAGCCCTGTGGTTACTAACACAGAATTTTCCTGCTGCTCATTTACTAACCCACATATTCTTCCACACGTTTCCTTCCCCCACCTCCCGTTTTCCGAACATTTTCTGACTCTAGAGCCGGTCCTGCCCCAGCACTCGGAATTCACGTGGACAAAGTGCTGCAGGGCAAATTCCTGCTGGCAAGGGCAGCCCTTGGGAGCCGCTGCTGGCAGCGAGCTGGGCTCTGCACCTACGTGAGGGACTGCACGATGCAGGGGAGGATCCGAGACATTCCCGGCCCTCCGCGCTTCCCAAAAATCCTCAGCACGGCCCTACCCCCGGCCTCCGCTCCTGGGATGGAGCTGAGGTGGGAATGAGGGAGAAGTCGGTGCCTGGAATGCTGCCGGGTGCACATCCAAAAACCTGCACGAAGTCACATTTCATCCCAGGGAACAAGTTTGCCACTCTGCTTATTCACAGTGATCCACAGGGATCCTGTGTGTGCACTCAGGCAGGAATGCTGCATATTCCAGCTCCAACCCCTCCCAGAACAAATAAATAAAGCTGCTGCTTTTCCGTCAGGGAAGGCTGCTCTATCCATCACTTCCAGAGGTGCACGCAGCATCCAGGGATGCTGGGCTATGGAATCGAAGTTGAGCAGCTGCCACACATCACAAAAGACAAATTTGTACATGGCTTAAAAAGAAACCGAGCCAGTTATTTGCTTCTTCGTGCCCTAAGGAGGCAGCAATCCCAAATTATTATTTTTTTCCTAAGAAGTCAGATAATTACAGGCATTGGAGCACGTGGGAATTTGAAATAGGTAACTCTGAGGTTTTATCCTAAGCACCAGCACCCTCAGCCCCTCTCTCCTTTGTGGTCCACGAGGATGAATGTTTTCTGCTGGGGCTGGTGTCCCAGGAGAAGGGGATAGTTTTCCTTGGAAAAGAGTAAATGTAGGGGATTCCTACATTTTGAGGTACTAAAAACATTCAGCTTTGAATGTTTTGAAACATTTTCAGCAAAATTCCTTTGCTTCTCCCCACCACCATCACATTCCCTGCTGGGATTCCCTTGGGCCGGGAGTGACAGGAGCAGGACGAGCCCACGGAGGAATCCCGCCGCAGGGAGATGTGATCCCACATTCCAGCGGTGTGGAAGGCAGCGCTGCTCCCTCCCCGCCTCCCCGCCCGCTGCTCCGTGTCTCAGCTGGGAAACCCAACCACAGCCAGCAGGAAGAAGGAATTAGAGCGAAGCGCATTTGCTTCCATCCCTCCACCTTGTCCACTGGCTCGGGCAGGCAGGGAGAGGCTGCCGGGGGGGTTTTCCAGCCCGGCCCGCGGGCAGTCCCACGCCAGCCCGTGTCCCTCACCGTGTCACTGCCAGGGGCGGACGCGCCGAGCGCCAGCGATTTCCGCCGGCGCTGCGGGCGGGGGCGCATCCCGGAGCCCCCGGTGCCCCGGTGCTTACCCCGTTGGCGGCGGCGATGCGCACGATCAGCTGGATGGCGTCTCGCATGTAGAAGCGGCCGTCGCCTCCCACCACGAGCGTGGCGTCCTGGCGCTCGGCGGGCGGCACGGTGGCCAGAATGCTCTGGATGAAGTTCTCGGTGTAGTTGGCATTGCTCTGGAACACCGTCACCCGCTTGCGCAGCCCGCTGGTGCCCGGCTTCTGGTCGCCGTAGGGCTTGGTCTGCACGGTCACGATCCGCACCATGGCCGGCTCCGGGAGAGTTCCGGGAGCCGGGGGGGAACCGCGGCCGCCCCGGCCCCGCCGCCGCCACCGCCCCGCGACCGCCCCTTAAAGGCACCGCCCGACTCCGGCGGGGCGCACGGGCGGCAGCGCCCGGCTGCGCTCCTGGCCTCTCCTGTCCTCTCCTGATCTGTCCTCTCCTGTCCTGTCCTGTCCTCTCCTCTTCTGTTCTGTCCTCTCCTCTCCTGTCCTCTCGATGCTGCCCTGCCACAGCCCCCAGCACCTCCGTGTCCTGGCGCTCTGCTCGATCCGAGCCACTGTCATGGAATCAGGGAATAGTTTAGGGTTTAGGAAAGAGCTTTTAAGATTTTCAAGTCCAACCGCTCCCCAGCAGTGCCAAGGCCAGCGCTTAACCCATGTCCCCAAGTGCCACATCCACAGGGATTTTAAATCCATGCAGGGATGGGGATTCCACCACTGCCCTGGGCAGCTGCGCCAAGGCCGGACACTTTCCATCGAGAAATCTTCCCTGAGATCCAATCTGAACCTTCCCTGGCACAACCTGAAGCCCTTTTTCCTCCTCCTGTCCCTGTCCCTGGCAGCAGATCCCAAATCCCCCCAGCTGTCCCCTCCTGTCAGGTGTGCAGAGCCACAAGGTCCCCCTGAGCCTCCTTTTCCCCAGGTGAGCCCCCCCAGCTGTCCCAGGAGCCCCAGACCCCTCCTGTCTGAAGCAGGGGCAGGGAAGGTCAGCATTAGCAAAGCCTTGAAGAAGCTGAATTTTGTTATAGCTCTAGTTCTCAAGAGAAAAGTAACAATCCAGAACTTGAAATTCATCTTACAGAGATTTTTTTCCTCCTAAATGTCTCCCCTCAAAGAAAATGAACTGGTACCTGTGTTCAACTTTAAAAAGAGAAGCTGGAATTTTTCTGTCTTGGCAGTACCTGGATTTGGAGCAAACTGAAAAGACTCTGCAAATACAACCAAGATCTCTAAGCTCACCTCCTCCAGGGCAGGAAAGGTAGAAAATCCATGGAGAGTTTGCCTCTGTCCCCTCTTTAAAAATTGGATAATTAAACCCCTGCTAGCAGCAGGAGGATCAGAAATAAATGAGGTTCCCTGTGTAGTGCTGTGCCATGTTTTTACCTGCAGCAATCTTTCCACGTGCAGTGATTTCTCAGCTAAGCCCTTCTTTCAGCTTTAACCACTCCTTTCCTAAAATGCAGAGAGAGTTGCATATGAATCCCTGCCACATCTAAAAAAGGCTGATTTTACAAACAAAAGAAATGTAAATAACAGACTGCTCACTTTTTAGTGCCTGTTCCACACAGTGTCTCATTATTTCCCAACTCCTTTTTAGACAAGGAGCTGGCAATTTCTGCTTCACCTACACCTTGCCTGAGGCAGCATTTGCAGAGCTCTGTCAGAGCTAAAAATCACCAAATATTTTTGGGGCCTCAATTTCTTTTAGACAGTTCTGAAAATGGGAATGATACCTGTGGTCCTTGCTAAGGAGAAAAAGGAAAACTCAAAGCTCCCCAGGAATCCTGCCTGAGTGTATAAATCAGAGCCCAGCTCTCATTTTGTCACTGACATTTACTTGCCCAGTGTAAGATTACAGCAGAGTAACAGCAGAGTTGGGGCAGATAAAAATAACTTTGCAACACTGTTAGCTGCCCTCACACATGAGGTCACACACATTTAATGGCTATTTTAAACTCAAACACTTTTCAAACACTCAGTGGAAAGGGTCATCATTTTTTTTCTCCACATTAACAGATATTTAGAGGAACCAGAAAAATATAATAAGCTGAATGTTTTCAGTACCTCAAAGCTGGTTTTCATTTGCAGCCTAAACTTAGTGCACTTCAGTCTTCTTATTTCAGTTGCCCTGGGAATAATTAATTGCTGTTAACAGTCAAGAGCCCAAGACAAAACTTCATTTTTCTCAAATGATGTTATTTCCTTATTGCATATGGAAAGGCAGATTTTATTTTACATTAAAGAGTATAAAATCAGGCAGAAATTACAGAACAAGAGTAAGATGAGGATTATCAGCAAATGACAAAAAAAAAAGGAAAGAAACAAACCCTTTATCAAGGGACAAAATAAAATGAGCCTCATCCCTTTATATCTCTCACATCAAAACTGCAGGAATGTTTAATTAGGAATCCATTACACAGAGTTTTTCCTCAGTGAAGCAGTTCCAGCCTGCGATGGAATTACAGTCCATGGTATGGAAAATAAGAACATATTTAGGGAAATGATCCCATATAAAGCACAATTATATTACAACTGGCAGCTGGATTACTGAACAGCACTAATTTTGATTGTGCCTCATTGTTTCCATGTCAAAATAATCAAGAAATATAAATGCATGCCAGCTTTTTGAGAAGGACAAGAGCTATGAATTGTCTGAGGGCTGCCCAAAGCCAATCCTGGTTCAGAGTGGCTGCTCCCAGCCCTGGCACTGGGAGCTTTAACACACCAGGGAGTGCACACAGCTGTAAATCCACTCCTCCTGCTCGTTCAGGGCCATCACGTGCTGGCACACCTGGCACAAGAGAAAGCAGAGGTGAAAGGGAGTTCTGTGTATGGAGAACTGCTCCCCAGTGTGCTGTGTGAGCAAAGTGTTCAGTGCTTGTGTCGCTAAATGATGAATATCCATCATCTACACTGACAGATATTCAAAAATTACTCTTGAATTTAACAGCAAAATTACTCTTGGTTTTAACAGCAAAATATCCATAAGGACTGAGCCTACAGTTTACACTGAATGAAACCTTAATTCAAATTAAAAACCACCTTACAGGGTGAGGCATTGGGTATCTGAAGTGTCAGCAGCAATTTAAATAGGCCCCAGCCCTGTTTGTGTCATGGGACTGCTGTGCTTACAACAGGCTTGAATGAATCCCCCTGGGAAACTGGGAAATACAAAATATCGTGGATGTCTCTGCTTTTAAACAAAGAGGGTGTGCTTTTAGAAAAATAAAACCAGAGGGTTATTCCTAAATAAACGAAGAAAAACATAATCTGCATTTGTAATGCATTTTCCATCACAGTCCATCCCTCAGAACCCTCGTTTGGAATTGTCACTAAAGCCTGCCCAGCTCTGCAGCAGGGCTCAGCAATCAAATTGTCTCATGGTTAATATGATCCCTAAATAAAGTGTAACAAAAGTTACCCACAGCAAATCACAGTGTGCACGAGGACTGCAATACATTTATTTCTCTTTCTGATTACTGCATGCTTGGTCTGTTCTCACAGGCATCAACTTAATGTTGGGATTAAAAATTGCTAAGTGAAAAAAAAAATACAGCCTTAAAAAAAGAGTATTAGAAATATTAGTGAATGGTGCATTTATAGAATGGACAAGTGAAACAGGCCCATGTATGAAAAACTGGATTGTGGATTTTTATAGCAAACTGCACAGGAAAACAGGGATGCAGCAAGTGCATGATCAGCATTGAAATATCAAAAAGTGCATCTGGTCTGCTCTGGTCAGAAGATGCTAATGTCCACATGCTCATGATCATGATAAAAGCCCTACAAAAAGAAAATATAAGGATGTCACCTGATTTTCTCTGGAGTTGGCTAAGCAATAAAAAACCTTACCATCATGGATTTTGGAGCCACTTCCACAGCAAAAACTGTCAGTCCCCTGTTGTTCAGGCAGTTCTTACTCTGCTCATTGTTGACATGAATTATCACTTTGTTTTCAGACTGCAGGTGTAAAAACATGAAGGAACCATTAGACTTTACAGGTTAAGGGTCTGTTCTTTGTGGAACAACTGCACACTCCTTGGCCTTCCTGTGACCGCCCTGTTCTAAGGATGGAAATACTTTATGGATACTCTGAAGATACTCCTTGAAGAGTAACAGTTTCAAATGTTCCTTAGCACCACAACCGGGGTCAAAAGGCATTGGAGACTGGTTTTAACAACACAAAGGCTTGTGAAGAATCAAGGTGGCCTTGCTGAAGCTCACAGCAGCGGCCTCAGCCTGTCCAGATCCCCCCAGGGAGCTCCCAGCGCTCCCGCCCAGCCTGGTGAGATCTGCAAACCAAACCCAAGAGGGACAAACAGAGATCTGGAGCAGAGAGCACCCAGTTGTCTCAGAGCAGCCCTGATCTCCCTCTCTGACATGTCCCCAAACATATAAATAACTCTGGAATATCCACCCCAAAGGGCGAAGTGCACAGCCAAATCCAGAGCTCCAGGAGCCTCAGCATCCAGTCCTAATATTAGTCCCACATGCCACCTCCTTTTGCATGGCTGAGCATTTAAAAATATATTTCTTGCTGTGATCTTTTAAGATTTAAAGCATCTGAAGTTTCATATCCTACTCTGCTGTGTTTATTTACTCACAGTTCCTGGTATAAAGGAAACTGAGAACATTCATTGTGATCTATGGAAAAAGGTTTAAAATCTCACCAATCACTTCTACGTGGATTTACAACTTTCAGATTGAATTGCTAATAAACCCTGGAAGAATAATCAGGTAAAAACTCATCCATAACACACTCCAAAAAATCACTGCTCTTTGACTTTCATATGGACACTGAAAATATTCAGTAGTGTAAATGCTGTGATCTTGGCTCCTGCTCTAATTGCATTTCCTGCTGTTAGTGTTTGTTTCCTCATATGATGATGATATTCTGTCAAAATACTGAAAAATTGGGATGTGAACACAAAAATATTCAGTTTCTGTATGGTAGTTAGAACTGCTTGCCTCATTATAACAATCTGCCCCTTCCAAGAACACTGACCCAGGCTCTTCTGAAGTCACAAGGAGCACATCAGACAGAGTTTTTTTAATAAAACAGACACAAAAACCTGATTTCAGGGAAATTAATTCTCAAATCTGACCCAAGGCAGGAGGAGGAACAAGAACAGACATCAGCACAAAGCACAGTTTGGAAGTCTCAGGCCGTACCTTGTTTTCTATCACAGAGCTGATCCTGCTGCCTGATCTGTAGGTGTGGATGAAGATGTTCTCAGAGCCTTGCAGCACTTTGGCCTCTCCTTTATTCACCACAGCCCTGCACACAGCCCTGCTGAGCTGGGAGCCCCCTGCCTCCAGAGAAACAGCTTTAATTCTGGGTCTGCACCTCTCTGCACAGATGGCAACCACAAAGGGGCAGGCCTGCAGTGGAGAAGATGAGTTTAGCATCACTTAGACTGTATTTTTCCCCTCAGATTTTCACCCACAGCTCCTAGGTATTTTCATATTTGAACTAGAATGACCCAGATGGAAATATTTCCCTGAGTATTAACTATTATAAACTGTGAGTTGTGGCAATCTTTGACACCAAATGAAAGCCCAGGAGAACTTTTTTTAATGTTTTTTGGGTTTTTTTAACAGGCTTTTTTTATGCCATTCCCAGTAGCCCTGACATAGCTCAACACAGCAAACCCTTCCTTGGACAGCAGAATGTCCAGGAATTAAAATGAAATCTGAATGTATTGCAGGGTCTGAAATAAACCTGTCACACTGTCGCTGTTTGTGCCACTCCAGGCAGATTTAACACCTCTGCAATGTTGCATTGAGCACTCTGGGGCTATCTTGGCTACATTTTACTCCTGGTGTAACAACCAGGGGTTTGTATTTTCTTAGGCTCAGTCACAGCACCTCAATTCCTTCCTAAAAGCTGCTGGAATCCACCAAGTTCTGTCTCAGTGCTCACAAAACATAAACCTTCAATTATTTGAAATCAAGGAATTTGAGGGTTAAGTGAGAGACACGAGTTAACAGCTGGAGATTTTTAAATTACTGAAGCATCCCAGAGCTGTGCTGTCCTTTGGAAAGCAAAGGCTGGAGGCAGAACCCACAGCTGGAACAAGGCTCAAAACACCTTCCTGAAATTCCTAACTGCAGAAAAACCTCCCCAAAACGCTCTCTCTTGGAGGAGGGCTCTCTCTGGTGGCTGAAATGCAGAAAAACAGCCCAGCAGGAGCCACAAGAGGAAAAGGAGCTGCTCATCCCTAAATCCCTCAGCACCATCCCAAAATTTTCACTGAGAGACAACTGATCTCTCTCATACTGACTGTTTTTACATCTTTATATATTTTATATACTGACTAAATTGACTTGTTTAACAGAGCTAAAAATCGTGTCATGTCATGTATGTCATCCTAAAAATCTGCTTTTCCTGGGGATTAAACAATTTAATTATCTGTATGTTTAATGTTTTGATTTTTCAATACTTTTTTCTCATCATAAAAGAGAACCTCTTTCTTTAGAATTATTAACATAAGAAATATGTAATATGTATTTCAGAATATAAGAATAAATAACTATTTTTTAAAAAATCTGGAAGTGCACAGAAACATCAGAGAAATAATCTCTGGTCCTGCCAAGTAAGCAATGTGTGACTCAAACCCAAAAATTTTAATGGAGCATTAAAATTTTATGTTGAACCTCTTCAGACATTGTTGTGAAAGGCAACAATAACAGAAATAGTTATGTCTGGAGACTAGGAATTCTGAACCATGTGGAAAAAATTATCTTTATCCACTTCTATTGTGGTTTGAGCCACAAAATTGACTTTTTTAAGGAGAAAAAGTTCTGTTTTTTCTAAATTGGCTGACAGGTCACAGTTTACCATCCTTATCTTCCTATCACCCCTCACCAACAGAGTGCATGGATTCCTCTAACAGATACAATCCAAAATTCCTTCCTCTATAACCCCATAACACCCTGGCTTTCCCTGAATAAAGGAGAATTTCTTTTTCCAAAAATCCAAGTGCTATCCTAAGAACCAGGACAAGGACAGTGGCATGGAAGCCCTGAGAATAAAAATGGATATTCCTGGAGGGTGGCAGTGGGTCCCTGCCCTCCTGCAGTCAGGTTTTGGTAGGCACAAAGGCTGCAGCAGTTCCACCTGCAGTGATTTTTGATTTTTGCTCTCTTACCTCTGTCATTTCTAAGGCTTTGTTGTAGCCCAGGGACAGCAAAGTGACCCAAAGGTCCTGAGGATCCCCATCCCGGTCGTTGGCTTCCATGAGATTCAGATCCAGAAATCCTTGTCTTGTTAGTTCATTCTTCCTCATCTCAAAATTTTCTGTTTTAAAAGAATAAAAACAACACTTAAAAATCTGTTCTCTCTGCAGACACCTTTATCCTTCCAAAGCCAAAATCCCCCTCCTGTTAACAAGGTTGAAAAGATGGAGCCAACTCAGAGCCTCAGGATCTCCAGGATTATTTGGGAAGGAATGTCCTTGCCCAGGCAGGTGCTGTTTGCAGAGCTCCCCTGGGGATTTGGGATAATGCCTACAAATTGCTGGCTCCTTGGATAACCCCAAAAAAGGGGGAGATTTCAAAACAAAAAGAGTTCACCTTCATTTTTTTTTGCCTTCAAGTTTGTTGAGCTTTGCAGGATGGGGTATTTTAGGAATGGGAAATGAAAGCCAGCTGGAGCCAGCACCTTGAAATGTTTCAGGTCCTTGATACAGCAATGATTTACTTAGTTCCTAAAAAGCAATAAAATTCCAGTAATCCTAACACCCCCCTCTAGAGAGAATATCATAGATCCACCACTCTAATGCCAGCAAACACATAATTGAAATGTCCTTGTGTCAGGGACTTTTAAAAATGGTTTTCTCATCTTCATAACAATGCTAAATCTTTACTATATATTATTAAAAAGGGATTACCAATTTAATAAATCTCTCCAGGGGTACAGATGCTGTAATAAATGGTTTGAACTTTGGTGCCAAGATTGATGATATTCGTGTGAACCCCTGCACTGATTGATGACCTGGTGGAACATTCCCCAGCTTCTCCTCTTTCCTCTCTTATTTATTCACACATTTCCACCCCTCCTGCTGGTATCACCCTGACAGAGCCATCAAGTGTGGAAAAGCACATCCAGGGATGAAACAGAGGAGAAATTCAGTTCTAAAAATGTATTTTTGGAGGAGCTTTCCATCAGTCAGGAAAAATTCTGGTACCTCAGAGTGCTTTGGGAAGAGATAATTAATAAGGGTTGGCATATTTAAAGTGTTTTGGCCAATGTGCCACAGCCTCCAAAGGAATTCTGTCAAATATGACAGGGATATTCTAAAAGGAGACACTGAAAACCCACAAAAACTCTGGATGTCAGTTTATAGCATCAGATCCACGCTAATTAAATGTCCCTCTCCACACCTTGTGAGATAAAGCAGCACCAGCCCAATAAATTAAATAAGTACCTGTGACAGTTTCCTTGCCCATGTGATCCAGGATTACAAACCCTGTAGGTTTTGGCAGCTACAAAACAATTAGGAAGAGGAAGAATTTTCTCAGCAGAAGGTCAGTGGCACACACAGGAGAGTGAAGCAAAGCAAAGGACAGGAGACTGGAAAAAAAGAAAAAGAAAGGAGGAAGAGAACAATATTCTTGGAATAGGTGCAGAACACGCAGTTCTAACCAGCTTAGCAGTTAATTGATAGACCTAATTAGCTGTAGCACAGTAATGAGCTTACCCTTGCACACAGCCCAGGCTTCCTGGTCACACTTCTCCCCACTAGTCCTCAGCTCAAAGAAGTTGTACTCCTCCAGGCTCAGCAGGCCATTCCCATCCAAATCAATCATCTCAAATATATCCAACAAAGCAGCTCTGAGGGATGAAAAAGCCAAATTATTTCCAAAAGCTTCCATTTCATTTTGCTGTCTCATAACATTGCCAAGAACTGCTCAGTCTGGGATTATTCTGAGCAAACAGAACTTTGGGAACACCCAGATTTGAAAAAGCCACATTTTAGCTGGAAAAGAGATTTTTATTGCCATGTTTGGGACTAAAACTCACCGGAATTCCTTGGTGAGAGCCAGCTCTCCATCTTCATCCCTCCACACCAGTTTGGCTTCTCCAGTTATTTGGGTTTTTACCTTCCTCAGCCTGCAGCCAGTTGTGAAAGGGAGCAGCCAGTAAACCCCAGCTCCAAGTTCTCCCCTCCAGCCAAACATCTGCACTTAAAAAAGGCAGAAAAGTGTGTAAGAACTTCTCAAATTACACCTTTCTTTGTTGTCAATAATATCCATACAAAAGTGATTAATTACTTGAAAACAATGGGAATGCTGGGTTCTCTCCTTAAAAAAAAACATTGGCTGTGTGATGCCACTTTAAATAAAAAATAGTGAATCTCTTAGAATAAAAGTTAGAAAAACAGACAGGAGAGAGATGAGGGAAGAAAGGGGAAAGAAGTTAATGCTCTCTTATTTCTGCCACAGGAAAAGAATATTTGGGCACTTAGAAGTTCCAAAGGGAAGGAGAAGGAAAATTAAAGGAAATTTAAACAAATTCTGCCTTGGAAATTTTGTGTTTGAGGGGAAGAAACAGAACTGAGTTTTTCCAGAGTAGCTGTAAATACACCCAGCAACTCAGCAATTCTGAGGACAGCTGGAATTCCTTCCAAACACATGGAATTCACACTCCAGCATTAGCACACACATTAAAAAATAACTATTAAAATAGGAATACACCAAAAACCTCTAACCTCCTCATTTTGGAGTTCAGTAAAGCTCACAAGCTGTAGATTCTCTTGGGTTTCATTTTCCTTCAGAATAAACAAAGCTGTATCCACTGACAACCAGTGACAGGATTTTCCTAAAAAGAAAAATATCCCCCAAACAAATGCTTAATAAAGGCCCCAAATTGTTTTTCTTTGCATCTCAAAATAGATATTCCCCTGGTATTTATTGATCCCTGCTGATGAAAAATGGAAAAAAAAATCTGTTCTCTGCTATTAAGATTTTCTTCCTGTTTAGGCTGAGCAGATAAATTGTTCCAAGCCTTGTGATTGTCTTACAGATAATTAATAATTTTGTCATTAAGAATTATTGCTAAAATAATTCTATCATTAAGAGTCAAGAATATCAAGGAATGGTTCCACACCACACAAGCTTGTTTGAAAAAAAGCCAGCCCAGGTGACTTGAAAACAATTTTGGGGTTTAAAAGCTCCTGTTTTATGGGGTTAAAAAGGGAATATTCTGCATGGGGAAAAAAAATAATTCCAATGCAGCAACTGGATGGTAAATCTCCAAGTCACCTCCTTTTAAGAAGAAAATGAAATTTAAACACTCACTTTCTGCCTGGGGAATCCTGCAGGGTTTGATGGTGACACAGACTGCAGATCTGTGGGGTAGGTGCAGCCTGTACTTGTGGCTGATGATTTCGCCATCTTCCTCCAGGTAGAAGCAGCCTTTGGATTCTGCACGTTGCCATTCCTGCAAAACCAAGTAAATATGAAGTGTTTTCTTCATTTTGGATGAAGATAGAAGTGCCTTCTCTGAAATCCTAATTAATATGATTATTTAATAAAGCCTGTATCAAATAAACAAGATACAGCATCAATATACTTAAAAAAAAATCCTAAATAGTCCTTATTGTAGACAATTTTTGCAAAGTAACATTGCTTCACTTGTGAAAATGCCTGAAAAACACAGAGATTACCCCAGTGCTCCTACAGCTAAAAATTAAATTGGAATTGCCACAAAGATTCTGCTAATTATATTTGCAAACAGCTGACAGCATGGAGTAATTTAAACACAAATATTACACACTTTGCAACTCCCTTTCTGCTGTTCTTTAGAGGTTTGGAAGTTTTTTTAAAAATTAAGGTTTTGCCAAAGAAGTTCTAAAAGGCTTTCAAAGTAAATTGGCTGTGGAAAAGATAAAGATGAATTAAGTTATTTAAAATAAAGTGGGATGTCCAATTCCTGGCAGGCACCAAGTCCTCCCCTCCTACTTTTATGGAGCAGAATAAACCTAATTAACAAATCCATCCAATAATTTTATACTCATCTTTATCCATGAAACTGGATTTGTAGCGACAGGACAAGGAAAAAGGGGACCAATCATAAAAAATAATTAGGAAAAAAGTGATCAGAGACAAAATATTCCCAGGATTTAATGGTGAGGGTTGAATATGGAGCAACAGCTGGGGTTGTGTCAGTCCAAAAGTGGATAATGGGAGCTGGGATTAAAATAAATCAGTGACAGAATTCCAACATGGAGTTCATGTTCCTTCTAAAAGGAAATATAAAAAATGGATTTTTTTTTTCTTTAAACTTGACATACATGAAATAACTGGTTGTTTGCTCCAAGCTTGATACCTGCCAAAACTGTTGGACAAAAACCTTATCCTCACCCTTTCCTTTTGGGAAATCAAATCCTGTTATTCTGGCAGAGAGCATAAGGGGGTGCTAGAAGTCCTTAATTATCAAATTTCAAAATTTGGAAGCTAAAAGAGCATCCATCCTCTGATTGGATTTTCCTCTGTCACCTCAAAGCAGAACAGAAGTTGTTAAATAATAGCTGAAGTGGGCAATGTTTGTGTTAGAAATGTTAATTAGAAGGAAATGTTGAGCACTACCTGCTGCTGGTCACTGCTACAGAAATTCAAATTAAAATTGAAAATATCCACACATTGATACAGAATTTCATTGACCATAATTCCTCCTAATAATTCCTCATAATTCCCACTGATTCCATAATTTCAGCACTACCTGCTGCTAACTGCTACAGAAATTCAAATTAAAATTGAAAATATCCACACATTGATGCATAACTCCTAATAAAAAGCAATGATTGAGAGGAATTTTCTAAGAGTTTTTATTTTCACCGTGTTCTGACTTTCAGTGTTTTCCTCTGTCAGAAATGTAAAGTCAGTGTTGCTCCAACATCCTGAGGGCAACATTTTCTTACTTACACAAAAAGAAAAATAAAAATCTTGGCTATAAGATGAATAAAAAGAATTTGGGGTGGTGGACTCTGATTCACATCACAAATAAATGCCTGGGTATTTATTCATTGATCCTGGCAGTTTGCACTGTGCAAAATGAAGTTTAAAAAAATTAACAGTACTTACTTAGAACTTCCCATGTTTATTGACAGATTTCAGTTTTTGGATGATGCCAAGCAATACTAATCAGTATCTTTTCTTTCAGTCAGTTTTTACTTGTAGAAAGAAAAAGAACCCAATCTTGGGGAGGTGTGTGCTGGTTTTATACCCCTACATCACATTTGAGCAAGGTCCAGCTACCCAAACAGACTGCAGCAACCCCTGGGAGGTGATGTTTGAAATTTTAATATAGAACAAATGTCACTGTACAGCAGTGGGGAAGACAGAAAGGACTTCAGAGCTCAATAACAAATCCAGAGTTGTTATTTGAAAGGAAAATGCAGCTCCTGAGGACAATCAGTTCCGTTTCCCAGCAGCAGTTACCCTGTGTGGTCACAACCACATTTTCCCTTTTATACACAAGTCTCCAGGTGCACATTTTTAATGTATCCCAGCAGTTCCCAGTTCGTGTTTTATATTTTTACAGCTATTATTTTCTGTTGAAAGAAAACTAGTAAAGGTTCAGTCAAGAAAGGGAAAACAAAGGGAAAAAGATCAATATTAACACTCTACAAATATTGACTTAGCAAAGTGACTTTGTTGTCTCTCTCCCCCAGGAATTTATATTGAATGAGTGATTTATTTAAAAGAAAATACTGATAGAACATATTAGTCTAACTAAAAATCAATATTTTCAGGTTACAGCATCTATTTACCAAGCAATGCTCAAGAAACTGAATATGCTTACAGATCTGTTATTTATTTCCAATTACCTTTCATGCAAAGGTTTATGATACACAATCTTTCAGACTACTTAAGCATTTAAAGTTCTCACCAACCTAATAAATTATTCAATTTTAAATTTCTCAAGAAGTCATTAACTGTTTTCTCCAACAGTGGTTTCATTTATAAAAAACACATTTTGTTCTATTAAACCTTCACACCTGAAAAATTATTTCCAATAACTTGTTGTCAGCAAAACCAACAGTATATAAAAATGTTAATAATAATACGTATCGAGAAAGCTCTCAGTAGTTCATAGCTGCCCTTGACAAACTGTTAATAAAACATAAGAAACCATTTTTCTCTGATTTTTAGCTTCTTTAAAATGCAATAACACAGGTGCCCAGAGGAAAACACCATCATTTCAGTGTGATACCTTCATTGTGTCAGGCTCAAGAATTAGCTTTGTGTTCCTGCTGCTGCTGGCACCCACGGTGACAGTGGTGCAGGTGGAAGCTTTGCTGCTTGGAGCCGATGAAGGTCTTGAAGGAGCTCTGCTGTCACCTATAAACAGAGATATTTAATTACAATTACATTATTTCAACCCTCTCCTAGTGCTATTTATCATGAAGTTTGCATTTAGAAGCACAAAGAAAAGTGGATGACAAGAACTCGATCAGAGAACTTCCCTCCATCACTGTTGTGTCATTTTTGCACCTCTGATTTGAAGGAACTTGGAACAAACTCCATCCCAAAATTTCATACTTGGTGCCTCTGCAGTTTGTTCCCTGTGGGGTTTGTCCAGTTTGGGAAGGTTTTGAAGTATCTTTGTAACTTCAGGAAGGAAACTGTCCACAATTTATTAATTGTGCTTGAAAAGCAGCCTCAGTAATTGAAACAACACACAGATTATCGAGAAATGTTTGGAGTTTTGTCTCTGATGTAGGAAGGAAATCAATAATTTGCCTATAGTGCAACACCTGAACATTCATTTTCTCTCTTCCCTCTGGACTGTGTCACATGAAAATCAACAAAATCCACCCTTAGGAATTGGAGAGTTTCACAGATGCAGCCATTTGAACATATTTTACTGACACATTGATGTGAGTGCCACAGTAGAAATTATACTCACCAATAAAATCTTAAATAATCTCAGAAAAATCAAACAAAAACTCAACTGCTCAACTGAGCCAGAGCTTCATCTCCACCAGAAGGAAAATATAAAATACAAGAAATAGAAATACCTTTAGGTAGTTTGTGATCAGCTTTCCTGGAGGCCCTCGGGGATGGTTTTGGCAGGGTGATCCCTTCAGAGACATTCCCAGTTTGATTCCCGAAGTCATTCCCAGTTTGATTCCCGAAGTGCTGCTGCCTCAGCCGAGGGTCGGTTTCCAGCCTGGCCCTGGCAGCCTTGCAGCACTGCTCCCTGGTGGTCAGGTACAGCTCACAGAACTGGAAAAAAAGGAATATTTCACTTACCAACTTGTCTCATTAGCGAGGAAAGCACAGCTCAGCTGATAGAATGAATTTCCTCTTCAAGCCAAATTGTTGCCCTGGTTTTTCTGAGATTTTTTAAAGCCTTCTACTTGCTTATAAGATGGAGTCAGTTTTTTAGTTACTGTACAATATTAAGGGTCAGTTTTTCACTTTCTCACACTTTGGAACATAAACAACCTTTCCTGTTTTTGTTCACTGTCCTTTGCTTACATATTTCCAGCCTGAAAATAATGTTGGTTGACAGCTGGTCTGGCCAGTGGGGTGAAGGGGTAGTAGCCCCAGAAGCCAATCTGCTACCAGACCCACAAAATTATAAAAGGAAAAGAAATAAACAGGCTGGGGCCCTTTTTTGTGGGGAACAGCTTTTCACTGCAGACCTCTGCCTCCATGTTGTTGATTTTGCGTTCTGGGCAACACCAAATATAATTTTCATTTTTATTAATCAGTATCACAGTAAAATGCAGCCATGATTCAACAAGGAGGTCCAAATACTGAACAAAAATTAAGTGTGGCTTTCAGCTCTTCCTTTCTAGACATTGCAAGGCTGATTTTCAACACAGGATTCTTACCAGTTTTCCCCCTATGAAACCATATCTATGTACAAATCTTCCTGGGCTGTTTGTTCAGTCCCAAATTCAGAATCCTGGGGTAAGGTCCTCACTGATGCTCACATTGTCACAGGACAAATATCACTCCTGGCCATACCTTGTTGTAGTCGAGCTTGCCACTGCAGTTAAAATCAGCTTGTTTAGTAATGCTGCTCACTTCCTCCCAGGTCATTTTATCACCTCTCTGCAAGAAAAAAACAGCTCACTTTGGGCTCCTAATCAAAAATCCTGTTCACCTACAGCACAAATTTTATAAACAAGGAAGAGCCTTTTAATATTCTTTCAGAGAATCTGATGTTGCAATAGATTTCAACAGATTTTGATTTGAATCATGGAAACAGAGGTCAAAATCATTAAAAATTATGTCTTTACAATGCTCCTAAATACTGAAGAGATCAATTCTATCAGTTTATGGAATTCTGAGGTGTCTTCTGGAAATCCACCACTAAAATCATCCATAAAATGGGGAATTCCAGCTCTCAGCACCATCTGATTTCCAAAATCTCTACTAATAGAGATGCATAATTAAGTTTCTAGTGATACTCACTGTTGTAAGAATTTTATAAAGCTCATCATGTAAAATATATCCAGCCTTATCTGTGTCTATTTTTCCAAACGCTTCGAGCAGTTCATTTTTTGTAGCTGGCTTTTCTTTTCTTAAAATGGCACAAAAATCATCAAAATTCAGTGAAGTTGTTTGTGAAGTCCAGTATTTGTTAATGGTCTTCTGAGAAGGATTTCTTCCAGCCTGTTGAAGTACTGAACAACAAAACACAATATTAAATATATATTCCAGCTGTTAGAAAAGAGGTTTTCTCCAAACATTCTTGAGTCCCTTCCCATGTTCAGATTTTTTTAAAGACAAATGACTCCAAGAGAAAAGTGGTTCTGAAGGACAGTCTTGGTCATGATCTTAATCCAAATATCCACAAACTCAAAGACAGTCTCAAGTGTAAAATTCAGCCTATATCCAGTGTCTTAATAGCAAGACTATATTATTTTTAAGTCTGCACATTATTTGTATTTGCTTGAAAAACTTCATCTGGTGAAGTGAAACCTCCTTCAAAACTGAGGTTATTTATTACTCAGTCTTACCTTACTCTTTCCTTATCTTGCCTGATCACTAAGATACATTATTAAGAAACCAACTTCCATTTTTCAGGTAATTTTTTCTCACTTCCCTTTGAAATTCCTGAAGTTTTCAAAGCAAAGCCCCACAGTTTCCACCCACAGCCTTATTTAGTGCAGCTGAAGCAGCCAGAGATGATTTTTTTTTCTGTTGTACTGCTGACAACACTTATACACAAATATAATCTGGATAAAAAATGAGACCTTTAGTTTCCAGTCTATGAAAATGTAATTCAGGAGGAGTTGAGATGAGGAGTAAGAATTCTTATGGAACACCAGTTATGGTGGTTTTCTGTGCCAGGACAATGGCCCTCTCTAAACTGAAGTAAAACTTTTCCTACTGGTGATTCACAAATCAAATTTATAATAAAATAATCTACAATAAAGCCCTGCTTTGTTTGGCATTCCCACTTCCACCAGGCACCCAAAACTACTCTCAATTCCTTAAACCCTCATGCCCAGGGATACTCCCACTGCAATCACCCCATGTAAGAGTTAGAGGGGAAAAAGATCCAATCATTACCTAAACTGAGCTGTTCTTTTGATTTAATATTTTCCAAGCTGCTCTTTAAGACACTCAGATAAGCTGCTCTGCAGTTCATGTAGAAAATGGTTTCTTCTGCATGCTGGGACTTCTTCCCTTGAGAATTTTCCATGTGTGTGATTTTCTGATTCCCAGGAGTGCTGGCCATCCTGTGAGGCATGAAATTCCAGTTAGAATTTGTAACTGTCTTAATAATGCCTCTGGTTTTCCTCTGAAACACAGACTAGCCCCAGTTATCCAAACATCCAGGTCATGTCCTTTCTTTTCTCTAAATGGGAATAATTATCTGCACTTGTAGGTAAGCACCATGACATGCACAGGAAGAAAGAGTTTGAGCTCTACTTATTATTCAGTTTATCCTTCATTGGCAGTAAAAAGTTTAATTTCACTGTGTTTTATATAGTTTCAGACATTTGGTATTACAAGTATTATATAAATATTATGTAGTCTTGATTATTGAAAGCACACAAGCACATTTTCATGTTATCTGTGAAACAAGGCTTTGCCATCCGTGTTTTCTCTTTTTATTCTTATAATTCAACAAAACAGATGGATGATAATAAAACTGCTCCAAATTGGAACCCTTAATCTCAAAAAAAAGCCAGGTTAAGCACACGAGAATTTTACTTCTTAGAGTTACCTAAATATAAATAATAGAAATAGGTGGGCACAAAACTTGAAAAATAAGTGTGCATAAAACTTTGAGCAACTCAGGCCTTTGAAGTCCAAAGCCCTGACAATTATAAATGAATGGAAAAAAACAGAAACACTTTTTTTTCTTAATTATTGAAACAACTCAAAGCTGTAACTAATGCTGTTTGCTCAGCAATGGTCAGCAAGCTCTGGCAGCAGCTTTCTGCTTCCACCAGGGTGATTAAGGTTTGTAGAAGGCCATCACAGAGGGACTCTAAATCCTGTTGTGCTGTTGCTTTAACAGCCTCTTGTATTATTTTACCCCACGTTGACTTCAGGAAATATATTCCAGTATAATAAATGGAATATCTCAAGTTCAGCAACAAGACAACGCCGTCCCAGGGTCCCCTTCAGCACTCATTGGATTTTTACTCAGGAGGCCTCAATCACTGGCACCTTGTTGAGTTATACAGGCCTTTTACACTTGGGAAAGGCAGATAATAATCGCTTATCAAGGATGAAGTACCCAATTTGTAACAGCCTGACACTTTAATATTACACAGGCACCAGAAGAAGCCCACAGAGACCCCCTGGCACAGCCCGGCTCCTGCAAACGGGTGTCACTATAATTAAGCACCAGCGTTACACACACTGGAATGGAACTGGGGGGAAAGGCAAGGAGGAGAAGAAGAATAAATGTTAATTTTCCAGTAACCAGTTTGGAAAATGTGAACTCTCGTCCGTACTCCTTGGACTTCCCATTACTGAGATATTTCTTGTGAGGGCTGGGAAGTGCTGCCAGTGCATTGCAGGGAAATGCACTGAGCAATGGCTTAGTGACAGCACTGCCAGCAGCCCCACGGCTTCGGCTGGGACATTTTCACTGGATAAATGACACTTCAGAAAAATAGACAGAGGGGAGCAATCCAGCCCGGGCTGCCAAACAGGGAGAGAGCAGGTTTAGATTAGAGACTGGGAAAAAATTCCTGGCTGTGAGGGTGGGCAGGCCCTGGCACAGGGTGTCCAGGGAAGCTGTGGCTGTCCCTGGATCCCTGGCAGTGCCCAAGGCCAGGCTGAACGGCACAGCCTGGGACAGTGGAAGGTGTCCTTGCCCATGGGTGGAACTGGATGGGTTTTAAGGTCCCTTCCAACCCAAACCAGTGCTGTTTTCTCAGCCCAGAGCACTGCGTGCCATGCCCAGTCCTTCCCTGGACACCTCCACCCCTCCCTAGGGAGCCCCTTCCAATCTCTAATCACCCTTTCCGTGAAGAAATTCCTCCTGATGGCCAAAGCCAGACCCTCCATGGCAACACCGACCTTCATATCCGAGGCTCATCCACACAGAGCCCACACTAGCACAGGGAAGCTCTGCCCTGCTCCGGCCTCGGCCACCTGAAACGGGGAAACTTTTCCCGCATGGATCTCGTCACCTCCCTCGCTAGTGGGCACAGGGACCTTCAAGGTCCCCTGTAATAAATAAATAAATAAATTTTAAAAAAAATTTTAAAAAATCACAATCCCCTTCGCCCAGCCCTGAGGGGAGCCAGCCCTCCCTCCCTCAGCCCTGCCCGGCGGTCCCTGAGGGACTCCTGAGGTGCGTTTGGCCGCCCCGAACCCGCAGCACCGGCCCCGACACGGCTCCTACCGCGCACAGCGGGACCGACGAGCCCACACCGACACCGGTCTCGATCTCCGCCTCGGTCGGCCCCGAGGGTCTCAGTCCCGGGGCTCTCGGTCTCGGGGCTCCCGGTTTCGGTCCCGGCGCTGTCAGTCTCGGTCCGGGGGCTCTCAGTCCCGGAGCTCTCGGTCTCGGTCTCGGTCCCGGAGCTCTCAGTCCCGGGGCTCTCAGTCCCGGGGCTCCCGGTTTCGGTCCCGAGGCTCTCGGTGTCGGGGCTGTCGGTCCCGGCCCCGCAGTCCTCCCGGGCTCCCCGGCCCCGCCCCGGCCCGGCCCGCCCTCGGCGCCGTTTCCAGCCGGCGGCGTTTGGCGGGAGCACGGCGGGAGCTCCGAAAGGGAAGCGGCGGGAACGGCTCCGGGATGTCGTAGGTGTCTGGGGAGCGCTGCGGCCCTGCTCTCCTTTCTTTTCCCTCTCCTTTTCCCTCTCCTTTCTTCTCCTTCTCCTTTCTTCTCCCTCTCCTTTCTTCTCCCTCTCCTTTCTTCTCCCTCTCCTTTCTTCTTCTCCCGCTCTTCTCCCGCTCTCCTCCTCTCCGTTCCCCTGTTCTCCTCCCTCCCTCTCCTCTCCTCCCCTCACGGCAGCGGTCTGTTCCCGTGAGGGGAGCGCTTCCCCCGGCGGGCTGCGGCTCCCGAGCGCGTTCCGTGAGGGGAAAAGCGCGCTCGGAGAGGGCCCGGGCAGGGGAGGAGCGGCCGGCGAGGGGCGGGATTTGTTTAAAAATGAAAACACAGACCGGGAAACGCTGGCGGCGGAGGTTCCGTGGTTCCCGGGGCAGCGCTGAGGGCGGGGCTGGGCGGGCGGTGCTGCTGTGGGTGATATTCTCTGTATTCCGCATTTCGGAGGGGTCGGGGCGGCTCTGGTCAGAGGTGCCCAGCCACAGGACGGGGAGCAGTGACCGTAAACTAAAACACAACGAGTTCCACCTCAACATCAAGAACAACTCCCGTACTGAGGGTGGCAGAGCCCTGGGACAGCTGCCCAGGCAATGCCTTGGGAAGGCTGAGCTGGAACAGAGACTGGAGAAGGCTAGAGGATAAAGTAGATACTTATCAAAAGCCTTAAAGGATTCACCTTGGGCAGCACAAGACCCTGGCCAGGGCTGCACCCAAGGTGGGCCCAAAATGGGCACAAAATGGATAAACGGTCGCGAGGTCTCACACTTTTATCAGTTTTGGTCCATTTGCATATTGGGGTTTAATTGTCCAATTGCAGCTCCAGGCTGTGAGGTCCCATCCTTCTTGTTCCTCAGCCACCCTTGTTTGTGCTTTTGGGCCTGAAAACTTGTAACATTGTCCTTGGTGTGCAGCAGGGAAAGGATTTGTTTTGTGTTCCTGCTGTGTGCAGAGCTGAGTGACCCTGAGTGTGAGCTCAGAGATGCACCCCTGGGCAGCAGAGAATCTGAAAAACACAAAAACTAAAACTTAAAGCATCATTTCCCTGCTCCCTCTGTGGAGACATTCCAGAGCCTGTGTCACCTGCTCTGGGTGACCCTGCCATGGCAAGGGGGTTTGGACTGGATGATCTCCAGACATCCCTTCCCAGTTATTCTAATTCTTTATCTCTCGACATACCATGGATAACACTCGTGGGGTTGTGTGGGAGAGGGGGCAAAGGAAGGAGCACAAGATGGTTCAGCTTGGAAGGGACCACGGTGGGTCACCAGCCCAGCATTGTCAAGCAGAGCCATCCCCTGCACGTGGCACAACCTGGCATCCAGGCAGCTCTGGAATATCTCCAGGGAGGGAGACTCCACTCTCCCTCTGGAATATCTCCAGAGAGGGAGAACTCCACACTCCCTCTGGAATATCTCCAGAGAGGGAGAACTCCACACTCCCTCTGGAATATCTCCAGAGAGGGAGAACTCCACACTCCCTCTGGAATATCTCCAGAGAGGGAGAACTCCATACTCCCTCTGGAATATCTCCAGAGAGGGAGAACTCCACACTCCCTCTGGACAATCTCCAGGGAGGGAGAACTCCACGCTCTCTCTGGACAATCTGTGCTCAGTCCCTGCACAGGAAAGAAGTTCTTCCTCATATCCAGGTGGAATCTCCTGAGCATCATTTTCTGCCCACTGCATCTTGTCCCATTGCTGGGCACCACCAGGCAGAGCCTGCTCCATCCTCTGATCCCTCCCTTGGCCTCCACTAAAGGGATTGGCAAAAAAAAGCAGGTTTTGGTGTGAATTTGTGAAAGTGTGGCTTCAGCAGAGTTTGATGGCAAGGTTCACTCTACTGCTGGCTACACAGATAGAGCATACACAGGAAAATGGGATTAGGATCAATTTAGAGTGATTTACACGGAAATCAGGGATGCAGAAGGGTCACGGGCACAAGGATATGGATACAAACGATACAGGTGCAAAAGAGTTTAGCAGCACTTAATCACTGACTGATTTAATATTTATAAAGTGATTCAACAGGATTTACTACAATTACAGCAGTGACTAAATTATAGATTCACACACACACTCAGGTGCAGAGATGGGGGAGGAATTGCAGGTCTGTGGAGATCAGAGCACGACACCCCCATGCCCATTTCCCATCAAGCTGTATCTCTTCATTTTGTCTCCAATGGGAATAAATCCTGCTCATTTTTTTCCCTATATTTTGCAATTTATCAAGCAGTTAGTAATTAATCAAGTCATGGAAGTCTGGTGCTGTTCATTGTGAGCTTCTGGAGATCAATAAAGAAAGTTCTTTAAGCTGGTAAATATTAGGCCCAAAATAATCGCTGCAGGTTGTACAGCTGTAAACATGTGCCATCATACTCTGCATGGTTAAGAAAATAAATTCAGCCTTGTCAGGCCAATTCAGGGGCAGGAAACTCAGGTTAAACACTCTCACCACACATGCTTCATCTTTCTGTCTCCTTTTCTTGTTCCACTCTGGCATTTGGTTTTACACCATAGTCAAAGTCAAAAAACCAAACCAAACTAAGAATGGCGCTCTTTATGTTGTTTCCTAAAATACTTTTCTTTGCTCATGCTGTTTTTTCACCACATTCTTCTTTTGGAAGATCTGAGAGACCACAATTTGGCCAGCAGGGTTTTCATGTGAGGTGTCAGGATAAATTTGGTTTCAGGGGTCCAAGCCAGGGTCTGTGTGCAGACTTAGAGCATAAATTTTCAATAATTCTGATTTAACCTCTCACATTATGGCATTGAAAGGACAATCAGTAAAAACAAACCTCAAGCAAGCCAGGCTGTGGAGGACACAAGGCAAGGCTGACCTCCTAAAGCTAAAATTCTATCTTCCAATACAATATTCCAAATCTTTGCAACGTTGAAGAGCTTGGAATGAGGCTCCACCTCTGCTCCCATAGTTCAGGGTGCTTGGAGAGAGAAATTTGGGTGTTTTTTGCTGCTTTGTTGCTGTAGACAATATTTGCCAGACTTCAAAGAACGTGGCTTTGATCAGTGCACAACTTTCCCCCTAAGAAATGTTCTCAGTGTTTATAACTTAGCAGGATTTTCATGGAGTTTCTCATTTATTTCATCCTGCAGCTGTGATCCTGATTTCCTTTGGCTTTCAGCTTCTTTTGACATCTGTCATAAAAACTTCCATCAGAACATGCCTTAGTGGAACATGCAAATGCATTGGCCCCCAGAGCACCCTTGCAGTGTGGATGCATTAATAAATGGAATATTTCTCTGCTGCCGTGAGCTGGAAGCTGTAATGGAGTCGGGATTCCTTGAGCTATATGGGGTTCTCTTTAAAAAAGAAATACATTGTAAAGAATTCCATCAAACTGTTACAGCTCGGGCTGCCCTTTGGCCAGATTTTCAGAGGCTTTTTTAATTTAAATGTTACCTGTTTACTTGGCTGTTTTAAGATAGGATATTTCTTTTCCCCTTTTTGTAATAGAGATAGCTGTAAAACAGTTTTCATATAAAACCTTTGCCTGAGTTACCTATCAAAGATGCGTTTCCATTCTATTTTCCCAATCCTTTAATTTACAGTTTTGGAATAGCAACATAAATTTGAAAAGGATATGTTTGCAATGAGGTCATCTAAATTCCTTACAAGGCAAAACATTCTTTTTCTAAGATGAAAACTGAGCTAAGTTCTTGAAATATGATGTATATTCCAAACCTTGTTTAATTCATTGTAATATATATGTTTCTTGGGAACCGTTCTTACAAAGATTTTTTTTTTCTCATCGTTTTGCATCGTGCTTTAAACTATTGTTAAGATTTAGGAATGTGCTTAAAAAGTTTCAGTTGTCTCTGGGAAAAATAGTCTTAATTTATGTTGACCTTTCTTTCCTTGGAGCATTTCGCCTGCATTCAATAAAATTTTGATGACTGCTCTTTAGCAGACAGCTGTACCATATAAAGTATTATAAATATTCAGCTTTCCTCTTCCAGTGTTGCCATTAACAGCTGGGCATCCAGTTCAGAGGAGCAGATTTTGCAGAGAGAGCTTGGCATGTTCCTGAATCAGGAGAGGGGAGAAGGGAAAAAAACAGTTTCTTATGGTTTGGGGACCTGTAAAGACATAGAGCATCTGTTCCCCAGCTAAGTCATAGTCTGGTAGCACTGAATCATGTTAAGAGCTAAAATGATGGGAAAAACTACTTTTTTCACCTTGCCTGTACCTGTGTCTTAAATGTCTTAAATGTTATTTCGACTGATGGCAAAGTAATTCCAATTGCTCAGAAGGTATGTAAATGGAAATGCTTTGGGGAGGGGTGGTTTTTTATGGTCTTGGAGAAAAGATAAATACTCAGCGTGATTTCACTTCAGTGCCTTGATTTTATCTCTGGTATAAAATGGAGAATCAGATTTTCTTAGGCAAACACTTTATCCTTTTAAACAAGCAATATTCTCGGTACAGGGAATGGGTTTGCTTTGGATGCCATCAGTAAATGTGAAACCAGAAAAGGAAATTGTCTTTAACATTATCAATTACAGACCTTACTCACAGAACTCTTTGTGTCTACATGACCATTAAAACCTGTCTGTATTTTTCTTTTGTAGGGTTAAAAGAGCATTAAAATTGGACCCTGTTAAAAAAGATGGTGTAAGTATGTTTTGGTGTCTGGAGCCATCTGGGCTGTATAAATATATATGTATATATATATCTGTGTGCAAAAATAAATGTGGATATAAACAGTCTATTTCATTTTAGCTGCCTTTATGTGGTTACAGATTGGATGTTGTCTGGGCAAATCTTAAAGCACAAAATTACTGCTGCAAATATTAGTATAAAATTGATTGTATTTCATTTGTCACAGAACTGCCTGGCGTTAAGTAATGTACATCTGCATGAATCACTTGAAAAATGTGCATATTGTTATTGCCATCACTATTTACCCAAGAGCCGAATGAGTTAAGATCCTTGGTGAAATCATTTATTAGAAATTAGCTCCATTATCCTGGGAAGCAAACGTTCTGCCATGTAATTGTACATGTGACAATATGGAATTATGATAAGGCCGTAATCTGCATATTAGAAACTGCAAAACTGAAATGAAAACATTAAAGGCATTTTCGTGTCAGGGCTGTAATTACCTCCCTCAGCTAATCTGGCATAATGAAACAATAAACCCCTAACGCTGCCATCAATTTCACCACAGTTATCACAATAAAAATAAAATCGTACTGGTGCTGTTGTTTGTTGTGAATGCAGCTCCGGCGTCCTCCCAGCCACCAGCATGTCGTGACATATGTCAGTTTATTGTCTCCCACAGTGGCTGGGGAGGATGGAAAGCTGGAAAGAAATGAAGATTTTGGAGAAGTACAGAGAGAAAGAGCTGGTCAGCAAACGAGCTCCCAGTAAATCTCCAAACCTGTGTTGTTTGGAAGAGGTTTTTGTGTATGCAGCACTTGGAGGCCTCACTGGTATTGAGCAAGGTGGAAATTTGCCATTGAAAAAAAAATTCTAGATACTTATTTTTGAAAATTTCAACAGAGGTGGCAAAATACCGCAGTGGCACAGAAAACTAATGATTAGCAGTTTAATTAGCAGCTTAGTGTACCATTACCCAAGTTGTTCTGCTCAGAATGCAGCTGGGACTGGAATTTTGCATCTGTTTCTTGGGCTGAAGTAACATTTTTGTAGAAGAGTGGTCCAGCTGAAATTCCAGGGATGCTTTCCCTGCCCTAAAGCCACCCCTTCCCATGGGATAAAAAGAATTATTCAATGCTTCCCTGCAGTTAGGTTCTTGAGCAGCAAAGAGCTGAAGAAAAGCCCCTCTGAATGGTAGAAATTTCAGTGGAGGCTCAGTGATGTGGCTTTACTCTGATTTTTAGTTCACACCATGTCTCTACGTGCCAAAGATTTAAATTAAATAACTTTACAGAGGGAAAGAAGGAGCAGAAAGTAGTAAACTCATGGTTTGGGTGAAATATATGTTTAATCTTTTAATATATTTTAATTTAATCTTTTCTGGTTTTGTCATTCCTTCCCTGTTTTTATCAAGAGTTCCTCATCCCATGGAGTAAAATATTCATGAACTAACCAAATCAGGAATGAGTATTTTTTAGATTTTTGGAATCTTAGCATGGTATGGTTAAAAAAACCATAACTGGAGTAAAATTCTTCTTCCTGGAGAAGAAAATCTTATTGACAGATAAAAACTGCCCTTGTAAGTACTGCAGGATTTTTTTTTAAATAACCTTATCCACATTCAGAAATGGTGAGGTGGCTGCTGTTCAAGCAGGAAAAATAGTCTGAAATATTTGGAGATTCTCCCTGTTGAAAAGGAGATTTGATGCCATGTTAATCCCTAAATTGGCATTGATAGTTCAATTAATATTTCATTTAAAGATGGTTGGAAACATTTCTTTAACGTGCTTGAATGTGGCAAGACAGAGTGAGGATTTCCATCAGGTGTAGTTTAAACACTGCTAGACTGCAATGAGAGTATAAATGAAAGGTGTGAAATTATTTAAGGTATTTGAGACTAAAACAGGGCAGAGCAAGTGGGCAGCAAATTAAATCTTTTAAAATCTGAAGTCCCACTACTGATGACCAGCTGTAGCACTTGTGGGTTGTAAAGTAAAGGTTTGGGTTGGTTTTTTTTTTTTATTTCTGTACATGAAATGTGCAGAAAATCCCATTTTCTCATCCTTGCAATTCAGCATCCACGCTAGAGCACATCCCAGATGATCCCAGTTCATGTTCCAGCACTTGTTCTTCTGAAAACCTCTCTGCACAACTCCTTTAACACCTTTAAATAATTCCTCTTACATCATTAGACATCTTGAAACCCCAAACCACAGGCAAAATTTTGCATTTAAGGGACTCACTTTGGATTTTTTTCAATTAACACTTGTTTAAAATAATTACTAGAAATAACGTTTGATACAATTAAAATCTAAAAATATTTGTTTCTTAAATCCTCATTAGTGGAAGAAAATTAATGACTTGGTTTGACTGCTTTAAAGAAAACCTAACCATCAAGGTGATCATGCCAGGATACCTAAATCTATGGAAAACATGTTTTTTTTCTTTATAGAACCCGGGAGACAAAATGTTTGAAAGGATTTTTTATCTTTTAGAGTCAAACTGATCTTATTGAGGAGAGAGAGTGATAGAGGAGCTCGATGAGCTCAAAATCACCCCACCACAACATTTAACGTGGGCTTTCCAAATGACCAGACATAAATCCAGGAATTACTTAGCTGTTAAAATTCAGAGAGGTTTTGCCAACATTCCTGTGAGTTTTTTTGTCTTTTTCTCCATCTCAGCCCCCTGAGAAGGCCCAGAGGAGCAATCTGAACTTGTACTCACCCACCACGGGCACGCGCCGCATCAGCCCCTTCTCCTCTCCCGCCAGCCACGGGGCAGAAAATCCCGGGAATGCCCCAGCAGAGGGTGAGCTCAGCATCCCATCCTTCCTGCCACCACATTTCCTGCCTTTTGGCTGGGTTTGGGGACTTCTCTCCCATCTGGAATGTTTGATTTCTCTTTCCTCCCAAAGAATCTCTGGAAAAGCTAATGTCGGGTCTTAAAGCTTGGATTTTTTTCAGTGGAAATCTTGGGGGTGTTTGTAAAACAACTGAGTGAGGCAATTTTTAATTAACATAATGCTGAATGTCATCAGCTCTCAGAAAATACACCTCTGTAAGGTTATAATTACATTATTTCCAGTTCACTTTAGGATAAATGTTCACTTAGTCACAGTTTTTGGCTCTGACTGCTCAAAAAGCAGATTTTCAGTGACTGAGCTGCTTTTATGTCTGTATAAAAATATTGTGATTGTGGCCTCTTTAAGTATTGAGGAACCCTCAGATCACCTGGTGCAACGTTTTTATTTTAAATAGAACAATACAGAGGGACATTTTGTCATCTTTCCCTGTAGAGTTTTTATTTCCTTGCAGTACAACTCTAGAAAATATGATTAAGTAGTAGTAGTAGTAGTAGTAGTAGTAGTAATAATAATAATAATAATAATAATAATAATAATAATAGAATCACTTCTCTTGTTAGCAAATTCCTTGTTCAATTATTTTAGTTATTAAGAAAAAAACATCCCCTGTCTGATTTTGAATTTGGCTTTAATTTTCAGCCACTGGTTCTTGTTGGGTTGCAGAATTTAGAATTTACAGAATTTGCAGCCTTAGAGGTTTTGGAATTTGGGTACAATAATTGAGGCCTCACCAACATTCAGAGATTGTGATGAGTAAAAATAATCCAGGCAAAGTGGAACAAACACTGTTGGAAATTTATCTGGGTGCCTGCAGATTTTAGCTGCTGCACCATGTCCTCTCCTGAGGGATCTGCACAAGTGGAGCTTCCCTCCAGGATTTTTTATTTTATCCTAATTCTTCATTCTGCTGCCAGTCTTTTTTTATATCCTGTGTTCATATAGCCACAAAATGATGTGTAATTATTAAATCCCAGGTTTCAGGTTGTCCATTTAAACCTACAATTCCTGCTCTCCTAAAAATTCACAGTGCTGGTCTCAAAGTATGACCTGTTTGATAATTGATGACTGATTTAAGTCCAAGTTCTGTTGACTACTTAGATTTAAAATTAAATCTTTGAGAGTCTTAACTTTAAGCTACTGTATTAAAGCTTAAACTTTTATAGCACTTTGTCATTCTGAAGTGTTTCTAAATGTTTTACAAAATACTAGAATTAAAAGTTAATTTATCCTTGAGTGCTGAGACTTGTATGTAATAATTTAGATCTAACAAGGAGAAATCACAGTGTTTAATGCTGAGTGTGGTCTCTTTTTCTTTTGGTCTGATGGCAGGAAGGAGATTTATTACAGTGAAATGTGGAAAGCTCCTCATTCCACGGGGTCTGCCTGGGATCTGTACATTTGTTAAGCCCGTGGTAAATTCCAAATCTTTCACTTAAAAGTGAATTTACAAAATCCCCACGTTTTGGGATGCCTTCAGCTTCAGCCACAATTAAATCATTTCTGATAGTCAGATGTGACTTTTTTATTGCTGGAACAAGTATTGATAGACAAGCTGAAATTTTAATCTGGTTTTGTTCTGATCTGATTCCTGTGGGAATTGGATAAATCATGTAAATTCAGAAAGTCTTTTGTGGGCAGAGGTCACATTTATCCTGCCCCATCCATCATATGCCAGACTGGGATATTATATTGTCAGCAGAGCACATTGGGAGCCTTTGGAAGCAATTCCCAGTATTTTTGTGGTTGTTTAGGAAATGGACTTGGGCCAGGCAGTTTTTATAGTGGGAAATGGGAATTTCAGCATTTTCAGGATAATGCTCCGTGTTAATCTGCAGTTAATAGGATAAAAAGCTCCTGGAAGAACACAGTAAATACCAGCCAGGAGGATTCTCACTTCCAAATATTAATGCTGTAATCCCAAGGTTTCCAGAAACTGAGGAGAGGTCAAATCCAGAAGCATAAATCAGAAATAATTCAGTGTGCTCCATCCCAAGCCCTGCTCTCCAAGCGAGCTGTGGGGTTTCTCCTCCTCCCAAAAGATCTTTCAGCTTCACACCAACACCTTCTTCGGGTGCTTCAAACACTCCACATCTGATTTTTATCTTTGTTGTGTCTTTTTTTCCTTGTGACCTCGGAGGAGACGAGAGTGAGCAGAGCGACTGCGAGCGCGGATTATCCAGGAGAGGGCAGCCTCCAACAGAGCACGACGTGTGAGTGTTCAGCCTGGAGTTTGTTATGCTGTGATTGCATCCCTTTTGCACCAGCAGACAATAATTGTGACCTTTATTCACCTAAATATGACGTTTGAAGTCGTGGCTCTTCCTTTTCATTCTTGCTCTTGAGTTCACAATTTTTTTCCTGAGGTTTTGCCTCTACTCGATGTTTTCTCACATCATTAGACTGAAATTCCTTCTCTGTAGGATAATGTCTTCCAGTGATGGAGATGGACAGAATTGTTTGGACAGTGGAAAATAAAATATTAACATTATAGCGGTGTAAAGCTGTAAATTGATTAATTGGGGGGTTTTTTGTCATTCGGTGAATGCCTTGGTCAACACATCCAGCCTCATTTCTTAGTGACAGGAACCCGGAATTACAGAACAATTGGAGCACTTAGAGGCCTCATTGAGATGGAAATGTTTGCAGTCAATAATTCAGAATGTTTTTAAAAGCTTTGCAGGAGACCAACAGTGACATTCAAATAAAAACATGTCTAAACTAACACCTACTTAATATTCATGTGAACTTCATACACTTAATTTTACAGATGGAAAATACGTTGTCCAGTACACTGATATAAATCCTCCCAGCTGAACTGGACCCATGCCCGTTCCAATAAGGAAAAACGCTGGGAAACACTGCAAAAACTGGATTTTCAGTGAGTGGGGATGTGGATAATTGGAATTGATTTACCTTTTTTACACAGGTTCCTGCAACTGCAGTCCCAAGTGAGAAATTCCTTGCCCAGGATTCTGAAACTAAGAGAAAATCTGAGAAGCCTGAAGGTCTGGTTTACACTGATTTGTCTTTTAAACTACTTCGTATATAGGATTTGAAAGCAAAATTAGGATTTTATGTGCAACATTTGAGTTTGAAGGGGTAGGGAAACAAATAAAAGACTCGGAACCAGGTAAGTTGGACTTGGAAATCCAGGAAATGCAGAAAAACTCAAAACTCATTGGATTTTTTAAACTAGATGAGTTGCGTTTCCATGTCCTCTGTTTTTAATTTGTACACAAATAAAACCAATATGAAGTAGTTCTCAAATATTATTTATAACTCAAAATATGAATTAACTGCATAGATTTTTATGTCTTTGAAGATTAAAGATCCTTTTGGAGGGATTCTACCATTTTATTTACCACTAAAGTGGTAAACTAAATCATTATTTAATAGTCCAATACATGTTAAAATGCAAATCACTGCTCTTTTTTATTCCAGTTTTGTTTCCTGACTCAGTTTAGCACAAGGTTCATTGACAAATAATTCAGTGTACTCAGAGGACTGTGCTGATTTATTTCATGTGGACAAGGTTTTATTTTTTTAAAAAATATACTAATTGAAACTATTTTAATTGCAGTGTTTATTTAGAAAAGGAAGAATTTATGAACGATTTCCAGATGGATTTTGGTGTGTTGTAGACATGGAGTAGATATTGGGAACGGGATTTACCAATGATTTTAATTGTTGTTTTCCAGGCTTTGGAGGGCAGCAGAGAGCTGGAAAATATCCTGGGAGTCTCCCACTCGTCCTGTGTGCTGAGTGCTGAGCTGCAGAAAACCCAAGCGCTGGGTGAGCAGGGCTCAGTACATTTATTTATCCCTTGGAACATTTCCAGGGATCAGATATTCCCTCTGGTACTCCCCAGGAAAAACGCACCTCCAGTGTCCCGGTGCATCCAGCCGGGGACATGAAAGCCAGGCCCGCTGGGGAGGGCAATCCTGGAAAAGCAACACCTTTTCTCATGGAAATGCTCGGTAAATAGTTAGATACTTAGTGGGTGCTCAGGTGGGGATTAGGATAAACCTTTGCACTCGGATTGCTCGGCCTTTCTTCTCCCCTCCCGAGGAAGTTGGTTTGTTTGTTTGTTTGCCTGTCGGCAGGATTAGGCTGAACATAAATTTCCAGGCTTTAAAACTCGCTATTCATGTGTCCTGCAATGATGGACATTCCAGATGTTTGCTGTGTTGGGGTGAGGGCACTTCACAGCTGGCACATCTGGAATACTCTCCCAAAGGAGCCCAGAAAGCAAACCTGGGCTGCCTGGACTGCTGCTTTTTGCAGCTGGGAGCAGGTGGGCAGCAAAGCCACAGCTACCAGGGGACTTTTCTTCCCAAACCGTGGAACTGGTGCCTCAAATGCTGGTGTTTAAATTTCCATTTCCTCCCTGACTTGTATCCCAAAGCTCATTCCCTTTCCCTTCTGTAACGCCAGATCCTTTCTGAGGCAGGATGGAATTACCTGGGAGCAGCCTGGCTTTCCATCAGGGTGGGACAGACAGACAGACAGCCCAAAGGACAGCTCAGACCTCTTGCTGTCACTCCTGTGTCCCCTCTTGCCCTCAGCTCCTTGGGAAACATCTTTCCTCCCTCTCTGAATTAGGAACCACCTCAGCACTAGAAGAAAGAAAAATGGAAATGAAATGTGGGATTGAGGCTTGGAAGCACAACTTGACAGAATTCTCTGAATTTTGAAAATTCTTGTTGATTTTTCTGAGCACAGTTACATAGGCAAGAGGGTTTTTCCCTTGAAATGCTTTGAAAGTGAAGGAGGCAGCAGAGGTATTATTTTCTTTGAAAGCTCTGGGGCAACATTTGTTGATTTTGGATTTATTTCTTCACCAGTGAGTCAAGCAGAAAAACTGCAGCTGTTGAAAGCAAACCATGGCAAAGTCCCTGCCCGAGGTAAGAAACTCCTCATAACTCCTGTGTAACAGATGTTTTGATTCCTTTTGCTTGATTTCTTTTTCAGTTCTTTTCACTTGAAATAAGTTGGGTAACCTTTAGGATATGAAATAATGATAATCAAATGTGTTTCTTCTGAATAGTCTGCAAATGTAAATGGAATATTTGCTGCTGTTTTCATTGTATTGGGTATTTCCTCATGAGATTGTGCAAGGAGAAGGAATCATTCATGGCCTTGCACTTGTGGATGGTCCAGAAGCCTTCCCATACTTTTTGTGTATCCCAATCATCCTTGTTCTTCCTCATCCTCCTCCCTCCCACTGCGTTTTCAGTGTCACAATCCTGCAGCAAAACCTTTTCACTCTGTGTGTGTTTTTGGGGAATTTCACCCGCCCCAGGGGGCTGTGAAATCCCAGCTCTGAGGTTTCTTCAGAACCAGGGCTGTGAAATATTTGAAGCTGGTTCCATCCCCAGCTGCTTCAGTGCCTTGGCAGGAAGGAGGGGGACACACACAGGACAGTTTAATTCCCTCACACTCAGTAAAATCAACCACCACCCCCAGGGATGTTCTGATATTTCTGTTACCTTCACACTTTCTGTCTGAAAGCAGAGCAAACCCAAAATCAGGAGCAGTGGTGGCATCTCTGCTGTGGGGAGTTCTAAAGGACAGAGAATTGATCAGGCTCAGATGTGCTGGGCTGCAGAGATGAGCTGCAAAGGGAGAGGAGTGGCAGCACTTTGGAGGGGACTGTGCTGCTCTGTGCAGTGTGCAGTGGTGATTTACAGCTCCCCGTGTCCCCCTGCTGCAGCTCCTGCTGGGCTGGCACAGGGAAAACCTTCCCTGCTCCTTTGTGCTCCTCATTCTCACAGCACACACAGAGCTCCATCTCTGCTTAGCTGAGAGCTGCTCTCTGAAGGTAGGGTGGAAAAGAGAATTTGAGTTTAAGCTGGCTGATTTTGGTGAAGTTCCAGCGTCAGTTTTGCTTTCACAAAGAATAAATTCAGGTTTTGCAGTCTTGAAAATGCGGTAGCAGGAGAGGCAGAGAAGTTGGTGATCAAAGAGAAGCATCTGGAGATCTTTGCCTTTGCCTTTTAGTTTCAGATGTGGGTTTTTCAGAATTATTTTTAATTAGTTATGGCAAGGCTTGAAACTTATGACTGTTCTGTGGCTTGGTCCAGATGGAATGTCACATTATCATCACATGGTGAGGCATGAAATTTATTTACTTTACATAAACAAGCTCCTCTTAAAACAACTTCATACACAACATTCCTGGCTCAATGGGCAGCATTGTGCACAGCTCAGTTTATCATTTGGGGTGACCAGCATGGAAAAAGGGCACCATTGTTTGCCCACGACTTGAATTTACAGTAAACAAAATGTTTTTGAACAGAAAGTAAGCAAATTGTGGAACAGCTTCCAAGAGATGAATCGAGTTGGTGTCTGGGAGTCCAAAATGTGCTGAGAATGGATGTGTGGGTTGGGGTGTGCACACTTTAAAGGAAAATCTCATAGGTGTGGAGATTCCAGGAGTGAAGGTTCTAGAAGGGGAAGGTAGGGAAAGCTGGGAAAGGGAAAGCTGGGAAAGGGAAAGCTGGGAAAGCTGTTACAAAGGACAGGGACGCTTTGCTTCCCCAAACCCTGACACAAACCGTGGCTGCTGCCCCTGAGCGTGTTCAGAGATCAAACACTGGCAGTGGTGAGGAAAGCCCTTTGCAGGCTGTGCTGAAATAGAAAACATTTCCTTTTCTGTGGCTCTTCATCCTGCCGAGCCCAGGGGCAAATCTGATCCTCTCTGGGTTCTGGACGTTCCCAGCTTTCATGGTGGGCTGAGCTTTGTGCTCTTGGGACAGCAGTGGTGGCTGTCCAGGAGGCTGGATCGGGGTTAACTGGGTGGATTTTATCCCATGCCCCTTGAAATCACTGCTGAAAGCAAAGCTGGAGAGCTCAGGGACCAAAACTCCTCTGAGTTTCCACCTGCCAGTCCAGTTTTGAAAACTGCATTTGTGGTGAAATATAAATCCCATTTCACAACCACTGCAAAATATAAACACCTCCTTAATAATCAGGGCTCCTCCTAAACCAGAAAAAAAGGGTAAAAATACCGAATTCTACCATTTATCCCATTTTGTGTTGGTTTGGGTTTGGAATTTGGGTGTCCTAAGACTAAACCATTTGGCCCTGGTGGTTGCTGGGGGTTTGTTTTCACATCATTCTCAAATCAAGTGTACCCAGTTTGTTTTTGTTGACCTTTAGATGTTCTTGGGTGTCTGCCCCACCTTTCCTTCCTCCTCCTTGGAGCTCTTCTGAGGAAAAGGGGAACGCAGCAATGGAACTGTAAAACCCTAACCTAAAAACCACTTTTATTTTCCTCAGCCCGACTTTGTATTTACTTACAGGGATGAAATGCCATTATCCCTTTGCTAGGAAAAGTAAGTCTGGGAACTGGCTGAGCAAAAATTGTGATTTTTGGAGGATTGTGAGGAGGATTGGAGGATTTGTGATTGCTGGAGGGATCTGGCCTTGTTCACCTGCCCTTCCCTGTGGGAGAACATCCCTGCTTGTGCTCCTGGGGCTTTGCTGCCACCACACTGGGGCAGGGCTGGTCCAGTTCCTCACTGAGGGGGATTGCCCAGTTTGTGTCCTGGGGTGGAAGCTGCTGTTGCTCAGGGTAAATCTGAATTCCTGTCTCCTCACTGTTGGTTTGGGACACCAGGGGAGTCACCAAGGAGTGGAGGAGAGGGAAGAGATCCCACCCAGCCCAGTCCCACACGCTGCATTCCCAGCACAGGTGGGGAATCCTGTCCAGTGGCAGCTCCAGGAGCTGGGGGAGCCTCCCTCTGCTCCTTCCCTGGGGAATTTGGGGCCCTTGGGTTGAATTTTGCAAAGAGCCTGAGGCTGGAGGAGTTTTGGGGTGGCAGGAAGGAGAAGGGGCAGCCCCAGGGCTGTGCAGGGATGGAACACCCAGGGTATGCAGATGAAATGTGAAGCCATTAACTGCAGTGGCAGACACAGAAATGCACACGAGACGTGAGACTGGAGGCCCCAGACAAGCACACACACAACTGCCAACCTGCATTTCAGATTTAGGTGCCAGCCCCATTTATTCCCAGTGTGTTTTTTACACTCTATTTTCCTACGTGCCTTTTTAGAGATGCAACAGCTATGAATTTTTAATTCTGGTGGATGTAGTTTAGAGTATTAAGCTTAATGAAAAATTCAAAAGAATTGTAGTTCTTCCAACATGTAGCAACTCCTACATGAGAATAAATACTGCTTTCTCCCATGAATATAATTATTTTAAATAAAAAAGAAAAGAAACATTAGTTTGGACTCACTTAGTAGCAATTATATGTTTAAGAGGTGTAAATAACTTGCTATCCAGACATTACAAATATCCAGGTGCTCTGTATGTGCTGATGACAACAAAATTGAAAAGAAAGACTGTAATAATTCTGACTGGTTTTCTCTGCAGAAGATATTGATTATTTGTGTGTGGTGAGAGATTTGGAAAATTCAATTAAAGGAGTTGTGCAAAGGTTTCATAAATTTCCCCGGTACAGCGTGTACACAGACATTGCTGCGTATTAAATCAATGCAGCACTTCACAATATATTTTCTTTGAAACATAAAAATAAATAACATTTAAACAGTTCTGCTTACTACAGAAACAAATTTTATTTTCTGTGAAGCATTTAGTCATGTGCTATCACTGACTCATACACATTTGCCAGCTGTAACAAATTTTATAGACGTTTTCTCCAGAGACATAGCTCATATACTATGAATTTTTAAATGAGCAAATGGTGAAGAAGGGATGTCAGCAATATAAAAATTGATCAGTTAAAAGATAAAAGCATAAGTAAAGAGATTTGTATGGTAGTCTTAATAGGTTTTATTAAATAAAAATACTATAAAAAGACAGTAATGAATAGACTGAAGGTTTTAACTGTGGTTGAGGTGGAGAAAAATTATTCTGGCACATTTAGTAGAAGATTGGTTTTATATCACCCGACAGGTGAACATTTTTTTTCTCTCTGCTTTTTAGATCTGTAAATGTTTTAGAGCAGTCAAAGTTGGGAGAGGATGGTGAGGGAGCATGGAGGGGAAAGGAAACTTGGGCAGATGGAGCCCTTGTAGTGCCTGTGTGGGGCAGGGCTGGGAGAGGCCGTGCCCAAGGGCAGGGCTGGCTCTGGAACAGCTCTGCTGACCCTGCTGAAGCTGGAGCTGAGGGGAGGATCAGGCTGGGCCTGCACCAGCCACCGCTCCTGCCACAGCCCGGGCACCTCCTGGTGCCCTCCCCCAGCCCTTCCCTGCTGCTCTGTTCACTGCCAGCCTCACCCAGCAGTTCCTGACTGTTCCTTTGGTTTGATGGGGCTGAACTCGCTCAGGAGCTCTGCATGGCAAAATCCTGAGGGAGAGAAGGGTTGTTGGGGCTTTTAAGAACATCTCACTCAAAGGTGAGGTGGGGCTGGATGGGATTTTGGGCAGGAATTGTTCCCTGGCAGGGTGGGCAGGCGCTGGCACAGGGTGCCCAGAGTAGCTGTGGCTGCCCCTGGATCCCTGGCAGTGCCCAAGGCCAGGCTGGAGCACCCTGGGACACTGGAAGGTGTCCCTGCCATGGCAGGGGTGGCACTGGGTGGGCTTTAAGGTCCCTTCCAACCCAAATAATTCCAGGATTCCTTGTTAGGAAAACAAAGCTGAGTCTGTGGTATTTTTTGTGAATCTGGGCATTTTCTGTTCTTTAGGAGAGCTCAGAGTGCCAGGCTGAGCTCAGCACCGTGGTCTTGGCATGTTAGGGTTCTTTATTCACCTTACAGTCCAAAGCTGCACTCTGTGGTTAAAGGGAAATCAGTGCTTTCCTTTAAGGAATTGCATTTAGCACAAGTAAACCAGCTTTAATTGAACCTTTTTCCTGTTCCTTGCCATACAGGATTGGACAGTGAGCAGTTGTGGGGTTTTTTGTTGGTAATTTGTGTAAACTAATGATGTTTATTAGGGATAAAGCTGGAAGTGGTACCCGAGGCCAGGTTGGGCTGGATTCCTTTTTCTGGAGTATCCTTGTGAGTCCCAGCCCAGCACAGAGTGTGGGGTTGGTGTGGCCCAGCCCCGGTAGCGCTGTCAGCCCGGGCAGGAGCTGGAGTCACCCTGGCAGTGTGAGATCCCAGGGGATCACCGTGTGCCAGCCGGGAGAGCAGAGGGGCTCCAGCAGCCCCTGGAGCCCTCCCCAGCCGGGTTCCTGTGCAGCCGAGAGGCTCCAGCTGCTGGAAATGCCCTTTGCATGTTGGAGATCGTTCTGAGTTTCACCCCTGTGTGCTGGGGAATCAAACTCCCCGAGCCCGCAGCCCTGGGGCTGCTCCAGCAGCGCTGCTCGTGTGCTGCACGGACATTTGGCAGCCCTGGCACTCTCAGGCACCTGCTCCCAGAGCCTGCCCCGCACGTCCCCATTCCCCGAGTGCCTTCCTGCCCTCGCACCACTCCTTGCCTTGGCCCAGCCACCTGCTCACCCTCACCCAGCCCGGCCTGCTGCGCGCAGGTGTGGGGACCCTGGGGTGCTGTGGGGACCCTGGGGTGCTGTGGGGACCCTGGGGTGCTGTGGGTGACTCTGGGGTGGCTGTGGGTGATCCAGGGATGGCTGTGGGTGATCCAGGGGTAGCTATGGGTGATCCAGGGATGGCTGTGGGTGACTCTGGGGTGCTGTGGGTGACTCTGGGGTGGCTGTGGGGGCTCGGGGGTGCTGTGGGGACCCTGGGGTGCTGTGGGTGATCCAGGGATGGCTGTGGGTGATGCAGGGATGGCTGTGGGTGACTCTGGGGTGCTGTGGGTGACTCTGGGGTGGCTGTGGGTGATCCAGGGGTAGCTGTGGGTGATCCAGGGATGGCTGTTCCTCTGCTGCAATCCCTTACTGGGCTCTGCTGGCACAGCCCTTGGAGATTCTTATTTATTCTTTTATTATTGATAGCAGAAAGCAGCACCAGTTTCTCATCCTGGTAGCACTTTGTGTTCTGCTTAGCCATCACTGCAGTGATGTAACACAGGTGCAGCCACTCACCAGGACAGGCTCTGAAGTCCCTGCTGAGACACCGTGTGTGAAGGAGGAGGGGTGCTGGGCTCTTTAGCCACCACAGCAATTTATTTACCTGGTGTTTGAGGCAGGATTTGCACCAGCTCTGTCCTCACAGCGCTGTCGTTGCTCACAGCACGTGTCTGTGTTTCCCTGTCCGCAGGGCACGCCCAGGCTGCCGGCAGTGCCGCATTCCCCCTCCCCGCCCTGCCCGGCACCGGGGCACGGCGGGAGCGACCGGGACCGGGGCACGCCGTGTGCTGAGAGCTCCGGGGTGTCCTGCAAGGGCCCGAGGGCAGGCAGTGGTTTCTGTGCACCTGGGATTTGTTCCTGGTTTGTTGGGCACCGTGACAAAGAAACTCCACAAACTCTGCTCCCCCGCTAAAACATCCTGTGCTGTTTCTTCTCATCTTATTTGGCTATTTGTCCTTGTTGCAGCGTTTCTCCTCTCCAGTTTGTTCCTCCTTTGGGTGCTTGTTCCTTCAAACATCCCAAAATGCTCCTGCAGCTCCAGGCAGAGGGGCTGCTGCCCTGCCCTGCCCTGCCTGAGGCTCTGCTTTCCTGGACATCACATCCGTAACTCCAAACTGATCCCATGCACGATGATGCTGCTGTCTAATTGCTATTTATTTTAGTCATTCCTCATCTCCCCACAGGCATTATGTGAAAAATGCATTCCACATCAACCCAAACTTCTCCATCTGCTGGACTGGACTTAAAAGGAGCGAAGAGCTGAGTGTAAACCAATCTCCCCAGCAAATCCCAGCTGGGGAGCGCTCGCTGCGCCGGGCAGGTGCACGTCCAGATAACATTTCTGGCATCTATTTCAACTTAACAATGTGCACAAGCAGATAATCTCAATGTCAATAATCCACCCTGGGTGCTGTGTGGAAATAAACTGAGGGGTTCTCCTGCACTGCCTCTGAGGCTGGAGGGAGCTCTGCAGTGCCAGGATTCATTATCCCGACTCTGGGTGTGTTTTAGGTGTTTGCAAACTTTCCTGGTGCTGGGGACGCGTTTGTCATCCACACGAGGAATAAAAGGGCCTCAGCCTCCAACCCAGCATTAACACACAGAGCTCTGGTAACATTTGCTTTTAGGTCAACATTTGAGTTTAGTTTTGGCGTTTAATGCTCTACGAGCAGAGTTGTTTCATATAAACCAATTTTATATAAACCAGCTGCTTTTCTCTTTCCTTCTCCTCAGCCTCACCCCTGTGGCCAAGTGAATCCCCTGCATCTCAAATCCTTGCAATTAGGCTGAAAAAGTGCAGTAAAATGATTTGTTCTTATCCAAGTCCAGCATAAACACAAACACTTGAATGTCCTTTCTACCACTGCAAAGTCTCATCCTCAAATGATTTTTACAGCTAAAATTTTGAGCACCGGGATGACAAACACGTTCAGGGTGTGGCTGAACATGCACATGCTCAAGCTTTGGGAGGTTTCAATTGATAAAAATGGTTTTGCACTTCAGTGCCGGTGCAGTCAGACTGGGGAGAAGGTCAGGAAGTGTTTGAGGGAATTGTTCTCTTTCCCCGGGTCTGTCAGGCTCTCAGCTGGGGGTGGCTGTGTGTGTGAGGTGCCCCAGCCCTGGCTTTGTACGCTGAGGGCACCTGAAGCAGGCAGAGTTTCTGTGGCCTGGCTGGAACCTCTGGGAATTAAATAATCGCTGATCTGAGAAGGGTCTGGCACCGACTGTGCTGCTCTGAATGGAGCAGCTCTGGGCAGTCCTGGAAGAGCAGCACCAAACTCGTACAGGAGCCACCAGCAAAGGGCTGATGGAGAGCAGCGAGGCACAGCAGAACTTCTCCCTTGGCAAATTCTAAATTCGGCATTTTTAGGGCGATGGAGCTGCACCCCAGCTCCTGCTGCTCAGCCTTTGGGCACTCCGTGCCTTTGACCTCCTGCTGCAGCAGGCGTTTGCCCCGAAGCAGCTGGGGCTGTTAAGAACCATTTCCAGTTCCACACCAGGTGGATCGGGTGACTCTCACTTTATCACCCCCGAGGCCACCTCAAGGACAAAGGAAAGGGATACACCAAAACTAATGTTTGGGTAGGGGGCCCTGCCGTGGGGCTAACGAGCCCCTGGGCTCCCTGTGCCTCCATCCCCCCATCCCGGGCTCCCTGTGCCTCCATCCCCGCGTTCTCCTGTCCCCCATCCCGGGCTCCCTGTGCCTCCATCCCCCCCTGTTCTCCTGTCCCCCATCCCGGGCTCCCTGTGTTTCCATCCCCCCGCTCTCCTGTCCCCCATCCCGGGCTCCCTGTGCCTCCATCCCCCCCTGTTCTCCTGTCCCCCCATCCCGGGCTCTCCGTGCCTCCATCCCCCCGCTCTCCTGTCCCCCATCCCGGGCTCCCCGTGCCTCCATCCCCCGGCTCTCCTGTCCCCCATCCCGGGCAGCCGCTCCCGGGGGAAGCTCGGCGGGGCTGGGATTTCGCAGCCTCTGCAGACAGAGGTTGCTGTGTTGTGTCCCGGAGCCCTCAGTGCCCCTCAGCCCACACGTGCACAAAGCCGAGCTGTGGGCAGAGCTCTGCGTGCCACAGCTGAGTCAAACCCACAGAAAATCCTAAACCCTTGTGAAATGATGGAAGTTTTGTTCTTTATAGGAACAGTTACAGTGAGGGGACTGAACTGTGCTCACCCCCAATATCCACACTCCCTTTTCCATTCTCTCTGAGCTGCCAGGGGGGCAGTGGTGCCTGGGGATATTTTTTCCACAACAAATAAGCCTGGAAAAAAGTGCACAAATACACTGAGCTCGTGGGGCTGCGGTGCCAGGGCTCAGAGCTGGCCCAGCTGGGAGCTCCCAGAACAGCTGATTCACACACTGAGGCTGAGGGCAGTGACAGCCTGGAATGTGACAGGGGAAGCCTTTAAACAAGGGGGGCTTCTTTTAGAGTTATATATAGGTACAGAAAAAAAGGGCAGACTGACTCCTAATTAAACTATACGACCCTAAATTGCTTTATGATTTATTTTCTTCCTCCATGCTTTGTTATGTTTATAATTACTCAATCAATTTGTATTCTCTGAATTATTGGCGTTGGAGGCTGAGCTGTGCCCAGGGAGAAATTGCAGAGTTGAGTTCAGTTTACATCTGCAAATTGCTGTGCAATTTAAGAAGGGGTTTGGGTATTTTCAAACTGCACTGCAGCACCTCGGCTTTTATTGCAGCAGAATCAGAAGTTTTGGCTTTTCAGTCCTGTTCAAGAGAGTTGCAGCAGTTTTAGAGCTGCTGACCCCCAGCAAAGGGGGACAGTGACTGATGCCACAAGCCAGGTTTGTGGCATAAACAATCCAGCACAACTCCAGTGCTGCCAGGCACGAGATTAAACTTTACCTGCTTAAACTTTGTGCTTTGTATGCTGGGAAAGGCGAAAACTTCATGCTGCTTTTGCTAATACAGTATTTTAGCATTAATTCAAAATTTGGTCCTTTATTAGGCATTTGAGGTTTACAAATGGTAACAAAAGTATGACACTTCCAAAGAAAACAAATCAAATCCCATTCCCAATGCTCTTCAAAATATTTCTCCTTTAAAACAGTCTTTGATTGTTTTGTGTTTAAATAAGGAAAAGGCTTTTCCTGGCTTTCCTGGAGTTGTCACACCAGGCTCCTCTGCAGTGCTGGCACCTCTCACTGAGCACTCAGTCCTGCAGCCTCCCCTTCATTAACTGATTTTCTTCTGCCCTCTATTCCTGGAGTCCCAGAGTATGACAACGTTAAAGTACAGCAGGAAGAGCAGGAAGTGCAGGCAGGAGAGCACGGCCACGGCCACGGGGAACAGATCGGGCAGGCGCTGGGGCGGAGGCGCGGTGACACTGAGCACTGACAGCGCTGCCATCAGGGACAGGGACAGCAGGAACTGCAAGGGAAGGAAGGACAAACCCCTCAGACAGCTCAGCTGCCACCTCACTGCCCCCTGCTCTGGGACAAACCCCTCAGACAGCTCAGCTGCCACTCCCTGCCCCCTGCTCTGCCCTCTCCCATGTGGCACAAAATGTGACAGCCCCCCTCCTCCGGTACCTCAGCGCTGGGAAAAGCTGCAAGAAGAGGTGAAGGAATGAAATCTGCTTACCAGGCTCCTGACAATCCTGGGAAAGGACTTGACCCAGGACACGTAACCCTTGAGGGAAAGGGAGAAGGCCTTGAGCTGTAGGTCCTCTGCAGAGGTCTTCTCCAGGATGGAGAAGGAGGCCAGGCACACGGCCAGGAAGGCGGGCGTGGTGACGGCGTAGGGCAGCAGCAGCCCGTCCTTCAGCAGCAGGGGCAGCAGGCTGGGCGGGCAGCCACAGGGAGCAGGGAGAAGAGGGAAAAGCAGTAAATCCATTTATCCTTACTCAAACTGGGGCAGAACAGCGTTTTCATGGAACTACAGATGGGTGTGGGTTGGAAGAGATCTTAAAGCTCATCCTGTTTCAACTCTGACACCTTCCAGGGTGCTCCAGCCTGGCCTTGGGCACTGCCAGGGATCCAGGGGCAGCCTCAGCTGCTCTGGGCACCCTGTGCCAGGGCCTGCCCACCCTGCCAGGGGACAATTCCTGCCCAATCTCCCATCCAAACCCACCCTCTGGCAGTGGGAGCCATTCCCTGTGTCCTGTCCCTCCATCCCTTGTCCCCAGCCCCTCTCCAGCTCACCTGAAAGTTGACACGAGCAGAAACCACGTGGCCATAAAGGGGATTTCATTTATGACTAAGCAGACAGGGCTAGAATGAGAAGAAGAAAAAGAGATATCAACTGTCCCCTAATCAAACAGCACTGCAGTCCTTGCAGGGTACCCCATGGAACAGCAGTGCTGTGACTGTCCCCACAGCCACCACTGAAAGGACACAGCAGCCTGGCTGCACTCGCACACCTTCATTTACCAGTGATTTACAAAAACAAACGTGCAGAGCTGCTAAAGTCTGATACATTTGTAAGTGAAAGCAGCATGCAATATAAGATGAGGAAAAGATCAAATTTTATCCACAGAAAAGTAATTTACTTACACGGACACGAGCAGAATAGATTTTTCATGGACTTGAAAGGAGAACAGGAAGAACGACAAGGCACAGCTGACCTTGGGAGAGAGAGCAGGGCAGTGTCAGCCGTGAGGGCAGAGCTCTCATTCACTGCTGCATTCCCCAGTGCAGACCCAGAGCAGCTCCCGGGACACCCTCACCCACCAAAAGCTCTGGAAGTTTGTCCAGAATTGGTCACAAAGTCCTTCAGGCAGAGCCTCACTCAGTCTTCCTGACAAGAGCAAGGAACCACGATATTCCCACACACGGGCACTGGCAAATCCCACTCCTGGGAAGATTTACCCCATTTTTGACACAAAATTTTGCTCCTCATCATGACCAGCTAACACAAAAAGGAAACTAATTGTCTTTTTATTCCCCCACCAAATAAAAATGTGTAAAAACAACCAGTTCTTAGGACAAATTTTAGTTTTAGGTAATGTTGTGATAAAATTAAAAAGATAAATTATCTTGTAACTCTGAAACTTCGGACCCAGCTCCATCTAATTTTGATTTCAAGGAGAACTCTGTTTTTGCACGGGAGTCATGGCAATGTGCTTCAACTCAATGAGGTGACTAAGAGAAGGCAAACATTTTGGAAAATAGGATCATTTTATTTTCAAACCACTCATGAGCTTACAATGTCCATTTGGGGAATTTTAATGGAATTTTGCAGCCAGTGAAGGAAGAAACACTGGCACTTTGGAAGCCAAACAAAAAGAGAAATCCCAGTTCTATATGAGGTTTGAGTGTGTGTGGAATCTTCCAAAGGCTCTTCAGAGGAAGATAATAAAAATACAGAGTTAAATAAACAAAACTGAGCTTAAGGAGCAAGTCTGGGTTTAAAGGACAGCTCAGAGCCCTGGATTTGAGGAAGTAAACCACTTTTTAACCAATTCCTACAGCATTTGGTGGCTCCCACCCTCTGTGCCCTGCACAAGTGCTGTTGGCACTGCTGGTTGCCCTCCAGAACAAGGAGCAGTGAAAAGCAAACACTCACCAAGGCGAATTTAAACCCTCGCAGGGAAGGCTGGACAGTGAGCTTGATACAGGCAGGGAGCAGGCTCAGGAACGTTACTGCAAAACTGAAGGATTGGGGAAGGAAAACAGTTTGAATAACGAGTGACTACAGCCATTAACACTTCACCCTGCAGAGCCACACCTGAATTCTTCACTGAGCCAAGAGAACTGGGAGCTCGGAGTTCTAAAAGCATTGAAAGATATTTGAATTCTTTGAATTTGCAAATTTAAACTCAGTTTTAACCAAGCAGCTTAAATCACTATATAAACAAGCAGGGAATTTTTCAGTCATAAATATTCTTAATATTTCTCCCTCATGACTTGGCAGAAAAACACAGTACATGAAAGAACACAATTTGAGAAAATTTACTCCTCTTGCAAAAACTGTTGCAGATAAAAAACTACCTGAGGCACTGCAGGTATGTCTTACCTGAGCTTTAGCTGAGTTCGAGGGGATATTACATTCTTTATCTTTATAAGGACACTTAGACTGCACCAAATATTGGCTACTTTATCCTGGAAGGAAATGAAAAGGTAATCAGTGATAATTACATATAATTACACTCATGTTTGTGGGAACAATGGGGTTAGGGAGGTGGGGATTGTTGGGTTTCTACCACGAGAGTGCAAATAGCACTTGCAGGTGTACATCACATTCTCAGATGTACTGGGGATGATTCTGCTCCTCAAAAATGGAAAGTTTCAGGAGACCAATTTAAAACATGCTCCAAAATAAGTGAGAAATAGTTCTTCAGCACAAGAGACGACAACCTGACCCATGAGAGCAGACATTTTGTGGAGCTGAGGCTGTGAAAGTGTCTCTGAGTAAACCCTGGCCCAGGTGAACCTTTCTGTGTGCTGCACATTCCCTCCCGTACCTGCGTGCGCTCGCTGCTCGCTAGCACTGACAGAGTTAACCCCGATAAATCAAGAAGCCTAAAGACATTAGCACTTGTGCTGGGATCACTTTCCAAATGAAATTTGGAACTGCGGCTCTCCTGCTGGTGAAACCCATCCGCAGGCAGCTGCTGGAGGCACAGCTGTGCAGACACAGCTCCCAGCACAACGAGAGTTCTGGGATGGAAACGGGGACTGGCACGCCCTGAGCTGCACATGGGAGCTGCACACAGCCTGTCACACCCCGGGCCAAGGGACAGCGCTGCTTACATGGACAAATTCTCCTTTTGTCTCCATCAGCATCCAGCCCGTCACTGCCCTGAGCAGCCCAGAAAATATTTGGGCTAATATTAGACTGAAATGCTCCAGCTCTTTTAGACACATTGGTTATTATCATTTAATGATTTTATTTTAGGACTTGGTACTGAATAAAAGGTGTGATAAGTAAAATGATTCCTTTATAAATTCCAGTTATCAAGGAACAGGGTCACTGGTTTTTTTGGGGGGTTTCTTTTTTGGAGAGGTTGTTTGGTGTTTGTTGGGGTTTTTAAAATAAGCTAGCAGAGAATACACTAAGAACACCTCCACTGCTTTTGGTACATCAGCATAAACTTTTGGGGGAAAAAGAGTGCCAGCTGTGATATTATTTACTTCTAAAAAAGATTAAAAGAACAATTAAGATTAACCAAACCACGTGAGAATTTGCTTTCATTCCTGTGACAACCTGGAAATTCAAAGTTTCATTTTCTGGGTTAAGCCTGAAACTGAGAATCTGCTGTAAGTGTAATATTGACTCATGCCCCAGTTAAAACAGCAGCAACTCCCAGTGACCTGGGACATGAGAATCCCGTGCTTTATCCCAAACTCCTGTGGCACTGCCATTGGGTAAATGAGGAATTGAGTGACTGGATTAACGCTCAGCACCTTCAGCACGGGCACGTCCACAGCCTGAGCACAACCAAAAGCAAAAGTGGGAAAAAACTTTTGGAAAATATTATGGAAACTGAACAAGGTGAGTCAAAAAGGAAGTTCTAGGCTGTATCTAAAACACCATTTTAAATTATTTTAAGAAAATAATTAATCCCGTTGAAAAGAGGGGAGCAGAACCCAAGAGGCTGAAGCCATTGACTTTCAAGGTTACATCTTCTAACACTGTCAATTACTATGGAATCTATTTCAATGGAAAAATGTATGGATTGAAGCACGGGTTTGATGATGGGATAAGTGTTGTCTCCTGGTCTAATATCCTGGAAGATGCCAGCTGAGCTGGGGTTAAACTCTGGATTAAATCACTGGCAAGAAACGACTGCTGAAGAAGGCGTCTCGAGTTACTCGCCCTGCGCTGCGTCTCCCCCGTGAAATCCTAAAGGTCAGGCTGAAGGTTTCTCCAGGGATCTAAGAATACAGGACAGGGCATGGGTGGGAGAAGAAAACATGCATGCCTCGAACAAGCCTCTGTCAATGGGAAAGAGTCTTCTGAGTACTTGCATGATTTGTTCCACGTCGGTGCCGAACGGGAGCCAGCAGGCAGCGAAGGACACCAGCACTGTCCCTGCCAGTTTAGCCAACAGCACCAACCTGCAAGGGGACAGCACTCAGCACAGCAACGCTGCAGGGCTGCCACAAACCTGCAGCACAGCAATGCTGCAGGGCTGCCACAAACCTGCAGCACAGCAATGCTGCAGGGCTGCCACAAACCTGCAGCACTGCTCACCCCACAGGGCTGGCACAAACCTGCAGCGCTGCTCACCCTGCAGGGCTCCACAAACCTGCAGCACTGCTCACCCTGCAGGGCTGGGCACAAACCTGCAGCACTGCTCACCCCACAGGGCTGGCACAAACCTGCAGCACAGCAACTCTGCAGGGCTGGGCACAAACCTGCAGTGCTGCTCACTCTGCAGGGCTGGCACAAACCTGCAGCACAGCAACGCTGCAGGGCTGGCACAAACCTGCAGCACTGCTCACCCTGCAGGGCTCCACAAACCTGCAGCACTGCTCACCCCACAGGGCTGGCACAAACCTGCAGCACTGCTCACCCCACAGGGCTGGCACAAACCTGCAGCACTGCTCACCCCACAGGGCTGGCACAAACCTGCAGCACTGCTCACCCCACAGGGCTGGCACAAACCTGCAGCACTGCAACGCTGCAGGGCTGGCACAAACCTGCAGCGCTGCTCACCCTGCAGGGCTGGCACAAACCTGCAGCACTGCTCACCCCACAGGGCTGGCACAAACCTGCAGCGCTGCTCACCCTGCAGGGCTGGGACACATCCCACAGGTACCTCCCCAGAAATGAGCCCACAGTGCCCACATGCACATCAGGACGATGCCATTCCCCGTGCCAGGCTGACTCCTGAGGAGGATAAAACACTTCAAACCCACTTACCCCTTTCCCTTCAGTCCCTTCTTGAAGCACTTTCCAAGCAAATAGCAAAAAAAGGGCAGCGAATGGTAGAGCTCCATCTGCTTATAATTTAAGGCCAAGCAAAAGGCCACGGAGCCCAGGAGGTCCCAGTCATGGGACAAACACAGGACAGCCCACAGGGCCAAGCCAAGGCTCACTGAGTTGTATATGGTTTTTTATGTCAAGGACAAGATACACATCTCACTTCTGGAAGGCAGCAATTAATGCCCTGAGGGAAAGCACAAACAGCTTGTCAAATGAGTTTTGGAAAGTTCGTTTTAAGAACACATTGCCGGTTGTGACTATGTTGCCTCCAGAGATAAAAAAATTTACTCCCATTGAAAGTGTCATTTTTATATTCCCAAAGTTTGATTCAGAGCTTGCTCAGGCAAATCTGAGGGCAAATTCTGTATGTTAATTACACGTGTAATGTGTACTCAGCCAACCCAGCTTTGGGTGGCACTGACAGTTCTCTGCAACAAGCAACATTTGCTTCTTGGTATTTACATGAGTAATGGTAAAACTCTCACCAGCCTCCCCTCCCAGCTCCCACAGGATAGTGCAGAATATTCAAATATGTCAGTGTTTAAATTATGTATAATTTAGTTCAAGGACTTCGGAGGGGTTTGTGATTCTGTTCCACACACAAGGCACCCTCGTCCATGACCAGCTCCCTGAGCTGCTAATCCTGCCCAAACAAAGAGTAATAGTTGCTAAAAGCAATGTTACTGCCTTGTGACTTTGAAAAGAGCTTCCCAGGCCCAGGAGATTTTGAGGAGACTAATCTACACTTACTATTAAACTCCAACAAAGTATTAGCTTTGGTTTTTACTTTTTTTTTAAAAAACTTAGATAAACCAGTAAACACAGAATCCCAGAACAGTTTGAATTGGAAGGGACCTCAAAGCCCATCCAGTGCCACCCCTGCCATGGCAGGGACACCTTCCACTGTCCCAGGCTGCTCCAGCCTGGCCTTGGGCACCGCCAGGGATCCAGGGGCAGATCTGAGCACCCTGTGCCAGGGCCTGCCCACCCTCACAGGAGGAGTTTCTCCCTAATACCCAATCCAAACCCACCCTCTGGCAGTGGGAACCATTCCCTCCTGTCCCGTCACTCCATCCCTTATAAACACTCCCTTGTATTTCTTGCATTGTCAGAAATGTCACAATATTTTGTTTTCCCTCTGCCAACCTAAGCAGCTGTGACAACACATCCAGCATGCCCAGGGCGCCCTGAGCCCACTCACAGCTCCCACTCCCCATCACCAGGAGCGTTTGACACCTCATTGATTTCCCATCAGCAAACTCAGAGAGGCCCCGACGCTGCCGAGGTGCAGCAGCTCAGGGAGACAGACCTCAGACCGGCTGGAGCTGCTCAGAGGGTGGCAGGGCTGGCACAGAGATCTGCAGGAAACCCCTGCCTCCGCAGCAGCTGCTGCTGCTGTCCAAACCAGGGCTGGTATTAACAGAGGCCCCTGTGGAGGTTCCACCAGCCCTGTGTCACCAGCCCTGTGTCACCAGCCCTGTGTCACCAGCCCTGGGTCACTTCCCTGAGCACAGGGGGAGGTTTGACAGAGCCCAACATCTCCCACTGCTCGTGACACGGCTCTGCCACCCCAGGAAGGTCTGAGGGGATTCCCTGTGCACACACAAATCACAGCAGCACGACCCATCACTCTCCTCCTGTCACAACCCCGCTGACGCTGCCTGCAGGGAATGAGTGACAGGGAGCTGGAGCCATGGAACAATGATATTCATGTTGGATTGATTTGTGCCAATAGCAATAATTTTTATCTCCGGGATGTTTCAGACTTGCAGCTTCCTTTGATATCTGTGTTTGGGGTGGGCAGAACCCCCCAGAGGAGTTTGTACACCAAAGTCACCCCCTGCTCAGCTCCAGGTGCTAAGGAGCAGTTATTCCATGAACAGGAATTCATTCCAAAGCAGAACAAGGATACTGGAAGTGCCCGTGGTCGATGAGGATGAGGCCTGGGTAAAGCAGGATGCAGAGAGCACTGGAAACCTGGCAAGAAGGAGCAAAAAAGAGAGGGAGAAATTAATTACTCCAAAATGAGACATTAGACAGAGGAACTTCTCCAATACAAAAACGTGCCCCTCCATGGTGCATCCTATACGTAGGAACATTATTCTGCACAAGTAATCATCTGTCAGGAATATTTTGTGATTAAAAAAAGGATAAAGATTTGCCATAAATGAGAAAATATTGAATATTGCCTGCCCTTAACAATAGCTCAAAGATCACCTACACCTGTCTTGAACCACTCCAAAAATCAGGAGACTTTCTATTCCAAAATCTACTGTAAGGAGTGTTCAAAACAAAAACACTCCCAAATAGCTCCCAAATCCCCCCTGCCACACCACAAATCTTTTTTTTTCTTTACTACTCAAGTAATAAATTCGTGGAAAATTTTGTTATTAAAAGCATTAAAATAATTGCTGTAAGATAAAATAAAGGGGTTTTTAATGTTTTCCAGTGAAAAGTCTACAATATGAGCTCTAGTGGTTGTCATCAGTTTTACATGGAAGCCATCGGGGTGTTCTAAGTGTTAATTAACTCAGAGTTACATTTCTGCTCTGTTCTAACAGTGTTTTGTTTGTTTAATTTACACGCACCAGGTACTTGCCTTTTTTTTAGCAGATGTTTCTTTCAAAGAAAAGCAATATAAAATAACTGCAGGGATATAAACCAGCAAATCAGCAACGAACACTGAAAAATAAAGATTAACTTTCCATTAGAATCCTCCCACAAGGAAGAGGCAAGGAAAAAAACCACAGGCAAATAAACATCAGAAATAAACCGGGCAGTCCCACTTCAAAGGCCAAAAAGAACCAGATCTACAGAATTTGATCTCGTTAATGTTTGTGAGGCTCATTTCTGATGTCCCCAAGCTGCTGCTTGCACGTGTTCAGCTGTCCTGGCTGCTGGCACGGCCTCAGTCACTCTCTAGTTCCTGACATGCCACAGGCAGGGCAGGCACTCGGAATGCCCGGGCAGAGCAGCCCTGCCCCGGGCTGTGGGACAGGACAGAGGGCTGGGGGGCAGTGAGGAAACCCCAATTATCCCAATCGCTGTGTGAATCACCACGATGGGGACAGAGACACTGAGAGCAGGGCTTGGATCACCTGCCCACAGCCAGGATTGGTGGCAGGGGAGAGGCAAACACAGCCAGCAGGTTCCCCTGCCCACGGGATGTCCAGCAGTGAATTCTTCTTGTCTTAAAAACTCAGATTATTTCTAAAAATCACTTTCAGCAAATGTGCAGTGGCTCCAAGAGGGAAAGGAGATGTTAAATATTTCAGTTATCCAGGGATGAATTGTTTTGGCAGCTTAAGCCACAACTAAACAAATATACCCAAGGTGTTAGCAAAATAAATACACTGATGCTTAAAATAAAGCTGCCATTGAGCACCCTGAATTATTTTAATGCACTCTTCTAATGGCCCCTGTTAAAAAGTGTTTATCAGCTCTCCAGATCCATCAGTGGTGTGTCAAGTGAGTTGATTTCAAAATTAATAAAGACCATTTCAAGGGTAATTAAATACTAGTGATTTTTATTTTTTTTCAATTCAATCAATTACCAGAGAGCAGAGGAGAGGTTTGTGAAGTACAGAAAAGCTATTGATGAACAACAAATTCTGCTGTTGCAATCAGAAAGCATTTTGTGTTAGAAAAAGCAAAAGACATTTGAAATGAAAGAAAATAGTAATGAGAAACACAAGTTCATTTGCCACATTGTTTGCTGTCCTACTGCTGCAGCTGCTAAATTATGGTACAAATCTTCTCCTGCTTTTGTTTGCAGTTCAAAATAATCAAATGGTGTAGGACAAATTTAGAGTCCAAGTAGTAAAGTAAATTTTTACTTTTGTGCTCACAGAAATAATATCAAATATCTCTGCCTTTGAGATCAGGTCCTAATGAAGATCTCTGATACCTCCAGAGGTTAAGTCAGTAAAGGCTACATGTAAAATTATTTTACAATAAAAACCACGTTAAGCTAAAAATAAAAACTGTTTATCAGAAGAGAAGGGAAAACAAGAATATTTTCAAAATTAAAAAGTGGGTCTATGCTACGAAGAGTAGTTGTGTTTTAGAGTTTTAAGTTAATTAATTGGGTTGAAAACTTGTTTCTACATTTTATATTTATCAGCTCCACAAACGATGGCAGAAGAAGAAATAATGCAGGAATCTGGCTCAGAAATGGACCTGCAAAACCACCCAATTAAAAACCTGAGAATAAAGCAGTGAAGACAGTGAAGCTGCATATTAAACATGCTGAATTAGTAAGCAAGACAAATGTGCAGGATGATCCCAAGGAAATATAATCTCCCTACCTGTTGTACGCATAAATAACTTATGGGGCTGACTCTCATAGCCCCGAGATGTGTGCAGAGCAACCCAATCAGGATTTATTAACTTTGCACTGTAAAACAAAGTACAGACACATCAAAATGCAGACAGTTCTCATTTCCCTTTACACTCCTTGCAGCAATAAAGATGACACACACAGGAGCAGATTCCAAGAATTAAGATGAATGAGAAGAAATATTTCAGAGAGCAATAGTGATCAATGAAAGCTTTTCCTCACCACTGGATCAGTTTACACTCCAGACTGGTTCACAATTAAAAGAAATAACCTTTGGGAACAGTAAAAATGGAATACAATATTTATTAGGACAAGATAACCACCTCCAGTCTGGTTCCAGGGTCTTTAAAAAAAAACAATTGTAAATACCTTTCATGCTTAAGTATTAAATTTAAACCATTTACAGTTCACATAGATGCCCCACATAGCTGTGCCTGTGCACTTTAACCTACATTCCTATTCCATAAGTCTCATTCCAACAGCAGCAAAGCCCCTGTGGAAAAAGTATTCCAATAACAGAATTCTATTTCCATGATATCCACTCATCAAATGTCACTCGGGCTCTGCACACACAGAGCTTTCCCAGGCAATGCCCCCTGCTCCTCCAGCCCTTTTCCCTGGGCATCCCAGATCCAGCAGTGCCTTGTAGGGAAAGCTGAATATCCACAAAGGAAAATGTAACAGAGGATTTAAAGCACTGAACTTACATGTGAGCACACAGCAAGCTGTGATAGGCAGTGAGAGGTGGGTAATCGAGGCCCCAGTACTGCAGGTTGTTGTCACTTGTATTGAAGTACCTAGAAAATAGAAATAAAAGATAAAATTCAATTGGAAGACTACATCTCCAGCTTGGTTTTGACCCATGGAAATGGCTGAATATTAAATGTATTCCAAATCCAAAATAGAAGGTGGCAACATCTACACCTGTTTAATTTTACTTCACATTAAATAAGTCTCAAGCAACAAAATAACAGCAAAATTGATGAAGAGTTCATACATTTGTGGCTGCAAAAACAAAAGGCTGCTAAAGCTCTCTTCAGTGGAGAGGGAAACTCCTGGCTCTACCTCCAAGCCCAGGTGGACCCCGTGAAAGGGAGGACAAGGGTTTTGCCATTTGGGATTTTGTTGTGTCAGATTTCCACGGCAGCAGGCAAAATGAAATCTCCTCTTCCACGTGAGATCAGAGGGGTTTTTCCAAGGAAAAGCTCCAGCAGTGAGGAGCAGCCCCTTTCCATCTCCCACTGCCACGGGGCAGGCTCTTGGCTTTTCCACTTCCTCTCTTCAAATGCAGCCCATTTTTGACATTTATTATAGTAAATTATATTTCTTGAATTCTTTATGAGCTGCCTGAAGTGTCTTCTGAACTGATGATAAATCATATTTCTTTGAGTTGCATCTCTGCCTCTTTTCCTACAATTCAAGATAGCTCCTGCCAAGGCAGTGCAGATTCTTCACACAGAATGTCACAGTTTGCAACTTTTAGGGAACTTGCCAGTTTGGGGGGTTTCTTTTTTCATTTTACCTTCCAAAAAGTTTTCAAAAAAAAAAAAAAAAGAAAGAAAAGAAAACAACCCTTATATAATCAGTAATATTTAGTAAGGAAGCTTTCAGAGCTTTAATTAGCAGTAGAATAAGAAAGGATGTTCTTAAAGCAGCCTTTAGTAAATAATGTTAAGACTTTAAAGAGTAATATAAACCAGAAACATTTCAATTCTAGAATGCAATCCCTTGCAGGTCAGCCAAGCTGTGTTTTTCCAAACACCCACTTTGCTGTGTTCGAGATTCATTCCCAAAGCAGGCCCAACCCAAAAAACTCTCAATTATAAATATAAAATTACATCAATTATAAAACCAGAGAGCAAACACAAGGTGCCCACCTGGCAGCCCCCAGCTAAACCAGCCTGCAGCAGTGTCTGGGAATGCCTGGCAATATTGGCTGCTGTAACTCTGAATTTTAAGGAGATGCAGTTCAGTGTAGCAGAGTGGATCAGAGCTGCCAACTCCACCATTATGTAACTCCTCTTATCCCAGCTCTGGCACAGTCAGGGTTTGGATATCCCAGAGAAAAAAGGATAAAAATGAGAATATAGGAACAAGAGGATGACCTGAGGTCGCCATCTGCAGAGTTCACGTGTATTTACAGAACACAAGGAAATTAATTTTCTATTTTGTCAGATCACCCAGAGGAAAATTACACCACACACACACAGCACCTCTGGCCTTGCTGGAAGATGAGCTGGAATTCCAGTATATTCCAATTTGAGCTGTAGCACATACATGGACTAAATTTTTACTCTAAAAGATATTAGGAATAACACAAAATTAAATAAAATATTTTAAATCATTCTCCTGTTTTACATGATCTGTACAAACGAAGCTTGCTACCCCTTAAATCCAGAATTTCCACATTTAAAAATGTCATGAACAGTGAACTCAGAGGTGTAAAATCCTGGCAGGATTTCCCCCCAGCCCCCTTTGCCAGCAGCCCCTACCACTGCCTGACGGGTAAGTTGTAGGTGATTTCTTGCCAGTGCCTCTGAGCCTCGTAGTCTCCATACATGGGGGGTTTTCCTGCCCCTAAAAAGAGAGGACACAGCATTTAGGACATTATTTGGTTTAGAGATTGCATATTAATTACTAATTTTATTCTCAATTCCTCTGTATTGAGAGCAAATAGAGACCTCATCAAGCAGTCTAACAGAGAGAGAGAAAAAAAGAAGTTATGTGTTCTTTTGGCTTTCTGGAGATTTCTGCAATGAGCATTTATCAAGATACTCTGCTGTGAAGAACTGCTTCCTCATCTGACAAAAGAAATCATTTCCAAGTGCAGATGAAAAATGTGGTACTTTCCCTGAACTAGGAAAATGCACATAATGGACACGTTCCAGTGACTCTGTGGGAACTGCTGCACTCCTTGCTATGTGATAATTGTCAATATTCTCACTTGTGCTTCAGCCATGTCCTGGTACCTTAATGTTAATATCATTATAATATTATTATTTGCCATTTCCATGGGAAAAAAAAGTTTTATCAATGCAAATACTTCAGGTGTCAAATACTCCCCTCGATGGAAGCCTAACTGTGATAATGGCAGCATGCAAAGCATCTTCCCAGAGTTTATTTACCTCTATTAACCTGCTCATTGAGAACAGAAACTGCACTGATTGTGCTCCCAGTGAAATATTGACATGAGCCAGACAGAGATTTAGGAGGTTCTTTAAAATATAGAAAAGCCATCTCTGGTTCTACCCATGATCTGTGTTTGTGGGGATCCCACGAGCTCAGCAATGTGCAATTTATTCCCACAAAGTGGAAAGGGTCTCTTATCCCTAATTTCTTCCTGGGTGGTGGAGAGATCTCACACATTCATCTTAAATATTCCCAAATAAGTGAGGTCACTGCAGTTTCATCAGTGGAAAGCCTGTAGCTGTAAGTGCAGTGGAACAAAGAATCTGCCACTGGAATACTGAAATGTAAAGCAGATATTTACCCAAGTTATAGAGTGTTTGTATGCATATCAATCTCTCCCTCTCTAGGGGTTAAAAGGGATGAAGAATTTATTTGGCTTCAAAATGACCAAAAGATCTTAATTCAAAGGTTTGATTATTAAAAGCCAAGTGCTGATGGGTTAGTTTGACAATGCACATTTAGCTTCCATCACAGAAAGCACCAAGTTCACAGACAAACTGAGTTAAAAATAATAAAATTGGAATATTTTATTTTAAAAGGCTCCCAAATACTTTAAAAGTAGTGATCTTACTCAGTTTATTGTTAGTCTGGGAACAGACTTTTTAAGGGTTTGAAACTGCCTCTCAACATCTGTGTTTAGCAGGGGTTTGGCAATGCATAAAAAAAAATATGCATTAACCTATGAAGCCAAAATTTTCCTCAATAACTCTCCAAGACCAGCTCATCACTGATGGTAACTTTTCAAACCCAGGTATTAGTTTCTGCTTTTTCATTTATTCCAGAGGCAGATCCAAAAGCAGACTGATGTCAAGGAACAGGGTGGGAATGAGACAGAGATCCAAGGGTGCACAGTAAACGAGGGTGGAATTAAAAGTTTATCACATCTGCAGGGAGTCAAAGAGAAAAAAATAATAAAGTGGATTTATGTGTTTGACAGCTCTAACATTGGGGTTTGTATTTTTACCAATGCTCAAAGTTAAGCTTTAATAATTTGCTGGACTGGATCAGATTCAGGTTTTGCTATTCCAAAAGCAGTTATATCAGCACTGTGGAGGAAATAGGATTTTAAAATTGTTATTTTAGCTCAGGCTTTATTTTAGACTGTCTTCCACAATCCTGATTGGTTTGAAATTAAATCAACTTACAAAAATCTAGTTAGCAACAGAATTTTAAATAAATCCTCTTGCACTGCAAGAGAAATTCAGTGTATGCCTAAAGACAGGGTCCTTCATTCCTAGGGATGGGTAAAAAGCTCTGTTACCTACAGATCCCTCAGAAATGGCATTTTGAGAAACCAAACTCAAACCCAAACAATCTGAAATTCAGTTCAGCTTCAAGCAAATGCTTCAAGTAAAGAAACCCAGAATTAGCAGTTTAAAATCACCAGAATGCTCCCGAGCAGCTCCAGCTCAGGGAACGAGGCTCCCCATTGCCTCCATAAACCAGAGTAGAATTTAACCCCTGATTCTTTGGGCTGGTGAGGATTGAAAATATTGGTTCACTTCTTATCTTTATTGAAATTTGCAGAGAGCAAACCTTGTGCAAGCTCATTCCAAGTGTGGGGCTGGAACTGGGAGGTTTGGAGAGGAACTTGCTAATTCTTTGCAAGCCTTCTGACACAGGGAGGAGAAAAACTCATCCATTACCAGAATGCAGCTCTGGCTGCTGCTGTAAACAGGCTTAAGGAGGAACAGCTACAAGCAGAGCCATTGCTCACTCCATGTCACCTCTGCACTGTCTTCATTAGCACCAGGATTAGCTAAATACAAGCTAAATAAAAATATAAATATAAATAATGAGGTTATATCTGCTACAGAATTTCAAAGACAACATGAGGCAAATGTACGAGTGGACTGCAATATTCTGCGAATGAAGGCACAGGGGCAAACAGCCAGGTATTGATCCTAAAATATTCATGATACCACCAAGAACCACCACAAAAAAAAACAAAACAAAAACAAAACAAAACAAAACAAACAAACAAACAAACAAACAAACAAACAAAAAAAAAAAAAAAACAAAACACAAACTTGTGGTGTTTTTTCCAGTGTTTTGCCCCAAACTGGGTTAATTATGGTTAATTATTATCACAGTTAGGCTTCCATCCAGGGGAGTATTTGACACCTGAAGTATTTGCATTGAAAGCTTTTTTTTCCCCATGAAAATGGCAACTAATAATATTATAATGATATTAACACTATGGGTTAATTATGGCACGCTTCAAAAAATAAAAAATAAAAGAATTCTTGGGGAAAATCAAGAGGAACTAAAATATAATGGCAGTTGAAACAACACATTGCTTCTTATTTATGACTTTATACAAACAACAATAAAACAATTAAGCAACAAAGAGCATTAATTTTCATTTGTCACAGGCCCATGAGCGCTGTCCCCGAGGCTGCTGCCTCACCTGAGTAGGAGCCCAGGGACACGGCCCAGCGCACGGTGAGCGCCAGCAGCACCGCCACCGTCATCAGGCTCCACCTCTCCATGGCCTTGGGGACACTCCGGGCACCTGGAACACAGCGGGAGCAGCCCTGCATCAGTAACTCGCTGTATTATTAACAAGCACGGGGGTTAAGGAGTGAGAAAATGTGCCAGGGTTACGTTAATGCCGCTTCTTTCCTCACTTAGGAGCACCGCGGGCAGGCTGTGCAAAGTGCACGGCTGCTACAGGTACCACTGCTGCTTGCAACAAAATAAAAGTTATTTTAAAAAGTAATTGGTGTCAGATACTATTCTCCACCATTCAACCCCCAAAAAGCAACAGGGCTGCTGTCCCACCAAGCTTATTTCACCACACTAAGGATCCAGCAAGAAATATTGCCAGGTCTGTCAGACTGAAGGCTGTGCACATTAAACTCAGAAATCAAGAAACAGGAAAATTATTATGTTGCCCTTTGAAAAAAAAAATTTTAAAAAATCAAACCTCTACTCTAACTGTAGAATATGTAAATTTCAACCCAAAGAATCAAAAAAAAATTAGTCTGAACTAGGAAAAAAGTGAGGAAGAAACTACTCCAGTCTTGAAGGGTACAACTGCCAGACTTTCCTCACAGAAGAGGCCTCATTTGACTTAAGTGAGTTTAATATTCTTGTTACTGACCAAAACTAAAAAAATCCCATACAGCAGAAGCACTGAGCTGCTGTTTTAGCAACAGACAAGCAACATCTAAGGCATGGTTAGATTATTCTTCTCCAACTCCACCCATATTTATTTATTATTCACAGAAAGGTGTGACCCAACACCACCACCAAGGGGAAAAAATAAGTTAATTAATAATAGAAATCTGTGGCAGCAGATCTCCATCTATAGGTAGAAAGGTGAACACTGGTATTTGCATGTTTTACCTGTGGCTAAGCCACAGGGGAGGCACTTTTATCTAAATAAAAGATACATCTGTCCTTTTTTCTACCTCGCCGGAACATTAATTAATTATACCTTCTTAATTATTACATAGCACCAGCCTCACCTACAGACTCCCCCACCTCTGTTCCACTCATTTACTTTTGCCATTCCCTATGTTTGGAATAACAATGGTTTTTGGGGATACTGAGTTTCTTTCTCTGCTCTCAAAAGTTGCTCTTAAAATATTCTTTCCTACTCATTTTTCACCTTTAATAATAATCCCGTACTACCCATAACAAAATGTCATGCTTTTATTAGATTCTAAAGCACAGAACTCTTAATTCTTGGTGTCCTGTGGGTAACAATATTAGACAAGGAATATTTTTTAGGGGATGATGAAGCCAGTTTGGCCAATCCCAAACTTTTCACCATCCTTTGGATATGCACCTGAGGGTGTCTCAAGATCCTACCTGTAAGCATGAGATGAAAATCACAGCTAAAAAAAAACCTCCTAAAAACTGCTATCCTTTCACACTGCCTGCGATGCAGACTCAGATAAATAATGCCAATAAAAACCACCCACTCCCTGCCCAAGGAAGCTGACAGAACTCAGCCCATAGATGCACGGCCCTGAATAGAACTTGCCTTACAACAAGTGTCAGCACACATTTCAGCAGCTGAAAAACGCACACACCGAACGAAGAATAATTTAATTTGTTGCAGCAATACCTGTCTATAAGGTATTGTTTCCCTAATCCTGTCAGGAGGCGCTTTACTCCTCACATCCCTTCTCTCACCCCTCGCTCTGCCCCGGCCTCCTCAGAGCGCCCAGGGCGGGCTGGCGCTGCGGGGCTCGCAGCGGGGCCGAGCTGCGAGCCCGCCCCGGGGTCACCAGCGGACCCTGCTGCCCCTCAGCCCGCTAAGTGTCCTCGACCCCCTCTGCCTCAGCCCTTCAGCCCCCTCAGCCCGCTCTCCCTCAGCCCTTCAGCCCCCTCAGCCCGCTCTCCCTGAGCCTCTCGGCCCCCTCAGCCCGCTCTCCCTGAGCCTCTCGGCCCCCTCAGTCCGCTCTCCCTGAGCCTCTCGGCCCCCTCAGTCCGCTCTCCCTGAGCCTCTCGGCCCCCTCAGTCCGCTCTCCCTCAGCCTCTCGGCCCCCTCAGCCTTTCAGCCCCCCTCAGCCTCTAAGCCCCCCTCAGCCTCTAAGCCCCCCTCAGCCTCTAAGCCCCCCTCAGCCTCTAAGCCCCCCTCAGCCTTTCAGCCCCCCTCAGCCTCTAAGCCCCCCTCAGCCTCTAAGCCCCCCTCAGCCCGCTCTCCCTGAGCCTCTCGGCCCCCTCAGTCCTCAGCGCCCTCAGCCGGCTCACCCCCCAGCCCCCTGACCGCCCTCACCCTGGTCACCGCGCAGCCCGCTCACCTCCCCGCGCCGCTCAGCCGCCGCTGTCCCCGGCCCCGCTCGGTGCCCGCTCCCCTCAGCCGCCGCTGTCCCTGTCCCCGGCCCCGCTCGGTGCCCGGTACCCGGTACTCGGTACCCGGTACTCGGTACCCGGTACTCGGTACCCGGTGCCCGCTCCCCTCAGCCCGCGCCGCCCGCGGGCTCTCACCGCGCTCGGGCCGGGCGCGCGCGCTTCCGCCCGCGCGGCGCCTTCCGGGCGCGCAGTGCGCGTGCGCGGGGCGGGAGGCGGGAGCGCCTCGGGGACGCTCCGCCATGGCCGCGGCCGGGATGGGAGCGCAGCGCTCCGCTCCGGCAGCGGGGAACGCTCCGGGGGAACATCAGAGACCTAACGGGGCTCCGGGAGAGCTGCAGAGGGACTCTGGACAACTGACAGGATAAGGGGAATGGGTTCCACTCCTAGAGAGCAGGGATGGATGGGATATTGGGAAGGCATTCCAGGCTGTGAGGCTGGGCAGGCCCTGGCACAGGGTGCCCAGAGCAGCTGTGGCTGCCCCTGGATCGCTAAAAGTGCCCAAGGCCAGGCTGGACAGGGCTTGGAGCAACCTGGGATAGCGGAAGGTGTCCCTGACAGTGGAAGAGGTGGCTCTGGATGGACTTTAAGGTCCCTTCCAACCGGAATTCATGTTTTCCTACCATGCCAGCTGGCTGGGGAGCAGCACCTCAGGCTTTACATTTTGGAGACGATACCTGGGAAGCAATTGGTAGGTAAAGCTCATAGCACAGAATCCCAGGCTGGAAGAGAGCACGGCAGGGTCGTCCGGTGCCACCTCCCTGCCCAGGCAGGGCACCCCTGAGCACAGGGTTGTGTCCTGGCAGCCTTGAGTCTCTCCAGCGAGGAAAACTCCAGGATCAATCAGTGATCCACCACAGGCCTCGCTTTTAAACCTTTCAGTCTGAGCCCTTTTCGTTCTCTTGAAGGTGTTGACAAAGTACAGAGCATAACAAAAATCAGAGAATCAATCACAGGATGGTCTGGGTTGACAGAGAGCTCAAAAATCATCTCATTCCTTGGGCAGGGACACCTTCCTCTATCCCAGGCTGCTCCAAACCCCATCCAACCTGGTCTTGTCTTCTGGTTGTGTGTCTGACTGAGGTTAGGACATGAAACTGAAGAGAAAACCGATTATTCTTTAAAATAACACCACATACTGAGGGTTTCATGGCCACACCTGCCAGGTGAGCTGGCAGCAGTGCTCTCTTTGGACTGGAATCCCAGGGCTGAAAGTTGGGATGGATTTAAACACAGCTGTTACAAAAAGCAGATGAGGTCAAGAAGCATCTGATCACTTACAATAGAAACCTTAAAGTAAACAGCCATTGCTGTAAAACAAAGTGATTATGAAATTTTTTTCAGATGTGCAGAATATTTTTTAAATCTATAAACACTATAAATGTAGGATTGTGTAACACCAGAGATGGCTTTTCTTCCTTGATGTTCTTCCAGTTCAGGATGTGTTTCCCACTATCCCAACCATTTTTGGGTGCAAATTCTTTGGGCATCCTGGTCCCTCTTACACCTGCCATAATTTCAGCCCCTTGTGGTGTTGCCTCGTGTGGGATGGTGTGAGAGACTGAAAACTGAATTAAACAGATAAAGGTAAATATCACACCTGTCTGCCGGCTTGCCAAGGTGTTTGGAGCCATAATCCTGTGGAAATGGCAGATTATGACCATCAAATTTTACATCGTTTGCCTAATCTGATACACTCAATAATTTATATCCCTGCTAGGTCAAGTGGGTCCGTTTCAGGATTTTGCCAGGATGTCTGGAAATGACAAGCCTGTAGAACAAGGATAACCCTAGAAATTAATCAATTACAAACCAACTTAGAATTAATTACAAACCAACTTAGAATTACACCTGCTGAACCCACGGCTGCTGGAGCTGCTCTATGGCACTGGAACGCAAAGTGAATTCCCAGCCTGAGCCCGGGGGACAATCGCCGGGGCAGATTCCTGTTTCAGTACCTCTCTCCTTCCCTTCTGCTCTCCCCTCCAGGATTTTCCATGCCCGGAATTCCTCAGACAGCAAGGCCGGGGAGCGCTGATAACTCAGCTACCCTCGAGTCCCTGAAAAAAAAATTAAAAAAGAAAAAAAAAAGGACTTTTTGGATTTTTCCGTGGAGATTATTGCTAATTCTGTGCTGGAGCTGGGATGGACGTGCAGGAGCCCGCGGCCGCACATTCAAGTGCATTATTTCAATTAGCCGAGCGCTCTTTGTTGCAAGGTGAAATCATTCACTCCCCGGGAAAGCTTTTTTATTGAATGCTTTCTAAATACCCGCATCGGGCGCGTCGCCTGCAATCGAGTCTCTGTCACTTGTGTTTCTGCGGTGACTTTGAGCAGATCAATGGCTGGAAAAGGCATTCAGGACACATTGATACCGCGGGGTAGGAGACGGGCGGGCTTTGGCGCTCGGGAGTGAAGAGAAGCCGATAATGAGCGGATAAATGGCTTTTCTTAACCCTTGGCGCTCTCGGGAGCCTCCGCTGCCTCCTCTCCTCCGCCCCGGCTCTGCGGCTTCACGGCAGCCGAGCGGTGCCAAGGCAAAAACCCCGTGAATTCGGAGTGAAATGCGGCCAGAATAATGAGAAAGTCTTTCCTAGGGCGGGCCGGGGGGAAAAGAGCCTGCGGCCATAAAAAGTTCCAGCTCAGCCAGGATTTCGTTTCTGAGCGGAGCCGTAGAGCCGGAGCGAGCGGGGGAACAGTCTCTGGAGGGGTTTGCAATTGCAGATTCCCAATGTGCAGATTCCCAGATTATCCCGAGCCCGGGACATCGCCCGGGGTTTAGCGGGCACAGAGCCGGGCGCTGCGAGCCCCGCTGGGAGTCCCCAGGAGCCTCGGCTCCTTCGCATCCTCCTTTGGCGAGCAAAACCAGGAGTGAACGTGTCTGAAACCACTACCCGAGCCCGCAGGGAGCTGGATTCATCTTTATTTTCCCCCATGAAGTATTGGCACTTAATAAAGTAATTACAAATGATCGAGGGTTTGGGGTTTTCTCTTGAATCCTTGCGATTCTCTGGGCGCTGGGGAACACCGAGCTTCCCTCGTCCGACCCGGGGATCCCAGCCCGGGGGATGCTCCGCGTCCTCGGCAGAGCAGAGCGGGACACTCCATCCTTTCCGGGAGAGGAGAGGTTGGGCTGTGTCCGTGTGTCCCGGCTTTTCCCATTTCGCTGAAGCTCAAGAAAATCGGGATTTTATCGCACCTGGAGTTCAAGGGCGCTCCCTCTCACGTTTTGCCGCCTTAATAAAGTCGCGCGGTTCCCGCTTCTTCGGCTTGCTTACCAAATCCCGGATTAATAAAGTTTACTTAGTTATTTAAATAGATTAAATGTCACATTTAAAATGGAAGGGGAAGGTTCTACCTCCCTGACCTATTTTTCATTTCTGATTTAGAAAAAGGCAAGATTAGCATGGATATTGCATTTTCAAGGACCTCGCCACTATTAAATAGACTGTTAAGTGCATTTTATGGCTGAAGAGTCTGTTCCCAGTTCAGTCTGGAAGACGTGCTAAGTTCATCTCTACCTGCTACATTGAACATCCACTGACTAAAATACTTCCTGTGGATGTAATACCCATGCTCTGTATCTTCTAAGTACATAACGCTTAATGTTTTAGGACTGGTGACACGTAATTCGGTAAAAGCCCCCGGAACTGAAGGGTTTCTCTCCGGAAAGCTGTACCGGGGTGTTTGCCCGGTTGCGGAGGAGGAGGAGGCGCGGCGGCGGCAGGGGAGGCTGCGGGGATGGAGGACCCGGGTGCTCCCGGCTGCGGGCGGACGCTGGAGCGCATCATTCGCCGCCCCGGGGGAAGCCCGAGCCCGGCCTGTCCGCGGCCGCGGGGATGGGCAGCGCACTCTGAGCTCGCTGATTCCTCGGTCGCTGCCGCTTAACGCCAATGAAGTGCCCCGGCAATGGCCGGGCTGTTTTTCCGCCTCCCCGGAGCAGGTGGGGAAAGGCCCAGAGCGCACCTCGGACACGAGAAAGAGACAAAACTGCCCGAGGTGCCCCGAGAGACAAAATCCCATCGAATTTCCCCATCCCCCGGGGACTGCCCCCTGACCCGCACCCGCACGGGTGAGGAAAATCCCCATTTTCCCTAAAGAAATCCTCGCTCTCTCCCGGAGTGGGAGAGCCCCGAGGGCCCCGCGAAAGATGAGGAGGGGCGGCTCATCCCAAAGAGAAATGTTTGCGCTCCTTCGTGTGCGGCCAGGGCCGCTTCGGGCAGTGCTGGAGGTGCAGACGGTGCGGGTTAAATCCCCCGGTACCGCGGGCGCCGACCCGAGCCCGCAACCCCCGAGGAAGTCGGAGCCGTCCTCGAACGCTGCCCGTGTCCCGGAGGGGGCTGATGTCGCCGGTGGGTGATTTCCTCCCGCACCTCTCGGTGCCACAGACCGAGAGGGAAAGGACATCGCTCCCTGCGCCCCCCTGAGCGCCCCCGGCGCTGCCCCTTCCGCTAAACCCGGCCTCGGTTCTGCCCTCCCGCAGCTCCGGAGCGGGGTCTCCGGTCGCTGCCCCTCTCCGGGGACACTGCTGCGGCCACGCGGGTCCCGGCTGGGGACAGGCGGGGGGGATCCCCCGAACGCTGCGGCTCTTACTGAGATAAAAACACACGTTTATAAATAACCGCGAAAGGTCTTTCCCTGCCTTTTCCACCGCTCGCCGCAGCCTTTCAACACCCATTAGCCCGAAACTTTCAGCCCCGCTCTGTGCCCGGGAGAGACCAGGGATGCTATAAATAGGCGGCGTTGGGAGCCGGCAGCGCGGAGAGGGGGGAAAGGGGGGCGCAACTCCCGCGGCCGCGCAGCAAAACCGAGAGGGTTCCCGGGGAGCCCCGCATCGGCCGTGGAAACGGCCCTGATAAACCTCATCTCGTCCCTTTTCCAACCAGGGTGATGGTTTAGAGGATTAGGGCCAGATCCTATGGCCAGATCCAATTATAAATTCCTTCCCCCGGCGGAGGGAGCAGCGGGGCCGTAATCGGAATAAATAAGGAGCGGGGTCGGGGAGCGTGCAGGGGGTGGTGGTGCTGGGTAAACTCTCGGGGCTGCGGGAGGGTCATTTTCCCGGTGTTTCGGATCTAGTTACTTCCAACACACCCCAGGGACCGACGTGACACGACTTATACTAATGGGCATCTGTCACCGGCCGTGTCAAGTTTTGCCATATGCGGCGGACGAGTTTGTGGAAGGGAAAACGAGGGAAAGAACAAGGGAAAGAGTTTCTGCTGTCCGGCTGAGGGAACTTCGCCGGGATATGCTGCTCCCGGTCCGGCTGCGGGGGCCGCGCCCATTGCGCTGGGAGCAGGGAAAGCCGCTCCCGTCCTGGCTGCACACCCTCCCCTATTTGGGGACCGACTTTTGGCATCCCCTGGACCCCCGCTCCCGGCCGGTTGCTGTGCGGGACCCTCCGGAACGCCCCGTCCTGCCCCCCGCTGCCAGAGCGCGCCCGGGTCGGTGTCGTCCTGGGCGGCTGCGGGCGCCGGGGGTGCTCCCGATCCCCCGAATTGCTCCCGGATTCCCGGGGAACTCCCGGGGTTACTCCCGGCCCCAGGAGTGTTCCCGGCTCCGAGGGTGCTCCCGGCCCCGGGAGTGCTCCCCATCCCGCGGGCCGTGAGGCTGATCCCGGTCCCCGCGGATGCTCCGGGGGCTGTTCCCGGATCCGGGTGCTGGGAGGATGCTCCTGGTCCCGGGGGTGCTCCCGGCCCCGGGGGGGCGCGCCCGTTCCCCGCGGCTGCAGCGGGAGCTGCCGCGCCCCCCGCAGGCCCCGGTGCGCCACTGCAGCCCCGCCGCCACCGGAGCCTCCCTCCACCTGCCCGCACGGCCCCGCCGCCGCTCACGGCCCCGCGGCCTCGGCGGCTCCCGCGGGGAGCGGCAGCCGGATGGGGAGCTCATCCCGGGGTTCTTCCCCAGCCCCGCGCCTCCCCGGTGCTGCCCGGCCCCGGGAGCCGCCACCACCCCTTCCCCGGGAAAGGCTTCTCCTGCCGGCCGCCGTCCTCGGCCACGGAGAGGAAAGCGGGGCAGAGCAAGAGAGGCCGGAGGTTACGGAGGGAGAAGCGGTTCCCGGAGGGAGGCAGCGGGCAGGAAAGTTGCCGGTGCCGCCGCCGCCGGCGCGCAGATGCCGAGCCGAGGCATTGCTGCTATGTGGGGAAATATGAGCGAGTAATTTTATAAGTAACAAAGGCTGCGGAATGGAATGAGCCCCTGTTATCCGGTGTCCTCTGGAAGCCCTGGATCAGCAGCTTCTTGAGCCTCGCAGCGACTCCGGGCAGAGGCTCCTTTCTTTTTTCCCAGGGGATCGGCTAAATATAGCACCCCCCTGGATGGCACGAATCACCCACCATTTGCTGTTTGTGTAAAACCGATTAGCCAGACACAACTGTGAACCCGCCCGTTCCCCGAGCCCGCCGCATTCCGCCCCGCGGGGTTCCGCGGGGCCGTGGGTGCCCGTGCGGGGCCCCGCGTGTCCCCGCTCCCTCCAGGTCCTCCCTGTCCCCGGCAGATGATTAGCGAGTCCTTATTTATAAAGTTCAAACGATCTCATCACCGGGGCTACTCGGTTTATTTTAGTCCGTGTATGCGGAGGTATAAATATTTACTTAGGAAGAAATAATATTTACTGCTTACCAGGAAAGCAAGGACACTTTTATTTATATATTTATTTTAAATCCGCGGCTGCCAGAGGGTTGTTGGAGGGGGAATAAGCGCCTGGTTCAGCTCCTCCCGCGGCCGAGCCTGCCGCATCCCACATCCCGCTTGCGTTTTACGCCGCCGATTTTCCTAACAAAGACAACAAATTATTTGAGCGGAAAAGAAAAATCCACGACGGTTTTCCAAGGTGGAAAAATTCGACTTTGTAAGAGGGAGATCATCAAGCACCAAATACTGTCAGTGCACGGGAGACACCGAGACCTCACCAGACTCAAGCCCCCGATGCGCCGCTTTAAATATTATAACGCTGTATATTAATTCTTTTTTATTATTATTTTGACTGTCTATTTTAGCCTCGAAAATGCATATATGTATATATATAATATACGTATGTATGTATATTATTTTTAATTTTAGCAGCTGCCAATAAATCCGAGTTATTGGGAATTAACTGGGAAAGGCCGATCCCTTCCTGCGGGAAGAACCGCTGCTTTAACCCTGATAATTTCCCTGATCTAAACGAAAGATCCTCGCTCGAACATCGCTCGGCCACGGCCTGAATATTACTACATATATTTATTTTTTTCCCTCTAAAATAAATAGTAAACGTTGATTAAATCGACCGAACGTGTTTTATTTAAAATAATTTCCTTTATAATTAGCCCCGACCGCAGACCCAAAGCGTACCTATTCCGGCCGGGAATGCCGCAGCGCCGGGATGCAGTGTCGAAGTCAGGCCGAGAAAATTTAATATATTTAGGGAAGCATCAAGGCGCGCTCGCGGGGGTCTCGGATCTGCCGGGGAAGGTTGGATTTGGAGGGAATCAGGGTAATGATTCCCCGCGAACGAGCCGGGCCGGGCGCTGCCGCTCGGAGCACCCCGGACCGGGTGGAGGGACCGCGGGAACCCGCCCGCACCTCCACCGGCGGGACCCAAAGCCCCGCGGCACCGGAGAACCGGCGCGTCCCCAACCCCCGCGGCCGCGCAGCCCGTCCTGCGCGCCGGGGTCACAAAGACACCGCTCACACAGAGACGGGCAAAGCATTTTAAAAATTTATTTACAAAGTTGTGTACAACACGAAGGGATAACATTTAGAATACATATATTCATTCATATATAAACAGACTTCTATAATAGAATGACAGCGTTTTTCCTCCTTTTTTTTTCTCTCCAAAATTCTCTCTTTTTTTCCCCTGTTCGTTCGTTTAATATTTAAAATTTCCCCCACTTATTTCTTTTTTATACAATTTTTTCCCCCTCGTTTGTTCGTTTATTTCGGATAAAACCGCTCGGAGCGCCGGAACCTTCAAAAAAAGTGAAAGTTCGCAGCTCCTAATCGCGACCGTCATTTTCGCCTCTTTAGAAAAATAAAAACCCCGAAAGCAACGTCAGTGATTTTTGATACAAATATGTACAAGCGGCGGCGGCGGCGGCCGGTGCCCGCTGCTGCTCCGAGCCCGGGCGGCCGCGCAGCCCCGAGGGGGCGGCCGGAGCTCCCCGGGGCTCTGCCCGGGGCTCTGCCCGGAGCTCCCCGGGGCTCTGCCCGGGGCTACTGCGCCGGCCACTTGGCCTGCACGGCAGCGGCGGGGGCGGCGGGCTGCAGGAACTGGCCTGCGATGATGTTGGTAGGCACGCTGAGGATGGGCGCGATGGCCGCGGTGGTCCTGGCCAGCGCCAGCGGCTGGTGCGCCATCAGCGCCGACTGCACCGTGACCGGCGGCCGCAGGAAAGTCTGCGCGCTGGCGGCCGAGCTGGCGGCGGGCACGCCGATGATGTTCTCGATGCTGAAGGACGGGCGGCTGCTGGGCTCCGACTTGACGATGGAGCCGGCGGCGCCCAGGCTGTTGAGCTGCAGCTGCAGGCTGGGGCTGAGCTGGGAGTTGAAGGCTTTGCGGCTGAGCTCGCTGGACGGCAGCAGCGGCACGGCGGGCGGCAGCATGGGCCCCACCGGGGGGATGTAGGGGTACTGCAGCGCGGCCGCGGCCGCCGCGGGGTGCGTGTAGGCGCCGGGGTGCAGCCCGTAGGGGCGGCCGTAGGGTCCGGCCAGGCCGTAGGCGCCGAAGCCCTGCATCATGAGCGCCGTCTGGTCCCGCAGGTGCTCCTGCTGGTGCCGCTTGAAGCGCTTCCTGCGGCGGAGGAAGCTGCCGTTGTCGAACATGTCCTCGGACTGCGGGTCCAGCGTCCAGTAGTTGCCCTTGCCCGGGTTGCCGGGCTCCCGGGGGATCTTGACGAAGCAGTCGTTGAGGGAGAGGTTGTGGCGGATGCTGTTCTGCCAGGCGGGGAACTTCTCCCGGTAGTAGGGGAAGCGGTTGCTGATGAACTCGCAGATGCCGCTGAGCGTCAGCTTCTTCTGCGGGCTCTGCAGGATGGCCATGGTGATGAGGGCGATGTACGAGTAGGGCGGCTTCACCAGGCTGCTCTTGGGCTTGCTCTGCCCCGCTGCCCCGCCGCCGCCGCCGCCGCTCGCCCCCTCCTCGCCGCCCCCCTTGCCGCCCTCGGCCGCGCCGCCGGGGGCCGCCCCGGCCGGGCTCCCGCTGCCGCTGCTGCCGCTCTCCGCGCCCGCCTCCGCGGGCAGCGCCAGCTCCGCCGCCTCGTCCAGCGGCAGGCGCGGCAGGGCGGCGGGGCTGCCGGCCTCGCCCTCGCTGTCCTTGCCCGGCCCGTCGTCTCCTTCTCCCACCACGTCGATATCCACATCCTCGGCCGCCGGGACGGCGGGGCCGGACATGTCGCTGGCGCTGCCGCCGCCCGACAGGGTCATCCCCGCTCGGCGGACGGGGCGCGGCGGCGGCGGCGGAGGGGCCTCCCGCCCGCACCGGGCTCCCCCCGCGCCCCGCTCCCGCCGCTCCTCCGACCGGCCCCGGGGGCTACACCCGAGCGGCCCGGCTGCGCCCCGCGGCGCCGTCCCCGCGGGGCATGGGGCGGCCGCGCCCGCTGCTCTCCCGTCCGCGGGGCTGCCCCGGCCGCCCGGTCACCTCCCGCCGCCGGGCATCGGGGCTCAGGCGGCGCCGCCGGATCCCGCTCGCCGCGATGCGCGCCCGAGGGCGCCGCGCATGGGGCCGCTCCGCGGGCCGCCGCCGCTCCACCGCTCCGCTCCGCGGCCTCGCCGCGCACCGCTCCGCCGCCCTCCGCGCCGGCTGGGATTTTTTGGTCGCTTTTTTTTTTTCCCCTCTTCCCTCTTTCCTCCTCTGCTCCGGCTTTTTTTTTTTTTTGGCTGCTGTTTTTTCCCCCCCTCGGCGGAGGGAGGGGACGGAGGTGCCGGCGGCCGGGCGGGGCGGGGGCAGGAGGCCGGGGGTCGCGGGGCCTCGCTCGCCACTTTGGCAGCGCGGCGGTCCCGACTGCCTGATAGATTACTTTCCCGTTAAAGATATACTCGGAGGCGGCTCCACGTGACCGCCTGACGTCAGGCGCCCCGCCGTGAAGTCATGCAAAACTCGAGTTGTTTCATGGACTGTCAACAAAGAGCGGCGGCTCCGCTCCGCCCGCCCCGACGGGCCCCGACGGCACCGGCACCCTCCGCGCCCCGCCGCGGGGCTGCCGCACCTGGGCTCGCCGCTGCCGCTCCCGGTGCGCCCCGAGCGCTCGGCAGCGCAGGCTCGGCGGATGCGCCGCCGAGAGAGCGTTTAAAAGCACCAAGTTTGGGCTTGGAAACCACTTTTCCGTGGGTTTCTATTTTTTTTTTCTTTTAATTTTTTTTTTCTGGCGGCGGCAGCAGCACCAGCTGGGAACGGAAGATCAGAGAATAGCTATCGATTAATCTATTAGGTTAGTTGCAGGGAGAAATAAAAAAGACGTAAAATAACAAAGGGAAACTATAAATAAAGAACCTTTTAGCCGGTTATATTTTTTTTTTCTCTCTTTTCTTTTTCTTTGCTTTTTTCTTTTTTTCTTTTTTTCTTTTTTTCTTTTTTTCTTTTTTTCTTTTTTTCTTTTTTTTTTTCTTTCCAGAGGTGTTAACGACTTAATCATTGCGGGCCTTAGCATATGAAAAAGTAGGAAATGAGGGAGTGTGTGTGAATGTGAGGACCGTATTGCCGCGGCCCCAGGTAAGCCCCGGCCCGGGGAAAGGCGCCCGGCGGGGCGGGAGGGGGCCCGGCCGCCCACCCCTGCCCGGTGCGGAACCCCCCGCCCGGGCCCTCGGCCGCGGGTGGCTCCCGGGGTTTGGCTTTTTAATCCGTCCCGCCGAGCCCTTTTGCTCCCGTCCTTCCCGCACGTGTTGTCCGATTTCGGTAAATACAATTAAATTAGGAAAACGCCCCAGGAGCCAACGATTTCCTCCGAGCGGCGCTGGTTTAGGGGAAGCGATTCCCCTCCCGTTCCCCAAACCCATCGGCGCTCGGAAGGGTCGCTGTCCCGGCCTCTGGCAGAGCCTCTGCCGGGCCCGGCCCCGCGGGGAGGATGGGGGGAACATGGGGGGACCTTCCCGGGGGGCGCGGAGCCGCTTTCCCCCCGCGCTCCGTTCTTCCGCGGCTCCCGCAGGGTGTCCGCGGCCCGTGACCTCCGCGCCCGCGCAGCGCCCGCGGAGCCACAGAGCCACACTCACACACACGCACCCGCCTCGCCTGGCACCCGCAGCTCTCCCAGGGAAAAAAAATAAATTAAAAAAAGGAGGAAAAACCCCAACTCCGCAGCCCCCTGTTCCATTTGTTGCGCTTTTCTTGGGCACAATAAAAGTCAAATTAATTGATTCGTACTATTAATTATGGTGCTTAGCGTGAAAAGGAACGTTTCCCCTCGATTAGGGCTCCATTGTGCTAATCCCGTGTTCAGTCACGGCCGCCGGCTGAGCGGGGCCGCCCCGCTCCGCGCCCCTCCGCGCCCCTCCGCGGGCGCTGCTGCCGCTGCTGGGCCTTCCCTGCTCGGCTTTAGGGCAGAGTTTCCAACCCCATCCCGTCGGAAAGTATTTAAAAGCCCACCCCGGAGGAGAAAAGCTTTCCTAAAATCAGGAAAGTTTCCCCCAAATAACCCCGGGAGCCCCCGAAGCCAGGGAAGTTCAAGGGCTGAAGGTGAGCGGGAGCAGGAGCTGCGCCCTGCGAAGCGATAAAACAATTAAAGCAGCTCCTGCGGAGGTGGAAACCCACGATAATGACACGGCCAGAAATAGAAAGTGGGCGCCCATATAGACAGATAGATTTAGCAACAGGAGAAAAACAAACTGTATCGTCCGGATCGATACGGAGTCAAATAGAGACACGGCAGCTCAACGGGAAAAGGGAGGATGGAATAAGTTATGATAGAGAGGGAGAAATTAATTACAACTCAATTTGATTCTAATATGGGAAAGCAAGATCCTGGCTGCTAAGCGAGTTAAAAATAAATCCGGAGGCTGAGCCTCGGGGGTGGGGGGGCTTGTGGAGGAAAGACAGGGCTGGGGCAATTTCTGCTTCTGTAATCGTTTTAAAGGAAGGAGAAACCAAAGGTGTCCCCTTTCAGCTCCTTAAGCCTATTACTTTCACTAATGAGTTATATAAATCGTTGACCTGACCTGGATTAAACCAGCATTGTCGTTTAGTACAAACGTGCGGGGGTAAAGGGGCTCGCAGGAAAGGGGCTGCGGGCGAGAAACCCCTGTAAAATAAACACATCCAAGGGAGGGGACACGACAGGGACGCACGGACATCCCCCGACCACTAGGACCGGGGTCGGGGCCGAAACGGGACGAACGGTGGGGCCTGGACCCCCCTTCAGCCGGGCTTTCCGCTGAAGATGTAGATTATTAAATATATCTAATTTCCCCCTCTATTTTTAGGCCTCTATTTGCACGTGTTTTGTTTCTTTTTTTCTTTTTCTTTCTTTCTTATTTTTTTCTTTCATTCTTTTTTTTTTTTACTTGTAATAAATCGCCAGTAAAGCAGGTAGACCTCAGTGTAAAACGAAATTGGTCATGTTTCCAAAACGGTTTCGGATTTATTTGTATTGGAAATGTATAAACATCCATTCTGTAAAAGGCAACACGTTTAATTAACGATGAGAGAGCAGTTAGGGGCAGAAAGCTAGTAAAATTGTGTGATAAATTTATGGCATTGTTAGCGTGCTTTTAATTATGGCTATTATGTTAATTATTTCACATTAGCATGGAGTTATCAGCAGCATGTCAGATTTAATCAAAACGAGCCTTTCTCTCGAAAACTGTGCTTTTCATTCGCCGCGAGGAGAACGGGGGGTCCCGAGCCGAAGCCGCTTCCCCCCTTCTTTATTTATTTAAAAATAAATAAATGAAGGCTTTTAAAAAGAGACTTCCCAATGAAAAGAGTGGCTGGACGTGATCCGGGCTGGTGCAGGCGGCAGATCCCTTTAGGCTACAGCGAGCAGCGCAGGGAGGCTGAGGAGAGAAGCGTCGCTCTTGTTTTTTAGGAATTCACCATTTTCACCCCCTCCGGAGAAGGCATTTTATCATTTTGGATCATTCTGTCAAACAATATGATGTTGCTCATTTTTATCTGTCCCGTTTTACAAAGCCCCCGTTCACACTGCCGGCCAGGACAACGCGCCTCGGTACAAAAGAATAAAAGAGACAAGCCGGGAGGATATGGGATCGCTGCGTGGATCAAAAAGGAGGAAAGAGGAGGAGGTGTGTGCGAGTGTGAGTGCGTGTGTGAGTGCGTGTGTGTGTGTGTTCGCGGGGGGCTCGCAGCGGCCCGGGGCCGGCTCCGTGCCCGGCGCTGCCCCGCAGCTCCGCGGCCGCGGCTCCCGCACCCCCGGGGCCGCCCCCAGCCCGGGCCACCGCTTCCCCAAAGGAGCTCCCGTGCAGAGAAAAAAGAACTCAACATCGAAAAATAACAAAGAGAAATTAAAACCCCGCCCGTGTGCCGGCAGCCGGCAGCGAGGCGGGCGGAGGAGTTTTGGGGGGCTCCGTCCGCGCCGAGGTGCGGAGCGGCCCCCGCCGCGCCGGCGGCTCCGCGTCCGCGGAGAGCCGCGGCCGCCGCTCCGCGCAGCCCCGCGCAGCCAGCCCGGCTCTGCCCGCGCCCCCTCCTCCGGCCGGCCCCGCTCCCCCTTCCCCACGGGAGCGGGGGGCTGCGACCACGGCAGCTGCTGGCTTATTTTTAGAGCATTTCCATTCCTCCGGTTAATTTTAGATCGATCCATTATTTAGCCCCAGTTCGCCTTTAGGGAAACCCAAGCTGGGGGCGGCCGGCGCTCCGCGGCCGCGGGACTTTCCCCCGTGCGAGGTCCGCGGCCGCGCAGGGAAGGCAACTTTGGGGATCCCCCCTGCCACCCCCGGCGCCGCCCGAGGGCCGGGGGGCCGCGCCCCGCGGATCCTGCGCCTCCCCCGGCTGGCCCGCGTGTCCCCGCGCTGTTTGCGCGCTGCCTTTCCCGCTGAGCCGGGGTTTCTCCAGGCGCGGGTTTCCCTCGTTCTGCAGCCTTTCCCCTTCGGGAGACACCCCCAAACACACGCACGCCCCCCCTCCCCGCCCCTCCCAGCTGGGCCGAGGTGCCGGGGCTGCCCCGCGGGCCCGGCCCCGCTCCCCGCCCGGCCCCGCGGGACCGCGGGGAGGCACGGACGCCCCGTCCGGCCCCTCGGAGGGATGCGGGGGTACGTGCGGTTCATACGCGGGGATTTCAACCCCGCACATGCTCCCCCCGGGCAGCCCCCGCCGCCGGGACCGGGGGGCGGCTCAGCCCCGCGCCGTGTCCATCCTCCCACCGCCCCTGCGGTTTCACCCGGAGCTTCTCCCTGCTCCGGATCTAAACACCAGCCCAAGGCCGTGTTTGTGCAGAACCGCGAGTCGCCTTGAATTTGGGATTTGTTTTCCTGAAGGCGCGTCCTGGCGCTGGGCATTACCTCCCCTGTCCCTTCCCTCCCCTGGGGGCTGGCAGGGTGCAGGTGGAGGGGCACCCAGAGGTGCTGGCTCAGCTCGGCTCGCAGGGAGGCATCCCCGACTCGGACACAGGCAGGAAAACATCCCGGGCAGAGGGCAAAACCTGGCAGCAGCGCTCAGGTGTCCCAAGGTATCCTCTTGGGATCCACAAAATAAAATCGAAAGGGTCAGAAGAGTGGAGCCTGGTACAGGGTAGAGATTTGGGGGCTTTACAAAGCAAGGAGAGAGCAAAATTAATCAAATGAGTTAAAATACAGAATTATTTTTAGGCAAATGAGGCTATGTGAGCAGAGGAGCTCTGCCGCCTTTTGGGCAAGAGGGCTGCAAAGTTAGCTGAGACTTGGTTTGGAAAACAAAAAGCTAAAAACACCCAAACATTTGGCAGTCATTCAATCAAAAATTCGTTTGTTCTTCAGATTCTCATTTTGCAAATCCCCACTCTAAACAAATGGATATTTATCCCCAGTTTTGGCTGCAAGCACCTGCACCCACTCTGCAGTCCCACACAGCCCTGGCATCCAGCAGTGCTGATTCCTGGAAGGGGCCTGCTCATGTCCCCTGCCATCTCCAAAAAATGGCTAAAACTCATGCCCTAAACACCCTGTCACCTCCCTGCCCCTGTGAGGCATAATAAATACACAGGGGCAAAAATCAGAGGCCAAAGAAAAATCCTTTCAGTGGGATTGATTTGAATTGGTGGAGGGAAGGGAGGGGTGGGAAGGGGTGACCCTGGCCGGGTGCTGTGGGGGAGGCACAGGCAGCCCCCAGCCCTGCTCCATGCCCAGCAGCAATATCGGGGTGAGGCACCCCCAGCTCATCCCCGAGGGAATGGATGTGCTTAGGCCACTCTTGCTCCTGCAGAACCTGGGGATTCCTCCATTTACGGATGGAGAGGGCACCCTGGATAGGCTCAGGGGAGAAGATTTTATGTGAAAATGAGGGAATTCCATGTGAAAATGCCCTTATTCATCTGAACAAATCAACACACACAATATTTTTTCCTTCACGTCTGTGTGGCCCAAAGGGATGGTGCCAGTGGTGCCAGTTTGGCAGCAGATACGGGAAAATGCCTTCAAAAGGGAGGATGCAACACGAAAAGAAGGGACTGGACTCGGAATGAGGATCCACAGAGAGGCAGCAGTGGCAGCTCCTCTCACACCACTGCCCTGTGTGTTTCTACACCGAGGTGTGAGGAAGGCACAGCAGGCTTGTTTTCTCAGCTATCCCCTTGGCCAGCGAGATGCAAATGAAGACGCTAAGAGGATTTCCAGGGCTGTGAGGAAATCCCTTTGCTGAAAACAGGGAGCTCTCCTTGGGCTGGCCCAGTCCTCCTCACAGTCTTAACTCACAGATGCTCCCGTGAGATTTCCCACATCGTGAGATCCACAAACTGATTCCTTTTACTCCTCAGCACAGCCAGGACATTGATGGGAGCCAGCTCCCCCTCCACAGTGCTCCCCTGCTTCCCAGGGCTTCATCTGTTTGTTTTCAGCAGGATAGTTTTGTGAGCCGCCCCTCTGGCTCGTGTACAGCACCCCTGATTCCCTTTATTAAGCACGGCAAGACAAGCGGTGAGTTATGGCAGTTGTTAATAAAATTACTCTGCTAATATTTTTCCCCAACACGTGGAATATTATTGATGGATCAGGGATGGGGCCCATGCATCACCCCAGCTCCACGTGCACCATCCAAATGGGGCCTTGGTGGAGCGTAAGTGGTGCACAGGCCTTTTATGGGCCTTCTGCAGAACGGTGAATTTTACCCAAAATGCAGGTTAAAACCCATGTTAGGTATTAATGTAATCAGGTCCATAATCTCTCCATCAAAAACTCCCCGAGCACCTCTTCACCTGCTAAACCAGGTAGCTCCTTGTCTGGGGAGTGCTGTAACACATTCTGGGGGACTTCTTGCTTGTTTTTGCTAAAGAAAATATTCATTGCTAAGCCCCTGCCAGTCCTGGCTTAGGGCAGAGCATGGGCAGTCACCAAAGGGCCATCCTCACCTGCCACTCCAATATTTTCCTCCTCTACCTTCAAACACAGAATTAAATGATCACAATATTTCTGAAAACTTATTTATGAAAACTTGGTGACCTCCACAAACTTCTTGGAAACAGAAGTGCCAGCTTCAAGAAAGAAAAAAATCCTGCTTTATTTTTTCCCCCCAAAATCTATTTTTTAAGACCAGAAATTATCTACTTTTAATTTTTCTGGGGCAACCCACTTCCAGGAGAGCTGCACCTCCCTTCCCCTGCAAAGCTTCATCAGCTTCATTCATCAGGGCATTTCTGCAAATTCCATTTAGATCCTTCACCCTATTAGAGGTATTTTATTAAACATTTTATTAAAGTGTTTTAATGCCTTCCAGGGCATGTTGTAAAACCCTACTGATTTCAGAAGCTTCTGGATGAGCTTTTCCAGCACTTCCACGTTGAGAGCACACATTGGCAGCTTAGCTCCTCTCTAGGACAGGACAGGTAAAACCAGAGAGGGTTTTAACTTTGACCAAAATCATTAAAGGCTGGTATTTCCAATTGAAAGTGGATGATGTGAAGAATAAGTATTTATTCTCTAAAACACATCATCATTATTATTTTTTGTTGGATTTCCTTCTTTTGCCCAGGTAAGAGGAATTCCAGCTAAGGAGGTGGTGAAACATGTTGAGATGGTCAGGCAATATTTGCAGCCTGTAAATAAAGTTTATTTAGAGAGTCTTGTTAAAATATTCCATGATAGAAGAGTTCAACAGGCATTTTAAAATGGATTCTGAGCAACTGGGCAGAGAGAAAATATGTCTGTGGGACCATGAAACATTTATCTGTCCAGAAGGAGACACGGAAAAAAAAACCCAGGAATGATCTATCATAAGGGAGGAAATCTGCACCTCAGCATTTGCCAAAATGTCTTAATTGCTTTGTAAACTCATCTAAATAAATAAAACGTGGAGGGCTGTCTGAGCTCTCTGCTAAGGAGCAGTGAGCATTGCCTGGGGATGAAAGTCTTAATCCTGCCCAGGGCTGGGCTTGTTCCCAGTTTGGGGCTGCCTGCTCCTGGTGCAGGAGGTCAGGACGCTGTCACAGGGCTTGGGCAGCTCCTGGAGGTGGGGAGGGATCCCTGCCCCAGCCCTTGCCCACGGACAGGGGACACTCAGGTGTCTTTTAGTTCTCCTGGAAACTCACACCCCTTGTGGCTCCTCTTTATTTGGTTTTTTTTACTGCTCCTTGCATTTTTCCTGGTGAAAATGGCTCCGTGATACTCACGGATAATTCACTTTGAGGGCTTGCACACCACGGTTGTCAGAGGGCTCCTTCTGCCTCCTTGGTTTTATTTAAAACTTTCCAATTTGTGGCTTTCCTCCTCAAAACCCAGATGAGATCCTTGCTCAGGGCACATTCTCATGGTTCTTGTGACAAAGGTGATTGTCCCCCTCTTCTCCTCTGTGGTGAGACCCCACCTCCAGCCCTGGTCCCATCAGGATGTGCAGGATAAATTCCAGATGAGGCTGGGAAGTTTCTCCAGGGCTGGAGCCCCTCTGGAGCCAGGCTGGGAGAGCTGGGGGTGCTCACCTGGAGAAGGGGAGGCTCCAGGGAGAGCTCAGAACCCCTGGCAGTGCCTAAAGGTGCATAGCATTTAAACCATCTAAATTAACGAGACTTAAATATGTGCTTCAGGTTAACAATATTCTAACGCTGAAGCAGAGCTTCATTTTCCACACAGGTCTTGTTCAAATTTGTAAGGTAAATTTTCATCTTCAGATATATGAAATATCTTCCTTCCTGCCTTTCTCCTGATAGATTTTACTCTTTATTTTCATTTCTTAGTGAACCTGGAGCTGGAGCAATGGTCATTCCCGTACTGAAACTGCAGCAGAGGCAGCTCCTGAGTGACTTCAGGCTGGAAATGGGGCTGGTGGGTGTTTGGCAAATGCTGCTCATGGAAAGAGGATGACCAGAGGAGACTCATGGCTGACACTGTCACACTATCCTGCTGCTCTGGCTTTTATTAATTAATTAATTTGGCTTCTAATAACCAACAGCCCAGTCCTGCACTCCTTTCACATGCAAAAAAGGGCATTTTCTTATAAAGTTGTGCTGGATCCTGAACAACTTCACTCATGGCATTGCTCCCATTGCAGGATTTATTTGCAGGAGCTTTTCCCTGAGTTGGTAAGGATTTTTCAGGCTGTCATTCTGGGAAGGCCATATGTCCAGCATAGCTATGGCTAACATGTCCTGCATGATTTACATGTTTCTTATGTGTGTGAAATGTAATATACTTGTATGTTTTGGAGTCATGTATTTAGATATGATCTCACGTAAGTCTGGCAGATAAATATGTTCATCTCATATAGCACTGACATACTTATTTTCACTTAGGACTGCTTTTATTCAAGGACTTCTTTCTGGGCTTGGTAGGGTCAAGCAGCCTTGCTGTTGGCTCAGCTGGATCATTATTAGGTCCAAATTTTCCCTTCAAATTTCAGTCATCTGAAATAAAACCACGTAGGCAACGTAACCACTGTGTTTAAGTTAAATATTAATGTTAGATACAGATCCGGTGGTGGAAAGATTGATGCCTGTCTGTATAGGATTTGCTAATTGCTGGGAACAGGAGTGAAGTTTTATTTTCTGTCTGCTCACGACACTTCAGTGACCGATCTCTGGGGTTTTATTCCTTTGAAGAACGAGGTGGAACAGGCTCAACTGCAGCTCCTGCCCAGGTGAACGGAACCTGCCTTCAAAAACAACTTTGTGCAGCTTGCTGCCAGAATTACCTGGACAGAAATCTCCTTAAATTCCTGGGTTTTTTTTTTACATCTGATTTCCTGAAGCTGAGTAAGAAGGGGGAGGAAGAGGAGTGTCCCGATTCTGAGGAAGGTACGAATCTGAAAATGGAGAACTTAAAAAAAAAAAAAACAAAACAAACCAAGAGGAGAAATTAATTAAATAAATGCTAATATAGAAGTAAAAAACCCCACTGCCTGACAGGAGAGCAGCATTTTAATGGCATAACTCGTGAATAATCCTGCTGAAAGGTCTCTGTGCTCGCTGCCCTTTGGTACCTGACTGTGCTGCTATCCTGCAATGTTTGTTCCTGGTTTCTTCTGCTAAAGTTTATAAAGCCAACTTTAAAAAAAAAAGGGGGAGTGTTCCCATAATTATCCCCTCACCAATCTAGTGCAGTAAATTACCCCCCAGCCCCGTGCCTTGGTGCTTAACACGGACCAGATGAGAGAGCTTCATATTTAGTTTAATAAACTGTAATTTCTGACAAAGGTAACTGTCACCTTCTGTTTCATTCTGCACGTTTATTTTTCAAGCACCAGAGCTGACCTCCGAACTCAATCTGCACTTGCCTATTGATGCATAAATATCTGTAATATCACAGTAAATTAAATTCAGTTTTAAAGGGTTTCTATTTAACAATCTGTCAGAACTTTCACAGCGTTTGATTTCTAGTTTCCTCTGTCCACTGACAGGTTTATCTCGGTATGGCTTGATTAATGAAACCTTTTATTTGCAGTAAGCACACCTATTATTACCATAATCTCTTAATGCTTGCTTAGACAACATTGTACTCTGACAGCAGGGCTCCAAAAACTTCCAGCCCCTTCCAGCTCCTCGGCAGAACAAGCAGGATTTGGGGTTGGAGAGGGGATGGCACTGTCCTGCCCTCCACTCTTGGGGGTGTTTGCAAAATCAAGCAGTTTCCCAGTTTAGCAGGTTTGGAAATGTTATTTTCATGGAATAAATGGGCCTTAATAGAAAGTGTTTTCACCTAAGATTAATGAACCCACATTTAATTTTGATTTGTGTTTCCTAGGGAGGAGAGGGATGTTCTCAAGATGAGTTCTTATGGGTGATTTGTTGAATTTAGGGAAATACACTATGGCATAGCCTGGAGAAGTTTGGATAGGTTTGGATAGCAGAGTTGTTGACTCCAGTTCCTGGTTTTCTTAGGAAAACCCTGGGAAAATCCCTTCATCTCTCTGTGCTGCAATCCCATCTCACTGATGGTTGTGGGTAATGGAATAAATAGAATTACACCACACGAGGGGCAGAGTAAAACTGCTCCAGATGAGAGACAGGCCAAAATATTCCAAATTTCTTTCCTTACTGCACAGAAGGAAGGGGAATTCCTGACCCCCCACACTTCCAGCATGCAGAGTTGCTGCTGTGGCTGAGGAGGGCTCTGCAGCAGGGACTTGGATGAAGGATGAGGTGCTTTGGTACCCTCAGCAAGACAGAACGAGGAAGGAACCAGCAAGTCACACCCCTGGACTAGGAAAAGATGTGATTTTCATCCCTGAGAGAGCTTTAAGTTTAGATAAACTAAGGAGAGCTGCAAATTTCCCTGGGTCCCTGAGGATTTTCTCTTTACAGGTGAGGATGAACTTGCAGCCCTACGGAGAGCAAAGGGAGTTCTGACACCAAATTCATCATGGCCATGGTTCATGGGGAGTCTGATTCCCTTCTTATTCTTGTTTACAGCTGGGTTTGGGCTTTTTCCAAACTGCTCCTCACTGGGAATTCTTTGTTGTAAGCTGATTGTCAGACTCTCTCAGATTCTGAAAATAAAGACCCTGACTCCCAATCTCAGCACCTAAAATGAGAGTGAATAATTTAGGAGGGCTCTGACATTTGGGTTGTCTCCAATTTTCAGGGACAGCCTTTGCTTTTAGTTCTCCAGGATGTTGAAATCCTCATCCCTCTGGAATCAGGGACGAAGTTGCCAGCAAAGATTTGATTGCTTACACACCAACACAAGGATTACATGCGGAAAATGTCACTCCAGTCACAAGTCTCTCTTGTGCAGAAATATTGAGGATTTCCATGTCAGCGCTATTAAAAAGGAGAATAATTCTGAAGGTGATTTGTGCACTTGTTTCTTCAGGATGAAAACATCACAAGAGGTTTATTGCATTAAGATGTTAATCAGCATCAGGAAACACATTCTCAGTTCTGCAGTAAGACCCAGAGAGGCACTGACACTGCTCAATAAACAGCTCAAAATGAGGATTATATTTGTCTGTACAAAAGCACACGCCACACTCTGCATGTACAGACCTGATCTCAGAATATTTTCATGGTATAAAAACTTGGGGAGACCCATTAAAAGCAAATTGTATATTTTCAATCAATAAATGAATATGGCTCGATGGCCCTGCACCCAGTGTGTGTTTGTGCAGCTCCAGGAGTGACTCTTCCAGTACACAAATGCCTGTCATAAAAATGTTTATTTGCTCAGAAGTACAGATTCTGCTCCTGCATCCCTGTTCTGGAATTATTATAATTCTCCAGCACGTTTCAGACTTTTTTGGGTTGTTTCACACTCTGCTTTTTAACCTTCAACAACAAATATTGTTGTATCATGAAGACAGCAAATCCAAACAATTACATATGTAGTCCAAAGGCATACACAAGAAAATCAATATTTGACATCTTTGCAACTCCCTCCTTGGAGCAGCGCTCAATAGCTCTTATTCATTATACACTTATATCTCTTTCAGATTCGCCTTTGTCACCAGAAACCCATTTTTTTTTCTCCTTTGACTTCCACATAACTTCTTTGCCCTGTACTTTTACAGATGCCTTCTGGCTATAAATACTAATGAAATCTCTTTGCTTAATTCAATTTTGCTGGTACACTTACAGTTATGACCTAACTTTCCCACGAGAGAGACTGATTGAACATTCCAATACCTTATGGATGGGAGCAAACACTCCACAGAACTGGACTGACAATTTCCATAATTATAGAATTCACAGCCTAATGACCTTAAAAAACAATAAAAAGATCTCTTGTTAATTCCATTTCTGTTACTGACATTCAAGATATTTCATTTTTCACAGGACAACAAATTTACTTTTTATTTTCGAAAGAGCAGTCTATCCTTTTACCCTAGATTAAATTTTCTGAATATTGAAGGATTTCATTGAATATTTAGCATTTCTTTGTCTTTTAAAAGTTAGAATATTTATGATCCTTAGAATGCTCCTGACTGATTTATAGCAATCAATTATAAGAGTGCGTTTTGAAATAGCCCTTTTAAAAATGAAGAATAGAATAATTAAAAAGATCAGAAGTCCTCCCTTGCATATAATTATTTCATTATTTCATTACAGTGCAGAAATTGTTTTTGCTGACTGCGAACAATTTTAATTGAGCAAAAGCTGTATTAATATACGATAGCAAGCAGTTCTTCCTAAGAAATAAGAGCGCTAATTGCCTAAATTTTTATTCAGCACAGTGAGCCTTAAAAGCCACATTGTAATATAAACCTAATCGCTGGCTACAGCGGATCCTTTTGCCGTGGTGGAGACATTCCCAGAGCACAGCCTTGCTGTGCAGTTAATTTATGCCTTCAACAGGTTTATCTCTGCATGAAATATTTGTTTGGGTGCTGATTTGTGGCAGGCTGAGAGCAGAGAGCTCCGTGCCTGCCCAGGCAGGGCACCCCCGGCCACTTTGTCCCCACGTTTTGCTGGGGACACCACCACGGTGGTGCCTACATTGCTTTGGCTCCTCATTTCCCATCTGATTCCCCTCTCCAGCTGCTCCAGGGTTTCCATCTGAGCAATGGGGAGGAAGAGAAACACCAGCAGAGAGAAATTAAGAGTGGGAGCCTGACTTTTGGTGTCTCGAATCGCCATGAGAGAGAGGTTTCCTCTCACTGGAAGGACTTGGGGAGCTTGAGCTGTTGCTGGAAGCTCTCTACCCACCCTGGGTATCCCTGCTTTTCCAAGGAGAAGGAGGTGGTGTTGGCAGCAGACTGGGATTTGGGTAGTCCTGCTTTGGCCAGGAGACCTCTTCTCATTCTGCTCTGTGTTGGAAATATTCATCATCACTGGTGCCACCTCATTTCAGGGGCCTGGTCCATCTCTGCCAGCTGCTGAACTTCAGCCCTGTGCTGGCTGGGCTGGAACTCCTCTGGCCCGTGAGATGTGACAAATTGCTGTCAGCTTTGCAAACACACACCAGCACCGTGGCCACGATGGTCATTCCTGGTGCTTCCACAAGGGACTTGCAGAAGGGTGGGATTGGGCTGTCCCCAGTAATGGGGCACTGACAGGGGCTCTATAGGGGCATGGCTATAGGGGCAAGGGCACCCAGCAGCTGTTTTGTGATCCCAAACCCTCCCCTCCCTCTGGGATGCAATATCCCTGTGTGCCAGGCACAGGCAAGCAGTTCTTACGTTCAGCTCCCAAGCAGAGCTCAACACCCTCGCTGATACAGACCAAGAAACTCTGGTGAGGTTGGCTCAGAGTCCTTTAACTTCATCAGAGACAGTTTTTTGGAAGGAAGCAAAGTCTTTTTAATAAATAATAACCCCTTAGCCAGCGTGGTGCTGGCAGATGGCTCATGATGGCTTCTGCCTAAGGAATCCAAGCTCGACAAGAGGAGTCTGCAAGCCCATGTCAGAGGCAGTGCAGTGCCTGGAAGTGCAGACACGGAGTTATCAGGAGATAATCGCTGCAGGGGAGATCTGGAGTTTGTCTGATGTCCAAGTTTCTCCTGTCACGGCATAGTTGCTTCCGGGGTGCTGGGGGAAGTCGCCAGTGGGGCTGCTGGTGGTTTGTGAATGAGGCTCTTTGTCAGTGCTCAGCTCTGACCCCCCTCCTCTCAAAGCCTGGCTGAAGCCCATTCAAAGAAGCAAAGTGGAAATGAAAGATAAAATTCTGGTCCCATGCAGCAGCATTAATACAGCATCTGAATGGGAGAGAAAAGATTTATAATTACCTCCGAGTGAGGCTGGAATTTTCCTCCTGAGCTTGCTGCTTTCCAGTCCCACTGTGAAGCCTTAAATGCAGTTTTGGTGCCAAATTAACACTGTAGTGTTCAAGTAAGGGCAGTGGAGGTACCAGTCCCAACAACAGCCGGCAGCACTCAAACACAGCCACATTAAGGATTGCCTGGCAGCAGATGTGATGTATCCCTCTGCTATTCCATAGTGGCAGCCCTCAGGTACATAGTCATAATTCCTGGGAGAGGCAGGCTCTGGAGATGACAGACTGAATAGTTACAATCTATCATGAAAAATTTTCAAGGATGAGTTAATGATTTTGTGCAATTTCCAGACCAGTTAGCTGAAGCCTGCAAGCTGGAATTTCCCTGGGCTGCAGCTCACCAGGAACAAGTAACTGTTTTCTTCTTGTGCTTCAGTTTCCACTTCTATAAAATAAGTGAACATCCCACCTTTTCTGTGAAATGATTTAAATATGTTTCAGAAAAATGCTGTATAGGAAATATTCCACAGGAGGAAAAGGGGGTTATAATCAACTCAACTTTTCTTGCAGTAAAACCAGGGCTAAAGTTAGTCCTGGGTGAAGAGTTTTGTTTTTGCTGAACTGTTACATCCCATGTTTTCCTGAAGGAGGTGCACAGGGTAAGACATGGAATGTGTCTTTCTTTGCCAGGGACTTGTGTCTGAAATCCGTGCAGATGGAGGTGGGAACTATTGGAAACTCCTTTTGTATGTGCTTGTTCTTAGCTGGAACCTGCTGTTGTGTGCGTGGATTTTGTGCATGTGAAAAAGTCTTGCACCTTTTCAGGTGAGCTCTGCCCTGCTGTGGTGAAAGCCGTTGACAAATATCAACTCCTCAAATCCCTGCACTGGCTTAATTTATCTCCCTGTCTCCACTGAATTGGTTTCAAAGAATTCCAGAACCCCAGAATGGTTTGGGTTGGAAAGGATCTTAAATCCCATCTTGTTCCACCCTCAGACTCCCACTTCTCCAGGATGCTCGGATCCCTGTCCAGCCTGGCCTTGGACACTTCCAGGGATGGGCATCCTCCTTTGCAGGGGTCTGAAACTTTGTTTTCCAGCCTGCAAGAACCAGATAACAGCCTGGCCTTCCAGATGTTGGCTGAAAAGCTAAAAATTTGTGAAAGATCTTCAGTGACCCCACAGTCCATCCCTCCTTCCTGGAGGCTCCAGGCAAGGCTGGTCCTCGCTGTGCTCTGGGTCTCTGGCAAGGAGAGGAGGTTCCAGCTGTGTCCAGACACATTTTGCAGCTCTGTATTTTGAAAACGTTGTCTCTTTGACTCCAGTGAGCCCTCTGGGAGCTTCCTCAGTGCCCAGGGGAATCAGTAGGAGGTCGGTTCTCCAGTAGTCCCGGGACAGCTGTGCTGGCAGTGTGGGATACAAAGGATTTGCGCTGCCATCTGTGTCCTTTGTGCCTGCTCACGGCATTTCCCCCTGTGCCCGGCAAGACGGAGAAGGTTATTTGTCTTAAGAACATTTTCTCCTTCTCTCTCTTTTGTTTTGCGGCAGTGTCAACAAGCAATTTGCACCATAATTCATTCTTGTTTGGGCCCTAATTGTCCCTCCCCTCCGGAGCTGGCTGTTCCCAGGCTCTCCCCGGGGGATTCCCAGGGTCAGCCCTCGGCTGCCAGGCGGAGGCTGCTGCTCCCGGGGCATCCCGGGGTATTCCATGCGAGCGGGAGCAGGGAGAGCTCCAAGCAAACCCCTCGGGGCGGTTTAAGGTGTTGCTCCCTCCAGGACAGCTGCTACTGCCCAGTTCTCAGCCCTCCCGTGGAGCCTGAAAAGATCCCACATCTGAAAAGATGTGGGATTGGAGGTGGAGAGCATCTTCCGTGCTGCTCCGGCCAGGCAGCACCCAAAAAAGATCAATTAGGGCTAAACTCATATACACAGACTGTGCAATCATTAATAAAACACCCAACCCAAACCCTCCCCTCTTTTGCCAGGGTGACACGAGACTTAATTAATTAGCACTTTCAGGTGCTTGGATAGTCCATTGGTGGGAAATCATAACTTATTCATTTTCCCCTCCAGGTGGTCAGGAAAGAGCATTTCATTCTCATGGATGCAACAGAGACATCTTCATTGCATACAAAATTTTGCAAGGGAGGGAAGACCTAGCAGAGGGCTCTCGCTTCCTGGAAGTGATTCTGATGGCAGGAATTATTTAAAGGGAGAGAAAAGCGTGCTCTCGGGTAAAGGACTCTATTGAGCAAAAACCAGAGCAGGGTAGGAAGGCTTGATGACAATCCAAAAGTTTCTACAAGGACAAGAGAACTTTTGTCGTGGCCTTTTCAACCCGTACCAATCAGGGAAGATGACAGGGAGGTGCAAGAAGACGCTTGGCAAATTCAGAGTGAAAAACGGAGAGTACACTTTTTAAATGTGGGGAGTAATTCAATTCACCCTCCTCTCTTTGATGCTCAAGAAATTGTAGGAGGGTTTAAACTTCAGGAATTCCCAGGGGGATTTGGTGACTCCTCCTGAGCTGCCTGAGCAGTTGGTGTGTGCTGCAAAGTCATTTCTGCACCCACTGCCTTGCCAGCACCACACACACACAGACACATGCTGCACCTCTGATGGTAAAAGCCAGAGTGTATTGCTTTAAAAGGCTCCAAAATACACTTTTCTTTTATAATAATATTTCCACAGGCCAAGCAATTGATGGCTGGACTAGGGGAAAACACACATCTTTGCTTCCAAGTAATAGGCTGCAGATTTGCAAGACTAAATCCTTTTAAAAGCTCAGAATCACATCCATCCAGTCTGTAAAAGAAAAAGAAGTCTAATTTGATAACATTATACATAAAGCATTTTCTTGACTTAGATATATTTTAGGTATGCCAGTTATATAATACAGTGCAAGCAGGGGGAAAGGACTTGATCACATTTAGATGATACTAAATTATCTTATGACACAGGCTGTATCTTTTTTACAACAGAAAATGGAAACAACTGTGTCCTTGACCTTCAAAAAGGAATTGACTTCCCTAGCTTAACTATTCAAACAAACAACTGTGTACTCTCTTCAATTCCTGTGATAATTTTGATTTACTGTAAATGACTGAATTTAATGAACTAAATTATGCTATTTAAATGCATTTTGTGAATGGTATTGTAGTTTGTTACTAAGCATTATGTCTATGCTAAAGTGTGCTGTAAATGATATGATATGGAACATATGTGCTGTATTCATAATTTAACTGTTGCTATGGAGTGCCTTCTTCAATAGGCTCCTTTGAAAAACGAGTTCTTTATTTACCTGGTGAAATGAAGGTGATTTCTCAGCAAACCTCTAGGTCTCACTGACCTTGACAGAATTACAGTGCTAATATTTTCACATGGATGAACTGTTCTTCAATAATTTTTCCCAAATAGATGGCACAAATCGGTTTTCTGTTAATGCCGTGACAGACTGCGTGTTTTCTAATCTCACTTTGCTTTTTGTTTGAACAAATGTTTATTACAGCTCTTGCAAAACGACTCCCATCCTCATTAGTGATAACAGGTTTGAGTTCAGAGCTGGATCTCAGGATCTTGGATGTGATTCCCAGAAATGCCCTGAGCCTGATGCTGCAGAGGCAGCCGGTGCCCAGCTCCGTTTCCAGCCATGCCATGCAACCTGTGTTACAGTCCTGTTGCTGAAACCTTCTGTATATTTGGATTTCTCCATTCTTAAGGCCACAAATTTGACTCTGTTTTGCTGTTATAGGGATTTGTTTTTTGCACTTAAAGCCAGGTTCATCAGAGCTAAATCCTGAAACTCTTCAAATTCCCTTTAGCCTGGCATCTATTTTTTCTTTAATGCCTCTGTGCCAGTCAGGCACACATAAATACTGGTTACAGATTAAGGGTGTTATATATAAAATGATATATAAAATTAATTCTACTGTTTTCAGAAAATGATGGGAAGTTGAGTAAAGCCTCTAGAATTTCAATGGCGACTTTCAAATTTGGAGCCTCATTTCAGATTTTTCTTATTTTCTTCTTCTTTCCAAAGAGAAAAATGTCATAATTTCTGAGAGCAAATAACAATGCGAGAAAATTCTGGCAACAACAGGGAAGGATTTTTACAGTATCTCGGAACATATCAGTCTTCATTCAATGTGCATTTAATGGGTCAAATAAGGACACTCTTGATGAAACATTGAGCCATATATAACACCACCTTTTAACTAATTTGAACATCCACAATAAATTATGGCTGCATTTCATAACTGTTCATCAACCATCAGCTCCCAAGGAGAACAGCTGAGTTTTCTGAATATGGAATCTCTTGGAAAACCTGGCTGGTTTAAACTATGTGAAATGTGTTGTCATTGTAAAAAAATGCAGCAAACATTGTAAGGGTGTTTTTAATAGTCATATTTCCACCAGTGCATAGCATTTGTGGCATTTTCAGATGTGCAAAGGCTCCTCCTGGAGGTCAGTTTTGTTGTCAGATGCCCTGCTCCACACTCAGGTGGGTTTTTGCAGACCAGCCTTGGTTCCTGCCTGTGCCAGAAAACATAAAACAAACTGCTAAAAATACAAACACATGTAGCATGGTCAAAAAATTCGTGCTGAAAAGCTCATTCCAAAATGTTTCCTGATCTAATAGAAGTGTGCCTGCTGGTTTGGATGCATGTATAGATGGAGAAAAACTTGAGGGCGACTTTATATTTCCACTTTCTCTTGGAGAAATAAAGACCTGCTGAAGAAAGGTGCACAAACAGCAAGAGGACAATGCTTCCCAAGACCTCACTAAAGCATGTCCTGTGAGCTTGAGCACATAGCCAGGAGGATGAGGAGGATGAAACAGGTTTGGGTTTCAGCGAGTGCAGTGCCAGGAGCAGGATGGGACCCCTGCCCTCCTTCCCAGCCAGCACAGCTCCAAGAGAGGAGCCTCTCCTCTAGCACTTTGTGTTTTGGGTTAATCAGCTGCCATCCCAAATGATGTGCAGAGACAGATATCACCTCCTGAGCCAGGAATTGGCAGGGCACAGCAGCCTGCCCCGGGTACCTGCTCTGCACTGTGCACCATAACTGTGTGAGAGAAGGAGAGAAGCTATTTTTCAGCAAGTGGCTATCGGATACTTCCCGTGCTGCATATCAACAACCAGATCTTGACCCAGAAATGTCAGTCCCCGCTCAGAGCAGACAAGGAAGCATAATTAGAGATGCTCTGGCAACGTATTTTAGCACTGACGGTGACAATGTTTAAATTTTTAATCAGGCATGTAACATAAAAAGCACATAACATGAAATGTGAAAAGAAAATTGGCAAATACCAACGTGCTGTTTGACACTTTATTTCACTGAAGGAAGTGAACATCAATAAACATTATTTATCATAAATGACAGAGAGGAAGGCGTGTTTCTAATAAAAACCTTCCCATTGCAAGGGGTGAATCTCATAAAAGCACCCTGATAGTACTGTAAAAGCCGTGCTGGGCCAGACCACGAAAGGAAGCATGGAAATATTTATTGGGAAGCTGTGATGTGCACCTAGATGTGTTCCCTCATGGCAGCTGGTTTTGGGGGACAAAGAGATCCCCCCAGGGTGCAGGGACTTTCATGCAGATGTGACACAGCTCTGAGCCCTACAGTAGGGGACATATTTACCTGCACATGTGATACAGCAAATGGTCCCAGGTTTGAGGGTTGATCCCTCAAAAAGTGCATCCCATGGCAAGTTTTGCTCTGAGCTGGCAAACACTGAGCCAGGTATTTCTAGCTGGAAATTAGAGACAAATTTAATGCTGGAGTGGGCTGGGTCCAATGCACTGACTCAAGGTGGAAAAGGGGAGCTGTTGTGTGACCCCCTCACCCCAAAGCTCTTTCTGTTACAGCAATGCCTTTTAACTTCAGTGTCTTTGTGAACATTGTTGGCATTTTCTCCTGCCTAAACCCCATTGCTCCCACCATCCCTACTGGATGTGGGCTCTGCTGAGTGAGGCCCTGTGGTGATCTGGGCCTGGACATGCACTGAGCTCGCTTTACAGGGTAGATGAATGCACCCAAAAATTACTTGAGGGAGGTACCAATCCAAGCATGCCAAAGTTAGAAAAAGCCTGATTTAGGGCTATTCTGGTCACTTTAATTTGTCTCTGTCGTATGCCTGAATAGAGAGTCAGTCTCCAACTGCATGATTCCAGCTGCTGCCACAAAAAAGTACAAACTCAAAGAAAACAACTCTGAGGCAAAGAGTGTGTGGCTGTCTCTGAAGCCCCCTGAACATACATGCACAATCTGATAATTTCATACATGCACATTCTGATAATTTCTGAGTGTCCAAGCTCCTCTCTGCCTTCCCAACAGTTCTCCCTTTCCTTCCACTTGAAAATCCCCTTCTTTTCCAGCCCTATTCCCCAACATCTTGCCTCCCTGATCCAAATTCCTGCCTTTGCCTGCTTACTGCCAGCTCTGGCTCGTCTCTGCAGCAGGGCTGTGTTTCCATGGTCTGTGCTGCTGGGATGTTGTGAGGAAGGGCTGGGAGTGCTCCTCCCTGCTCCAGTGCCAAAGCTGTGGGCTGCTCTTCTCTTGCTTGCTCCGATGGGATCATGGTTGCCTGCTTGATGGGAGCTGTGAGGAGCAATGTGCTGTGTGCAGAACACAGAGTTTTCAGAGGATGCTGGACAAACTCAGTGGACAAACTCTAAAACCTCTAATTTTTTTATAAACTTCACCAAATCCAGACAGAGTCAAGAGTTCATTCCCAAAAGCAATGGAAGTCTCCCAGTCAAATTTCAAGCAAAAACCATATTGAAGTGAGATCTCCTCCATGAGACTGTTGTGAGATTCTTTTTAATGTGGGAAAAGAAAATATTTTGCCTTTTGGTTGTTTTAAGAAAGATGTGAATCCTCTCTCTCTCTTTTTTTTTTTTTTCCCTTCTTCTTTCCTGTTTTTCTTCTGAAATGCAGCAAGAGAATCCAGCTTGAGGCAGACAGTCATCATGGGACTTTTCATCTAAAATGGTAAAGGCTGGCTAAGATTTGGGCAACCGAAGGCGGATTTATACAATGGGGAGTGTCAGAGAAGCTGAGCAGTAGGCACTGCTCTGCCCCACTTCTCATGGAATTCATAATAACGCTTTTCATGGGAGCCTGCCTGGGTTAACTCCTGGGCAATCACAAGCCTGTGTATTGCTAATAATAGCATCATTGGCTAAAACATCTCCACATTTACTGAGGTTCATATTGCAATTTTGTGCCTGTTTTGTCCTGCTCGTTCTCTTTTGTTTTCCATTCCCGTCAGGCTGTTACACTAATATTTTCCATCTTGGTTCCAAGGGCTGCCACCATTAGCTGCTGCACCACGTGGACATTTGTGTCTCTGCATCAGATTTGTGGGGAGGCTGCTGTGGCATAGCCAGCTCTCATGGCAGTGTTTCCTGAGAGCAGATGGTGACAGCTCAGCGCTGTCACCCGAGGCAGCTGGGGTGAGTTCCCTCTCTTGGAAGCATGGACTGTGACCATGGCATGGCTGGAACTGATCAGAAAGTCTGGGGAATTTGGGCAAAGAAAGAGGAAATTGTGGTTTTTTTAATCTAAAGATACATAGTTTTGATTTATTTCAAATTGAGGCAACTGATAAAATGCTGCTGTCAGCCCTCTCCACCCAGCAGGAGAAGCTGTTTCTGTTATCTAAAGGCATCACTGCACCACCCCAAATTAAGTTCCATCACACTGTGCTTGGTAGTTATGACAAAGGGTAAATTTGAGTCATGGAAGGAAACAGAGTTTGCTGCAGGACTGCTAGTCCTGCTTTAGAGATGTTGCTGGACCGAAATCATAGCTAAACCCCAGGAATTCATGTTTATCCCAGCTCTCTATTGATTTTGGAGGCACTAGACTTCAGATTCTTACATATGGACTTCACAGATCCTTACATTTGACTTCATGGGGATTCAGATACTGAAGGATTTGGGTCTTAACCTCTGCTCTAGTTTCCCAGCTGAAAGACAGTGGTAATATTTCTCTGCCATACAGCAGACTCACAGTGAGTAATTATTTCATATTTGTAGAGTACTTTGGGAAGAATGTGCTCCATATTGCTGATATTATTAACTTCTGGAGCCCAAGATGGAACAGTGAAGTGCCTCTGCTGTGCAGACCTGATAATCTTGAAATGTAAGGAATATTTAGAAGTTTTGACAGGAGAAACTCTCAGCAACAAAAAGAAATCCTTTCACACAGCAAGGATTTGGGGAAATAATGTAGAAGCATCAGTACACAGTCCAACCTCTTGTTGCAAAGTGAGTGAGTTTCCAGCCCACATCAAAGCTCTGTTTACTCCTCCTGTCAGATGATTTTGTGAGTGTTGCAGAGAGCTGGAGCACGTCGGGGTGACAGAGTGAACTCACAGAAAGGACTTAGTGAGGCAGCAGACGTGCAAGTAGAGGTCAGGGTTAGCATGGACAGGGCACAGGGTCTGCTGAGTGGATGAGAGATGCAGAACAACAAATAAATGTACTGTGGGACAGACATCCAGCATGTCCTGGGCTGCAGCAAAGGAAGTGTGATCAGCAGGTCAAGGGAGGTGATTCTTCCCCTCTCTCTGCCCTGGTGAGACCCCACCTGGCTCACTGAGCCCGGCTCTGGGGTCCCCAGCATAGGAGGGATAGGGACTTCTTGGAATGAGTCCAGGGAGGCCATGGAGATGTTCCACAAGCTGTAGCCCCTCTGCTCTGGAGCCAGGCTGGGAGAGATGGGGGTGCTCCCCTGGAGAGGAGAAGGCTCCAGGGAGAGCTCAGAGCCCCTTCCAGTGGCTAAAGGGACACCGGGAGAGCTGGAGAGGGGCTGGGGACAAGGGATGGAGGGACAGGACACAGGGAATGGCTTCCACTGCCAGAGGGCAGTGTTAGGTGGGATATTTGGAAGGAATTTTGTGTTGTGAGGGTGGGCAGGCCCTGGCACAGGGTGCCCAGAGGAGCTGTGGCTGCCCCTGGATCCCTGGAAGTGTCCAAGCCCATGTTGGAGGGGGCTTGGAGCAGCCTGGGACAGTGGAAATTGTGCCCTGGATTATGGGGTCTTCATTGTGCTCCCCATTCCTGCCTTCCAACACAAGGGGCTGAGTGTCTGCAGAACAACTGGCCATCAACAGCTGAGGCAAAGGAGCCACTGAGTACCTCAGCCTGTTCCTCAGCCTTTGTAACTGTGTCTTCTTCCCATTCCTGCTGGAAAGCCCTTAGGTATTGAGGTGCTTAATACAAAATTTTGAATTTTATTGTTTGCATTGGAAATTGTGACCTGGCTCACTCTGAGGCATTCAAAATAAAGATTGGGTATTTTTTTTTCCTTTTCTTGTTTTTATATAATTTTTGATAATTTCCTCTTGCCTTGTGCTATTTTAAGATGTTTAACTTAGTAGCTCCAGAAGAACCATTCACAAATAGTGTCGATCTGTGTTTTGAAAGTTTAACATACACTATCCAATGAACATTTACATACACCACTGAAATCCGGCATTTGGGAAATTAAAACAACAAAACTTGATTGCATATCATGGTTTCATATTTTGCAGATGTTAATATTTAATCATATGCAGAGCCATTTAGCTTAAGTGCATTAATGTAACTCATTTAAAAGAGGCCAGTAATTGTCCTATTAACTCCCAGCCTGGATGTTATCCATGCTGCCCTGCTGGTTAGGCCAGAGGGAGAGTCTCCTATTGGCACCCACAGAGATTGCTCTGATCTGTTGAAAATCCTGTTAAAATCTAATTACTTAGGAGAATAGGCCAGGGAATATCTAATGAGCTTCAGGAAACCCACTGAAAGAAATTCTCTTTTAATACAGACTGAAACATCTTCTGTGTTTCAATTACAGTGGTACCACATGGACATAATTACACTTGTATAGAACGAGACTTGTCTTTGTTGTTTTAATTACATATCACTAGATTTTTCTTAGTCATGGAGAAAAATAATTTGATTCCCCATAAAGGTTAAATGTTGATGAAAAGCTGAGCGTTAAAATAAATGTAATCTTTGTTTATGATAATTTCTTCTTTGTTTTGTGAGGAAGTGTTAGTCAAAGCAGGTCACTGAGGGAAGCTGACTGACCAAACACACACTGGGGAAGCCCCAGGAAGGTGGAGATGTTGTACCGATGAGAGAGATTTCAGAGAAGGTCACTCACTTTGCCAGCATGAAATTTGGCCTTACTTTTGTTATGGTAATTGAAGCTGTTGACATTAAGCTCACAATAAAATCTCATAGCAGCAGCAGCAGCACAACAGACTCCTTGCACCAACAGGGGGGACTATTTGCAATTTCTTCCGCTTGCAGCCTCTTAATTTTTTTAATTTGAAAATTCCTGTGCTAACTTGACCAAAATTAGCACTGATGGCTTTTTGCAGTGACACAAATGGTTCTGTTTCTGCCCAAGATACTGGAACAGGCTCCCCAGAGAATGGGCACAGCCCCAAGGCTTCCAGAGCTCAAGGAGTGCTTGGACAACCCTCTCAGGAATGCAGAGGGTGGGATTGTTGGGGTGTCTGTGCAGGGATGGGATTTGGGCTCGATGATCCTTGTGGATCTTTTCCAATTTAGGATATTCTGTGGTTCTCTGGTTCTAATCCATGGACCTGCATGGCCCTGCTCTGCTGGGGAATGAAGAGCACGGGACTGCTTGTGAGTTTGACTCCTTTATTGTGGCCACCAACAACCCTGGAACCAGAGCAGCTGATCCAGGCAGCCTGGAGCATCCTGCTGCCGCTGTTGTAACTGGGCTTTCTGTGGAGAATCCACTGAATTTAATGGGGTTAAACCCTGAGGAGACCATGTGGGCACAGAGGAGGCGGGACACCATGTCTGCCTGCCTGCAGGAACAAGCTGGGAATATTTCCTACTTTATTTCTGCCTCAGCACATGGTCACACTGGTGCCAGAGCAGGGATGGCAAAATGCCAGTGCCGGAGTAGGTGTGGGATAAACCCTTCACCATCCGCGGCTCCAGGTCCCTCAGGAGCTGTGAGGGAGCGGAAGGCGGGAAAACGGAGAGGCGGGAAAATGGAGAGGCAGGAAAATAGAGAGATGGGAAAACACTTCCTTCATACACGATCTTAGGCTACCATCAGGTCTGTTATGAGCAATCCTGTGGGAGAACGTGACTCCCACACAAACTGGCTGCCCTGAGGCGAGGAGAAAAGCAGAGAAAGGCAGAGAAAAGCTGAGGCGAAGCAGAAGCCATGTCGGGTGCCTGAGGGCTCGTGAGGAGACAGCCGGCCATGGCTGTTCCAGGTAGGTTTGCCCACCCTGCTTTGGGCAGTGCTGAATCAAAGAATCACAGAAACTCATGGGTGGGAAGGGAGCCTCAAGGATCATCCAGTCTGACTTCTGAACCTGCACAGACACCCCAACAATCCCATCCTGTGCCTGGGAGTGTTGTTCAAATGCTCCTGGAGCTCTGGCAGCTTTGGGGCTGTGACCATTCCCTGGGGAGGTGGCTCAGGGCCCAGCCACTCTCTGGGGTAGAACCTTTCCCAATATCCAGCCTAAATCTCCCTGACAACACTTCAGGGATTCCCTGGTATCCTGTCCCTGGTCACACACAGCAGAGATCACTGTCTCCCCCTCACAAGAAGCTGTAATTGTAGTAAGTTTCCCCTCAGTTTCCAGCTGAATAGACCAAGACCCCTCAGCCTCTCTTCACACGGCCCTTTGCCATCTTTGTTGCCCTTCTTTGGACTCTCTCAAATGGTTTAATGTCTTTTTTGTGGAGCCTGGCTGGATGTGCAGTGACTGGCAGAGGTGCCCTCAGGGAGCTGGCTGCCCTGAGCTGGGAGATGCTTTGACATTCCAAATGGGGGACTGACTGTGGTCCCACAGAGTGACGGGTGTGAGGGAGGTTCTCCTCAGATGTGGCACGAAGCTACAAACAGAAGTAATACAAATTAACACCTGCTGTTCACCACTTCAAACTCCCACACAGGGTTTTAACCATTGCAGTCAGTTTGGTGGAGAGTCGGGGCTGTGGAATAACTTTTAAAAAACATAGAAGAGGCTGCTATGAGCAGGAGGAGCCTTTGGGCTATTCTGACTTCACAGAAAGTTGGACTAAAGGTTGCAAAATGAGGGCTCCACATACAAAACCTTAATTCTATTTTCCTTCTTTCAGGTTGTGCACAGCTTCAGAACTGTGCTGCTGTTTTTGCTTCAGAGGTCACCCCAGTGTCTTCCTCTCTGAATGGCAGCCCAAGGAAAGCTGACACAGGTAGTGTACCCAATTCCTATCAGATTCATATCTGATATGGAGCTCTATGTTTTAATTTCCTTTATTTTTTAATAGCTAAAAGCATTTTACAAGTGTGACTCTCTTGCTTATGAAAACAATTTAATACTGCTAGACAGATAAAGAAAATGGAACACACTATCAAATCCCATTCTGGGTGATTTCAATAGTATTTCCAATGAAGACAAAGCAGTCCTATTTTCTTAAGATGTTGGGGGTTGAACATGAAGGGTCAGACAATAAGTTGCAGAGCCACAGGTTCATAAATTTGAACTCTTTAAAAAGCTTTTCTTTGAAATTTAAGTGAGAAATCTTTGTCCAACATGTTATAAACATACTTGCTGTGTTCCTTCCAGCTATCAGGTACAGCTGAGTGGGAATGCATCCATTATATTTGGTGTTAATGGAAGTGAGGTATCCAGGAGAAAAATGTGCTTCCTCAAGCTGAACTCCCACTCATCTGCCTGGAATTTGGAGGCCAAGTGCCTTATAAGTCCCATGTAAAATCTATCTCTAATAATTCTCACTGCACCCATTTAAATACTTTTTATACTATTAAGATGCACATTTGGCAGGGAGAAGGAAATGAACTCAGGAAAAAATACTAAGATTTGGCTGAACTGTCAACTCTATATCAGGAATTGGTCCAAACGTTGATTTTGCCCTTTTAAAACCACAAATCTGGACCTAGATTTCCAAATTCTGAGGCTCAGCTTGGTGTGAATTTGCAGGGTTCTCAAAAATCCTACCCAGCCCCTCGGGTTGGAAAACCCTTGGAGGCGATCCTGGCACATCTTGAGTTAGAGTGAGAGCTAAAGAAGCAGAGGAACCTCCGGGGCACTGCAGTCACATTCAATGAGTGATTGTAGTTTAAACTTCTGCAGTCCCTTTCCTGAGTCTCATCTTTAAAAGGTGTCAGATAAAAAAGGTTATTTTATCCACAGAGTGAGCAAAGGAGTTTGGAGACTGCAGAGACTTGGGGAAAGATGAAACTCATAGAGAGGAGGGGAAAAAAAAAAAGGTCAAAAGTGGAAAGGAGGGAGGAAAATGGCTACTGTGAAAGACAGAAAAAAATCACTGGAAGTGTTCCCACCCCCACCCAGCATTCTGGCTCCAGTTCTGTGTCAAGTCATTTCTTTGGAAAAAGAGCCAGTCCAAGTACATTGCTGCTCAAGCCCGAGTGAGTGCGTTATAAAAATGGAGAGCAGCATGTAAATCATTCATGGGGACGGGGAAATAAATAACCCTTTATGCCCATATAAATACTTATCAGATGTTCATAAGGAGAATTTACATGGAGTTTTATTCAGTACTGTCAGCCATTCCTCTGTCTTTCATCATTCCTGCCGTGAAGACAATTCAAAATATGGTGGTGGAGAAAGCAACCTCTCCACCAGCGGATCCGCAGCACATCATGAGCAAAGCTCTGAACTTGCCCTCAGTGCTGCTGTTATTTTTATTATGGCTCTCAGCCGAGTGAGATCATTCTTCCTGGTTTGCCTCCCAAGAAATAATGGGAAGCAGTATGTTTAGCCAGTGGATTGATTCAGTGATCTATTAGTCTAATCCTGACTCTGCCAATCATCTACTGGGTGACTGCAGGCGAATCACGTCACTTCTTTTGTGCCTCTGTTTCCTCTCTGACCTTCTGCATGTCTTGTTTATTTGGACTGTAAGTTATCGAGGGCAAGGGCTGCCTCTTGCTGTTTGTGTGGACCGACCATGCCTGGTGCTCTGGGACCTCTGTGAGGCTCCATCTCCAAGTGGTGCTGCATGTAAATAACAACATTCAGCTCCTCCTCTGGAGGTCACAGAGAGGAGTCAGCAGTTGTACAAACTGGTGGCAAACTAGAAGGTCATGAGGAAAAAGAGCCTCTGCCATGAGCTTTTTTTGCTGGTGCTAAACAGGCACAGAGCAGAGAGGTGTTCCCTGCCCCACAGATGTGAGGCCACTTTGGCCATCACGAGCTGCCCAGGGGGCTCAGCACCAGGATTCATGACTTAGGGACACTTCCTGAACATCAGGGACTGAGCCATACACAGCAACGAGGCAGATCCACGCTGTGTGGCAAATGGAAAGTCCAAAATTAGCCCAAATTTATGGTGTTTTATTGCATCTGCTGTGAACAAGGAACTCCTCTGGGCCAGGTGGACAACTGTGGCAGCCCAGCCTTGGGTTGCTCAGCTGAGCCCTTGGGTTATAGCTGCAATTTCTAGAAGAATGAGGTTGAAAATTCTTTTGGGTTTTGGGAACTCCTTGTAATGGCAAGATCCATCCCTGTCACCAGGGCCCCACCAGAGATGTTTGTCACCAGTGGCAATGCTGCCTTTTCCCAAGGGTCCTTTAACCACCCTTGTGCTTTTGAAGCCCCTCTTCTAGGTTCAGGAGTGACACCAGCATAAGGTAAGTTTTGGTTGTACTTGTCACTCCCTCAGTGGACTATTCTTCACAGATACTGCTGAAAACTGGGTAAGTTTTAAATATATGGCTTCATTTTTTGATAGGCTTGGAGCTTTTTCTGAGCTATTTCAAACAACAGATTCTGAAAACCTCTGAAAATCACCTCTGCTCTGTTTTGGTGGAGATCAGCCATGGAGATGGGCTGTGAATCCCACAGTAGAGTCTGGGATTGTCTTTGCTGATTGATTCCTTTCTAGTCCCTGGAAAAGGCAGTCTGAAATATGAAAGGAAGGGGGTGACCCTGCATTTTTCTCCATAGCTTTTAATATGAAGCTTTTAATATAATTTTTTCATCATCTTGCAGTGTTTATGTAATTCAGCCTCATCTCTCAGAGACTACTATTAATTCTTAACTATAACCTAATGGTTAAGGTCAATTTTGTTTTTTGGATCATCCAATTCAGTTACCATTTACTTGCAATTCTGAAAACAAAATTTGACCCATCAGGAACAAAAACATAACAAGTCATGTCCCTTTGTTAAAAATGAAATAAGAAACTTGAAATGATGGATGTTGTTTGATATTTTCCTGATGGGATGATTTATTAAAATTGGAGCTAGGGATGTTCAGAGGTAAAGGAATCTTCAGAAATCATAGGGTGTAAGTATATTATAGAGCAATAATTTGGGTAATGTTATAAACCTGCTAAATGGGAATTTATGGAAGCAGATCCTACTAGTTTTAATGGCAGTAACAAGCATAAATCCCTGTGCAAGAAGATTAAATTGAACTCTCCAGTTTTAATTATTGGTGACATCATTTTTTTATTTGTCATGTGTCCTTCTTGGTAAGGGAACCTCAGTACAACTCCTCAGGCAGACTGGTGAGCAAAGGTTTGTGAGAGCAGCCAGTGCTTCTCTTTTTTTGAAAACCACCTCCAAATTGCCAATGTTTGTTTTATTATCCATCCATGACTCCTGCTCAGAGCTTGTATTTTTATTAAAAAATACTGCAAAATGAGACTGTGGCTGTCATGAACTGCCCCATCCATTGCCACAGCACCTGAGGTCCTCCACGAGGCACCAGCAGCTCACAAAGCTGTTGTTCACACTGGACTGAGAAAAAAGGACCAACCCAGCCTGTAAACCTGGGCTGGTTCTGTCATTTCTAGAAAATAATGTAGGGAAACATCCTCAGCTGACATAAATCAGAAACATCCCATGGAAAAACTTCAGTCAGCTTATTAATTCACTTGAATTTTATGGTGTTACACTTATTTCTGCCAGTCTGACAGTCTGCCCCATCACTTTTGCCATTGCCAAAGACTGACAATAGTTAGAAGCTGACACGTTTTTATTACATGTATGTATATATAAATATGTGTACTACATGTTCTGTAAGGGAAACAGAGAGTCAAACACTTGGAAAGAACTGATTTGAAAGTTAAAGCCAATTTAAGCCTGAAATCCAAACATTGATGAAATGTTAAAAGGTTAGATAAATAACTTCTAAATTAATTACATGTCTATATGCATATGTGTGTCTTTTATTTCTTGATGTGTTTCCTTATAATACCTTTGCCTAACAGCTGAGATAATTTTTGCCTTCCTCTGAAATCTGTGTATTTTCAATTTTTGCAGAAAGGTAAATCAGACAGAAACATAAACATAAAATACAGTAGTTAAATGTAAAAAATTAAGTACCTGTAATCAAAAAGAGTAAGATCATTGCTCTGAAATTAGAAGAGATTCATCAAAGTAAAAGTAAAAACTGTGACTAAGGACTATGAAAATATAAAGGGATTGACATATGTGGTAATAGGGCAATTAAATCCTTAGCTTTTTCACTGTGATGATTTTATAGCATCTTCTTGCTGTTGCCAGTTTGGAAGCTGCCAGCAAATATTTTCTTAATTGCAAAAGGAGACAATATGTGTCCCACTGTTTCATTCATAACATTTGATTAAGTTAAAGAGGCTGCACTTCTATCTGGGAGAACAAAGAGTTTGTGATGGAAATAGCAAAGACACATTGTGCGTTTGAAAAAAGATCCCAGGAACAAATGATTAACCAGAAATTTTACAGGGGAAAAAAAAGTCTACTTGTCTTGACAGAATAGCCTGATCCTGTAATAAACCCTCCCAAAGTCAACAGTTCATAAAGTCTTTTGTTCTAGTAAAAGGGTCTTTAATTTTTAACACAAACTCACACTTTGGTATGCATGAGCTTAAGTAAAATTAGAAGACATGTATATAATAGGATTTAATGGATTATCATCTGCATTTTCCAAAGATGTCAGCTTCTCTCGGCTCTGATGGAGTAGCACTTAATGTAAATTTAATTTGAAGTGATGTATGGAGGGCTTGAGGTGGTACTCTGTGATTCCCTAACTGCCTGGAGAGGCTCTGTGGGTAGCATCTGGATTTGGCTGCTCCACATGCCCAGCAGCATCTACTAACTAGGATTAATGAGGTGGCCTGTTCACCAGTGATCCAAAGGAGGTATGCTACATTTACTCCCAACAATATGAATAGGAGGGCCAGTTTCCTTTGGGGGCACACTGTTTGATGAAACTTAATGATGGTCTCGATATTAGGTGTAATAAATATACTGTATAGAAAGCACTTTTGCTTTGTCAGATTTAAATGTTATTTAATCATAAAATGGTGTTTGGCTTAGCGGGGCTGAGTTAAAGCTCATAATGGCCTCGGATGACATCTTTAAAGATAATATTTTGCCTAAGTTGGGAAATAAAGTACCAACTCAAAAGATCTAGTATTTACCTTTGAGACAATTAAATTTTTTTTTCAGTTTGGGGAAGAGAGAAAGGAAATCTCTTCTTGCTTGCAAAGTTGTGAGGCGGTCATTAAAAATGTCTTTGCTCTTTCCTCGGTGTGTTTGTGCAGAAATCAACAGCTATTAACTTTTAGGCAAAACTTCTCTGTGTGGTCTCAGCCTCATTTACGCGTCAGAATTGTATTTTGCCTTTGTGTCTAACTGAGCATTGAATGAATTCTCAGCTAATTTCAAATTCCCTTTGTCATCATGGTTTTCAGCCAAAAGTCTATAATAAATGGTCAGAAGATGAGCTGAGACTGAATGAATAGTGAGTGGTATTCATCAGCCAAACATAGAGTCCAGATCCAATTATATGTATTCATTAAGTGATAATGATATCATGGTCTTTAACTAGGAAGAAAAGAGTGTAATTGAATAATAACAGTTGTACAATCCCAGCGGAACACACTTTCCATCCCAGCACAGCGACCCTCGGGGATGATGCAGAATTGATGGAATTCTATTACTCTTTGATAGATTTATTATGAAGGGCTGAGTGGACTTGCTACTCCACTTTGTCACTCACACTAATCAGTATCGTAAGGCCCCGAGCGTGCAGGCTTTTGTATCCCTTTGACAAAGACAAGGTTAGGGGAGGATGACAGACACCCAGACCTTTACAAACCCATACCGCAAGATGAAATGGGCCAGCTGAGCTCTGAGCTGGGACAGAATTTTAATTTGTTTATCAATGGCTCACATGTGCAACACCATAAGGATATTTGTCAGAGGAGTAACGCTGAAGCTAAACTCTTTTGTTTGGCAAGTGGAGCTTGGAAAAATATTTATTGAACTGTAAAAAACAGGGTAAATGAAAGGAAGGTGAGAAGTCTAAATGGAGTGGAAAATAACTTGCATTACTGTGCATAAAGTATGAGGAGGATGGGCGTCTTTGTATATTTTTGTTTGTTTCTGTTGAAGGAGATTTGCTCACAAACTACAGTCTGATCTCTCCTTGATTTAGATTCTGGGGGGGATTCAGACAAAACACAAGTGGGCAAAATGAATTTCAAGTGTTGCTTTTTATTGCTGTTTATTTATAAGAAGCTTCCAGTTCAGGCAGATGGATTGCTCTGCTGCTTTTTCACTATTAAAAAACCAGCAAAGTAAATAAAATACCCCGGCCTTAAAAGCTGGAACTTGTAAATACAGTCTTGGATTTATAAAAACAATCTTGTACGTGTTCAAGCGTGGCTGTTCCTCCTATCCATCGTTCCCATTCAAATGCAGGCAATGGGCTCTGTCAGCATGGTCAGCAGCTATCAGAGCCCTCTGGATTCAGGGAAACAGACAATTTGTTGTGCTTCTGATCCCAACAGGAGCTGCAACCAACATTGGCATAAACAAGGCAGTGCACAGGAGCCTGCTGCCAGGGTTTGTTTTTTGTCAGTGTTGTTGAATGATAGATATTTCCATCCTTTTCTTCTCTCTGAATTGCTTTCCCTTGGCTTTTTTTAGTGTGGCATTCTGCATTCTAAGAGGCACTTGACCATTCAGTGTCTGGATTCAGCGTCCCTGTCCATAAAAACAAATAAGTTGAATGGTGCTGTGTCCTGTGTGGAATTGCCGTGCCAGTGCCTCTGTCCCTGCTTGGGATTTGTGTCAGAGGCAACACAGTCAGCTGTGACCACAGCAATTGCCTGAGCTGGCACTCACTGTGGCAGGGATACCAGTGACAGAGCAGAAAACATTTAGGACAACCTCAGTTTCCCCCATTTTGTGCCATGGATTCTCTCTGTAGGGCTCTTCTCCCACGGGAGCTCTTTTTTCCCCTCTCCAGGCAGAGGCACAGTTGTGGGGACGTGGCTGTGGAGCTCGGTGGCCCTGCTGGGTACATGTGAACAGCTCGGGGTGCACCTGGAGCCCGGGAGGAGCCGCCCTCGCTGGTTCTTACCGCGCCAACAAAACCGGTGAAGGGAAGCTGACCCAGGGCTGACCATATGCAGCAATCACAGCACAGAGCTGCCGACTGCCTGGGGCTCGGGTCCGGTGCCCAGGCACAAGGCTGACACTGTATCAGCACCGCCACGGAGTGTTTTATGCTTTGTCTCTCTTCTTCCCTCTGTATAAGTAATGCTGAGGCCAGGCACTGGATCCTTGCTCTCCTCCAGGACCTGCCACATCCATAAACTCCGTGCTTACTGGGGTTCACTGAATTTATTTGGTTAAGGTGCCGGGGAGTGAGTGAATATTTCAGAACTGAAAATGACTGTGCTACAAATCAGACCCCTGTGACAACAGCCCTTCCCTTGCACAGCACAGCGTTGTGTCTGATTTTGGGTTGCATGATGACAGCTTCCCATACAGGCATTTTTTTACTTCTTCATCTCGCACAGTCATGGGCACGGTGAACAGATGGCAGCGTTTTGCATCTGTTTTGCAAGAGGAAGCCCTGAAAATTCTGTAAATGGAGCACAAGAAGGGCAATCCTTTTCACTGCCAAGTGCTGTGATGACAGCATGGAATCTCACAGCCCTCTCCCAGGGGCTGCCACAACTGCCGGGGAACAGCCACCTCCTGCCCAGCTCCTCTTTGCTGCCCTTCCTCGGTGATCAACAGGCACACTCAGGTGCAGGGGGTGTGAGCAGCACCGCTCCCTAGGGACCGTCCCCGCAGAGCAGATGTCACCAGCAGCCTCCTGCTGCCTGCCCAGAGACCCTGCACAGGCTGGGTGCCTCCCAGGCAGATGGGCTCGGGCAGCCCAAGGGCCACGTGTGAGCAGGGAACGTGTTGGAGCTGGGCAGTGTGAGCAGCAGGAGCGGCACAGCTCCTTCACCCCATCGCCTTCGGCGCAGGGGACAGGGGCAGATCCGGCTGAGGGCGGAGTTCACTCTGTGCTGCCAGGAGGAGGCGATGGATTGGGTCTTTTGGCACTTAGACCCCCCAAAATCAGTGGAGCTCCCCTGATACTCACTGCTGGAGCTGAAGGCAGAATCAGCCCCCCGTGATTTTCAGCCCAGGCAGAATTTACCTCTGGATACAGATGTGCTCAACAAACAGGCCAACAGGGGTCATTCAGCTGGATGTTCTTTCATAGCAGACACCAAAATAATAAATTTTTTGACCAGATGTTTTGTTATAGATGACATCAAGCTCCTTGAGAAGCAAGGATTCCTGTTCCTAGGAGAGTCCACTGCAGGGAACAATCTGTTCCTTTGGGATCTCCACAGGCCTGCAGTGGAGGAGCCCCAGCCCTGCTGGCATGGTCCGGGCTCGTCGTGCTGCAGCTGAGTGAGGTGGATGTCTGCAGTTCTGCCAGCAAAATGGTGTGGAACCTGTTCCTGTGCTTGTCCTGGGATTTACTTCCCACAAGACAGTACAGTGTACACTAGCTGACTTATCTGTGAACCATGGAAACATTTTGAAAAGGTAAAGCAGACAGTACACTGAAGAATCATTTGTCACAAGTAATTGCAGGCAGTCAGAAAGAGCAGGGAGAGTATATGAATCATGACGTAAAAACAGTGAAGGGCAGGCATTTAGTCTGGTCTGTGGCTATAAGTGCAGTGACACAGGTTAGTCCTGGCATGATATACAAATGTTATGTGCAGAGGGACAAGTACAATGAATAAAAAATCCCCGTTTTCTCATTATCTCATGCAGCAGAGAGGTTTTTTACTTCACACATAACTCATAACTTTTAGTAGGCAGGAGATGGCTACATTGAATTAGAGGGAACATTTTGTTTCCTGAATTTAAATATTCTCCCTGTGACAATTTATTTCTAGTGTAAAACCCTGGTAGGATGCAGAGAGACAGAGAAATTAGCCCGAGCAGCCATTTCAGCTGGCCAGGGCTGGGGCTGGGCACCACAGACCCACTGCCACCAGAGCCTGGCAACTTGACTGTGGCAATCCTGACAGGCCATCAGGAAAAAATATTGATCAGGTTTGGCAATTTCCTGGGCGATAAACAGGGGAAGAGCCCTAAATAAGCAGCATTAGGAAAAACAATAGTATAAAGAATTAGAAACAAACAAGACAATACCTCTTTTTTTTATGCTTTTGCTTCACAAATGGGTATTTCCATTCTGAAATATTAAAAATAACAAAATCCATGCAACTTAAATAAGGAGAGAGGTATATTTGGATCTAGAGGGAAAGCTATCATTGGAGAGGGAACAGCTGAGTGAGTAATCATGTACAACGCTATTGCTTATGAATTTGTTATAAAGGTAGACAGGAGTGGGAACTTCTTAGGTCTGCTTCAGGAATTTATTATTTATGGGCAAACACATGCATGATACATAATAACTTTTAGTCGTTCTGTAATTCTCTCCACTCAGACATCTCAGAATTATCTGTAAATGCAAGTAGAGTTATTAGCTCCTTTTCAGAGGCTGGCCAGCTGTCTGTGAGGAATGGCTGGGTTGAGGTGCAAATGTAGGACCTCGGAGTTCCAGTGCAGAACTGGAAAAAGCATCTGTAAGTGGGGGATAAATTGATTTCTTTCACTCCAGTTTTGCATCGAGGTAACTCAAGGGGTTGGCACTTCTGGTTCACAGCCCAATTCAGATTTAATCAAAGGAGTTATCACCATTGTTTCTCCCCCATAAAAAGGTGACAGAGGGTTTGCAGCCTAAAATATTTGCGTAATCATGTGAATAACAAAAAATATTTTAAAGTATCCACAACTTATCCAAAATAAATGGTAGTGGGCAGTGGAATAAGATATTAATGGCATTAATGGCTGAGCTTGATCATGGAGCAGTCCATCAGCTTTCCCCTTTCTGCTGACAGCCACTTGTCCAGGTGATTCCTGTAAATAACCAGCCCAAGCTGAAAGTTCTCATTTTCAAATGAAAATGGGAGGGGAAAAAGTTCCCAGAAAGTTGAAATATCCTGGTTTGACATTTTCAGAGCAAAAAGTGGAAATTTCAAATGTTGAAATTACTTTTCATTTCAAATATTCAAATTCTGTATTATATTTGAATGTTGTTAAGAGATAAAAAGGTCAAATTCTAAAAGGCCATGTTAGAATTATTGTTTCAATTTTGCACTGAAACTATTTCCCATGTTGTACAAATTTTCCTTCATTGAAAATTTCAGGTTTCATTTCTGATCGTAACAAAGACAAATGTTCAAACTTCAAAATCCTCTGCTCAGCTCTTCTCCCTCTTTCCTCAGAATGATTCTCAGCCTGAGTTGTGACAAGCCCAGTGGAACCAGCCAGGAATTTTTAGGAACCAAAAAATTTTCTTAAACCAAGCCATGAATTAGCCTTTTTTGGAATTGACAAACAGAATTGATGAATTAGAAGTTTCTGTTGGTGGATAAAATAATAAACAAATCTTAAGCTTCAGCAAGCCAGGCAGGAAAAAAATGCATAATCCCCACTTTTCTTCAAAATTTTTTTCTGTATAAAGAAAAAAAAATAGGAATCAAGGATCTTTATAGATGCATCTGTGTATGTTTATTTTTCAAAGGGGAACTGCTTTACTCTATTACCAGGTTTCCATTTTGAATCTACAGACATCAGTTCCTACAGTTGTACTTCCTTTCCATTTTTTCTGGAACCGGCTGTCATCTCACCTGTCCTCTCTGATGAAATGTGGATTTTCCCAGCTCTGATCTTGTCTGTAATTGGTTATTGTCTGGTTATTTCTGTCTTGGCTTACTGTAGTGGGGCAAATCTGCAAAAGACCCCAACTCTGAACTTCAGCAGAATTGAAATCTCACCTTTATTAGGGGCTGCATTCAGCACAAAATTCTGTGATCTGTTAGTTTTTTCCCTCCTGCTCCATGCCACGTTTCTCCTTTGTCAAGCAGTTGCAGTAGCTGCCTTTGAAGTGAAGGATCAAGCTCCAAATCTTCCTGTTTTACAAGGGAAAAGAGATTTGGAATGTCAGGTCTTTTTCAGCCTTAACAATAACATCACTGCCAGCAACTCTATAACAAGGACTGTTATACTCCCACTCCTCCTTAGTGGCAGAAATTGGGCTGCTTTATGTTCCTGCTCAGACATTTCCATTCATCTCTGCCTTGCTTTTAATGGCCCAATCTGTACCGCTCTCGTTAGTCAGTGTTTACGTTCATGGTCCATTTGGGTGGAACGATTTCTCACCTGAGAGCTGCACAGCCACTCTTCTGCTTGGGGTTTGTGCACTGAGTGCATTTTGTGCTGGATTTTAGCTATGGGTGGGCTCGTGTTTTAAGATATTGGTGGTTCTAAGGGTTGAGTGCTGTTGTGGCACTCGCTGGCACCTCAGTGTGCTCTGAGTGCATTTTCCTCTCCAGGATTCTCTCTCTTCTCTCCCTTCAGAGAGAAATCTGTGCATAATCTAGACACATAAATAGATGAGGGTTATCCTGAGTGTCAGATCACCCTGTTGTTTCAGGATCATAGGAAAATTTGGGATGATAGGTGGAAGAAAAGGAAAAAGGGATACAAAATGTCTTTCTGAGCTTATTATAATGTATCAAATGGGGCAGAATCTCAATTGGTTTGAGCATGGTGCTAATAATGCCTGTATGGGCTATCCACTTAAGAGTTGGACTCAAGATCCTTGTGGGTTCCTTCCAGCTCAGAATATTCTGGGAATCTTCTTTTCCTGAGGCATCAAAACACTCCTTCCTTTTCATCTGTGGAGTTTTCCAGCCTCAGATGAAACTGAGGAAACAAGTGAATATTTTTATTGCCAACAAATAACCCATAAGAGGTGATTTTTGAAGACAGTCAGAACACAGTGATTTTCCCACCAAAGGATGTCTGAATCAGGCACTTGCAACATGCAGGAGTAACTGTAAAAACTGAGCAACCAAGACCATTTTATTTCAGCTAAAATCTTAGTGAACAGCTGTTAATTCAAAATTATTTGGGTTTAGATTTTATTTGATTCTATTTATTTTTTGGGGGTAATTTGGCTGGTTTTTTAATTGAAGTCGGTTTAAATTGTGCATCTCAGCTGCTGATTAAATTTAATAAGAGTTATTATACAATAATTAGATACCAAAGGACTATTAAGAACGTTTTTAAATTTAACAGTGGTACTACACACTTATAAACACACTCTTAATAATCGATTGATCTTTAATCACAGAGCATTTTTGTGAAACCTTCATTAAGTATGATTCAGATATAATTTAAACTGAATCAAAGAGGTACTCAGATATCTATTACTGTAGAACAGCAATTTATCTTGCCAATACGTTCTGGGGAACAGAGAGGCTTTGCTACATCTATGATCAGCACTTCACATGTTTAATTTTCTGCTCACCATGTCCTTTAAGTGGTTTTGTAAAGCAAATAAATTATAATAACGATGTTCTATTTTTCCAAGAAGGGTTTGGATACCAAATATCAGCTTGTAAACTGTCTGCAGCTCCAAACCTAAAGTCCATGAACAAATCCCAACTTCAGTTAAGAACTTGAAGCACAGGCCCAGTTTTTAGGGAGCTGTTGATGTATTTGTGTGGGGCAGCTTGAAGGTACAGAGCAGAATTTCTCAGCCAGCCAAAGGAAGGTTTTAGTCTGTTTTGAAAATTAATTTATACATGACAAACAGTGACATTTATAAGCTGTTGGAAAGGACCCTAAAATAAAGAGAAAAGAAGTGAAAAATAGGAAGACCAGCCTGGAAAGAGATCAGGAGGGAAGATATGAATAGCAAACCCCTCCCTGAGATGCAGAGCAGTAATACAAGACAGCCAAGAACATTCCCATTGGTGGATTGTTTTTTGCTCTGACCCTTCTTGGAACATTTCATTCAGTTCTTCTGCTTCACAAAACTCTGTTGTCACACAGCAAAAAAGGCAGAGGTCTCTAGAGCAAAACCTTGCAGCTCAAGGTGAAGTTCTGCCTTCAGAGGGGTTCCTCTGGCTCACCAAGACTCCTCAGCTTGTGTGGAAAACCAGCACAGGCTCAACAAGAGCATCAAGGGATGCACAGGAAGCTGACACTCCATAAACGGAATTTGGCCTGTTGGGTTTGGTGTTTTTGTATGTAAGCCTTTGGTCTGAGAACCCCCAGCATCCAGGGAACATTCAGTTTCTGTAGAATCACTTTTCAGGAGGGAATTACTGAAATTTCATTGAAATCTAGACATTGTTAACAGTTATTTAGATTTTTTTGCTCTAAACAATAACATTTCCAATGGAACTGGCAACCTGGTTGTGAGTGGAGAAGGGGCACTTCTGAGTCAGGGTAGTCAGTACCTTCCTTTGTGCAGCTCTCATGCCCTGATGTCCTGTAGAAATGCAAATAAACACGGTGCATGTGGCATGTGAGAGCTTGAAGTGTGAAAACAAGGTCTTGAAAACCTGGGGGACTGCCTTTTGCTTCTGTTTTAGACAGCCCTGGCATCTTGGCTGCGACTGGATGATTACTTTCACTCTTGCTGCATTTCTGTTGAGGTCTCAGTGAAATACATTTTTCACTTTCCCTTCGGAATAGCTGACATGATTGTGGTATCACAGTATGCTGCTAAATAGCTGATTCCTGTTCTCTGTGTGGGGCAGTATTTCTCAGGAATCCCAAATAAATCTTCAAGTACACAATGCTGCCTGATGCCAAATTAGGAATACAGATCTGGAGAGTCCAGTAACAATATCATAAAATGTCAATAATGTGCCCAAGATCCTTTAAAGTATAAAACAAATCCTTTCACAAAGGGGAACCAGTCTCCAGCACATGACCTGGCTGTGGACAGAGACCATATCCCACAGTATTTTGTTCTCAAGTGGATCCTATTTCCTCTGAGATTAAAGTATGGTCTAAATGGCAACTTTCTGTAGTTTCCAAGACCTATAACAATTCCTTCTCCCACTTTATTTTACCAACTCCTGTAAATCATGGTCTGCTGTGACTGGGAGAGTTTGAGCTGTGGGGTTTGTAAGCACAGCAAAACTTCCTTCACTGCTGGTTAGCACAGATGGAAGCAGAAGCAATCCAGAGCACGTCAAGCATCCCTCTCTCTCATGCATGGATAATCTTAATAAGGCAAACTTGTCGTTGAGGGAAGGCACTCAACTGATTCCAGAAACAATTAGGAATTACACCAAACAAATAAGCCTTGGTGATTTGAGTTACTTGGGTGATCCACCTGATTCATCTGCTAAAAAAACATTTCCCTTAGTTACAGACTTGTTATTATCTCACTGAGTTGGAGCAAAAGCTTGCAGAACTCATTCTCTTTATTCATTTTAAGTGTTACAATAGATGCTCATAACTACAGTAGGACTGTTGGGAGATGTGGGTCGGGGTTATGAAAATCAACAGAGAATTTGGATGCCCAGATGCAGAAGTCCAAAGAAGACCCTGATTTTTACCACAAACTGCCAAGCTCTTTCTCTGAAAAGCAAATTTTAGTGGTGCATGGTGATACTGTGATTTGGCTATTAGCCAAACTGGCTACTACTTTTTATTCTTCTCTAAAATAATTGGATTGATTGGATTTCCAAGCTCTTTATGGGTTACTGCTGCATGAGATGTGATGAGTGCACAAAGCAGAAAGAGAAATTTGGAGTAATTTTTGCTTTCTGATCACAGAAGTTATCCTGGCTGTATGTTTTGTTATTAGATCACACCTACAGTTTTATAAGAGATAACATGATGATTTATGTAGTTAATTTTTATTAAATATATATTGTATTAATATACACATACAAGACAAAGGAAGGGCAAATGGAAATCCTGTTGTCTGGCCAACAGAATTCTGCTGCCAAGTCTGTGAGTATTGCTTGAGAAAGCAGAGACCTAAAATGATGTTACACAGCCATAATTCAACTTTAATCTACTTTAAAGAAACAAGCCACTTGATTTTATATTACAGGAAAATAACCCCCAACCCTGCATTCAAAGGATATTGCGGTGAGAGAGTCCTGCAGAAAAAAAAGAGAGATAATGATTTTAATTATATTATCTCCAAGTGCTGTGCTGTAATATAAAATGGAGCTAAATTAGAGTTGTTTGAAGCAAACTTAATTCTGGTATTCCTGAATGGGAGTGTTGGAGTCGATGATTTTAAAGCTGATTTTATTATCTGTGTGATGTCCTGGCTGTTAAATAGGCAAACTGGGTCTGATTGGAAAAATCTTGTACGAAATATTATATAATTACATTTTATTTGTCCAAAGAGCTGGTACCTTTGGGCTCACCACAGTGACTTGGAATTTGAGTTCATGAACATGAGTCACTCTTTGCCACTGGATTTCACAGATTTTTTTCTGCAAGTAGAGGAATTGTGGCATTCAAGAAGCCTGGATTCCCTCATGTTTCAAACTGTGGTCAGTCTTTTTCCGAGTTTCCTCATTCCAGTCCTGATCACATCTCTACTTTAAGTTTTCTTCTTGGATCAGTCTCTCCCAAACATTTCTTGCTTGTAATCCATTACTCCCTCCTTCCCCACTCTGTGTTGTCCCAGCTCTTTGTTCTTGCATGGAAATCTCCTCTCATTCAATCTCAGTTTCTCTCTAAACTTCATAATCTCTGCTAATAAGGTTCCCCATCATCTCTCAGTCATCCCTTAATTTCCCACCTGTTTTTTTCAGTCCTGCATTCCCTGGGCCACTCCTTTCTGCCAGCTCCTCCAAGACTTTCACCAGCTCTCTGTCCTGGTCTCTGCTGCTCGGTGGTGCCCCTCTCTGCCAGCCACAGCTTTTGTCCCCAGTGTGTCCCTGCTTTTGCTGCCTGGGTGCTGGGGAGCAAGTAACTGATGGCAGTGGAAGGAGAGAGAGAAACTTCTTGGAAATGACTTCATGGAACTGGATTTCAGCTCTTCAGGGCGTCTTTTTATTTCTGTGTTTTAGTGTTGGCCTGGCATCAAACATTTAACATTTCTGACCTCTAAACATGGTTCAGGAGAGGGTAAAAACTCGACCGTGTCAAATTCCAGTGGGGAGAAGGCTTGGAGGAGATGCCTCCCCCGAGCCGGAGCTGTGATCTGGGCGCTAACCAGGAGGTGGGGATATTCCATGGGAGGATGGAGCAGGGAATCCGCGCAGGGACCCTGCTCAGCGCCGCTGCTGCTGCGAGGCTTCATCGAGGAACAGGGGAGGGGAAACAGGGCAGAGCGGGCAGCAAGGTGACAAAATCCCCAGTTTGTTCACACCTCTTTTTTTTTTTTCCAGTTTCTGGCTTAAAACTTCGGATTGCCGGGTAATGGATAGTTCAGTCATTTTGTGGCTTTGCACAAGTGTCTGTAGAAAAGGACACTGAGGTCAATAGGAATCAGCAATGTCACCAGGACCAGGATTTCTCAAGGCTTGAGACTTCTGTCACCATTGCAATGTCTGCAGTGGTGCTGAGCCTTTCTGGAGAGCCACAGCTGTGGGTCCAGGTAGTGAATTGGATTCCCTTTTTCCAGCTGCAAGGATGCAGAGGTGCACCTGCATGCTGTGCCCTCTTTCAGCCTTGAAGGGAACCTACCAGGAAGCCAGAGAGGGATTCTCACCTGGATCTGCAATGCCTGGATGAGGAGTAATGGGTACGAACTGAAAAAGAGGAAATTTAGGTTAGATATTAGAAGGAAATTTGTTACTGTGAGAGCTGAAGAGGTTGCCCAGTGGAAGCCTCATCTCTGGCAGTGTTCAGAGCCAGGCTGGATAAAGCCTTGAGCAACCTGGGAGGTGTCCCCACTCATGGCAGGAGGGTTGGGACTAGATGATATTTAAGGTCCATCCCAACCCCCTAAAATTCTATGATTCCATGGATTTGTGGATCAAACCATCACTGAGCACCCTCATGGGCCAAGCCTGAGCCAGCTGAGCGCTGGCAAACTGGAACAGCTCAGCAGGGGCTGGGTGGGTGTGCTGGGGAGGCAGCCTGCCCCGGTGGAGTTACATCCTGCCCTGGAGCAGTGATTAAATATGCAGGAGGCGGCTGCTGTGTCAGGGATGTGCTCCATGGAGACAGAGAGATTGGAACCACTGCACAGCAACCAGAATGCCAAGCACCCCCTCGCTCCTTGGGCTTCTTTACCAACCAGAGCCATTAAAGCCAAATAGAACCCAATTCCAAAGCAGCTCACCCCCAGCAACAATTCAGAGAACACATGGGATGAAAAAATAATGTAGCTAAAAAGTCATAAAAATGAAGCCTATTTGATTAGATCCAAACCAGTGGTATCAACTGATTTTGCTCATTTAACCTGTCTCCTGATCGCAGTACAGCCATCATTTAGCTGCAGGGTGGATGTGTTCATACTGAACTATTAATCTGTTTCAAAATGCCATAACATTTCCATGAAGAACTTCCTAATTTTTTTTTCAGAAATTAAATGTCTGTTTAAAGTTCATTCCCTCCTGCTGCAACTAATTGAAATGAGATTTGGTTTATCTTTATGACATGAAAATGAGATTGAGTTTCATAATAATAACAATAATGATAACTCTATAGATTTTAGGACTAGCAGTTAATAATTATAGTAATATGTGGAGATTAGAAAAGAGTAATGCAGCATAAACAGTCCATTGTTATTTGTTGAGATAAGGGATTAGGTACCACTTCATACCATTTTTCTGATTTTGTATCTGTTTTCAGTTCTCATCGAATATTAGACAAGTGCATTAATTAATTTCACCCCAGTACTTGGTAATTTAAGTAACCTTTTGTGAACCAGTGCTCAGTCTAAGCCTTTCTAAACACAGATTTTTAAAAGGCAAAATTCTTGAAAAGCAAAAAGCTGAGGAATATAAACATTAATCAGCCATGTGTCACCTCCCCTCTCCCGGGGGTAAATGATCAGGAACGGGCCCTGTGGGTGGCTGGAGAATCTGAAGGTGAACCTGGAGTCCCTCATTCCCAGCTGCTGCCCTGGGTGGGGAGGGGACAGGAGGGATCCGTGCCCTGCCCGGACTCTTTGCCTGGTGGTTTGCACGCCAGGGCAGGAATCCTGGGGACAATCCTTGAGGAAGGGTTCCTAATCCGAAATCTTTCAAACCTGTGCAAACACTGGTAGAATGAGCTCCCTTGAGAATCACAGTCATTGTGTTGTGCCACAATCCACTGCTGGAGAAGAGCAGAATGTTCTGGAAGTGTCTTTCTGTATCTACACTGTATGTGCTATGTCTATAGGTGTATGCATCTATATACATATCTATGTGTAAAATACATACATGTATTTTAGTGATCACTCAAAATCGAGTTTGTTGTCCTTTGAACGATCCTAGAAGTTGTTCAACTGCTATAATTATGGTAATTTCACAGCTAATGCTGCTTATTAAAAGGGCAATGATTTGAGGAACAAAAGCAGCAATATAGCCCTAAAATTAAAGGGTATATTCCAGAGGAGAGCTGTGTGTTCATTTTCCTGATGACAATTTTTTTGTTTGTTTGTTTTGTTTTGTTCTGTTTTGTTTTGTTTTGGTTTGGTTTGGTTTTGGTTTTGGTTTTGGTTTTGGTTTTGGTTTTGGTTTTGGTTTTGGTTTTGGTTTTGGTTTGTTTTGTTTTGTTTTGTTTTGTTTTGTTTTACCTGCTTTGGTTGTTTTTATTCACCAAAATTTCAAATCACATGTAGAAAACTTCCATATATGGAAAAATATAACCACCTTGAACCATATTGTCTTTATCCATGATGAGATTTACCTTATAATATAAATAACCCATTGATTGCCAAGAGCTTTTTGGGAAGTAAGGCAGTATTTAATGATAATCCACAAAAATCTGATCCATATTGCCTTGAATTGTAACATCTTCTTATGAAAGAAGTCCAAGAAAACCAAGGAGCCAGCAAGCATAGCCCCTGGGTTTGTATTTTAAATGATTTATATTGTCTGTAGAAGACATGGGAGAAAATTTGGCCAGTAGATTTGAGACTCCTGACACTTCAGGAAGTTCACATTTCTCAACCAAAGCAGGAGATAAAAATTCATCTTACAGCCCTCTATCCACCGTAGGTGCAGAGCAGAACAGTGATGGTAAAAGCTCTCAGCACACTTAGATTTAGGAGCTTTTCACCTTTGGGACATCCCCTCACCCCCCTGTGTGCCTTAGAGGAGGAAGGCTCAAGGTTTGATGGGGATGAGGGTGAGCTGGCCGGGAATGCTGCCCGTGTGGTGTGGGCACGATGGCTTGGGGAGGAAGGGAATTGTTGTCTTTGGAAGTGGAATCTCCAAGGGGGACTCAGCTGAGCCCTTTCGGGTGGGAATGGAGGAATTAGTTGACACAAAGAACAATTGGCTATGATGGCTCTTTGGATGGTTATGTTTTATTGTGTAAATGTATGTTTATCAGCTTTTTTAGGATGCAGATTAAACACCTAGCACTGCATTAAACTTGGGGAAGAAAACACCTCATTGACTCAACAAACCCCTGCCCCCTCTTTTGAGCTGATGAGTTCCCTTGTGCCAAAAGGTGTTTGGACAGTGTTTAATGTGAGTATTGCATAACCAAGCAGGCAGCGATGCTGCTGGCAGAGCTGAGGCATCAGAGGAGATGCAGGACAAACAGCACCCGGGCAGTGTCCTGAGGATACAGACCCGAAGATCGCCCCTGTTGCTGTGCACTGGTTTCAGGGTGGGAGTGAATGTGCTGCCTTTGAGCTGGAAACCAATCCGCTGTTTAATAGGAAATGCTGCCTTCCAAACTGTGGGTTGGATTTTGTCTGTGCGAGTTCACTGACTTTAGTGGGACCAAGTAGCTTCAGCAGAATAAGGTTGTGCTTGAGAGAGTCTTTTACACATCCTGTTCTGCTTCCAGAGCTGCAATCTATCTGCTCTGGCTTTTCCTGCTGACTCATGGCAGGTTCAGTGAAGAAAAACTGTCTCTGTTTCTTCATTACCCCCGTGATTACCTTACAGCATGGACAGGTTGGCTCCAATCACCTCTCAGGGTGGTGCAAACGAGAAATGACTCCACTGCAGGGATTGGATGGAGAAACAATTCATACCTGTAGCAGTGGGGGAAAAAACCCAGTAAAGCCACTTGCCAAATCATAGAATCACAGAATGCTTTGGGTTGGAAAGGGCCGTGAATTCCACGCCCTGCCATGGGCAAGGACACTTCCACTGTCCCAGCGTTCTCTAAGCCCTGTCCAAACTGGCCTGAAACTCTTTCAGGAATGGGGAAGCCACTGCTTCTCTGGGCAATTATTGTTCTGAAGGACAGAAATTAGCTGTAAGGAGTTAAAAAAGGGTTTTAATAAAGAAATAGATAATTGGTTCTTTGCAGCTTAGTTACTAAATAATGAAGATGATTTCAGTGGTTTGCAGGCTGAAGAATCAGGTCCAAATATTCCTCTTAAACCCCCCAGTTTAGGGAAATCAGAAGTGCTGTGCCTTCTTCACATCATTCCACAGCTTCTGTCACCACTGCTTCCTGGAACATCCTCTTTCCGAGGATCACTAAGGCCCAGTACATTTTTAATTGCCTAAAAAGATTATTTTTCCTCTCTTTAAACCTTTCACCCTCATCATCCCAAGAACTTTTGCAGAAGGTGAGATTAAAATACTCTTGGAAACCTTCAAGAGGCCAGGCTGGCTTGTGTGGCAGCACATGGGGACCGCTCCGTCCCCTGCAGCCCCCCTTCCACACGGGGCTCTCACATGAAGGGAGCACAATCAATAGGCCACAGGGGCAGCCCCAGAATACATTTCCAAAGACACGTTCTTGGCTGTCTTCACAATAGGAGGTTTAATGACAGTGCTGACATGGAGTGGCACTGAAAGACTTCTGTAATAGGGCTGGTCAATTTTTTTTCTGTGTTTAAAGGAAAATGAGGTTTTCTGCTATGAATATTTTTCATGACAGGTGCCCACTTTCCTCTGAGCATGACAGTGTCTTGTTAAAACACAACAATTCCAAAGTGATGTGTTTAATTTGAAATGGAATGTTTTTCATTTTTTGTTACTTGACATGAAGGAGGAATTTTGCCAGGAGAAGACACTGATGTAAATAGGGAAAAAAAGACATAATTTTCTCAGGAAACAAATTACTGTTTTCTGTTTCACTCTGCCTTATACCCACACCTGTAGGGACACATTTAGATCCTGGGCATCAGGAATTTTTGAATGATGCCACTTTTATGGAGGCTGTGTGTAAAAATATATATTATTAAGCACAGGTAGTGCTACCCTCCTGCAGACCAACAGTGAGGCCCAACTCAGTATCTTCTGTGAACTTAACTGAGGATCCACTCATGGATAAAGATATTAAACAGGACTGAAAATCTGTATTAAGTGTTTTTAGTATTTTCTGAAGGGAGAAAATTTGTTAGAAAAGGGAAAAGCAGAACCATTAGAATGACATCTGTCCCTAGTAGGTGATGAACAGATTTGATATTTATGAAAAGATTTGTTGAGACATACGACACTCAAACTATGTGGTAAAGCTTTGAAATAATGTTGAAACAGAGAAATTATTAATCTTCATTATCCGAGGAGCCTGGTCTGATCCTGTAACATGGTTTCTTGTCTGACAATTTAAATACATGTAGACATGTTAAAGCTGTAGGAGTTTGCACAAAGAAAGAAATCTCTTTGGTGGTACTGCAAATACTCATCCACTAAACCAGTACTTCTGGCACATACTTAATAAGCCTTTGATCAACATGCCCTGGAACCACTAAGAATTTCCTGAAGGACAAAAATCCCATTATTGTATCAAGTTTTTAGTGCTGATGTCCTCATATTCACTGAGATAAACATATTGTATTCTTTTAACACACAGTTGAATTACCATAAATGTTTTTAAAGGATGACACCCAGATAATTCATTGGATTGTAATTTCTCTTGTGATGTTTCACAGAGAAGGAGGCCTTTGTTTTTTCTGGTGAGCTGAGCGCGGGCAGAAGGATCCTTTGATTTAGTGGCAGTACCTCGGGAGGCGTCGCAGCCTCACTTAAACGTGCAAGGTAGCCCTTGGGGATGAATACAGCACTTATCCCCAGCCAGCAAACCATGTCCTGCTTGGCAACCAGCGCTCGCTGACTGTCAGGGAGAAGCTTTTGATGTTCCAGCCCAAGGTGGGGATCCCTGAGTGCCGCTCCCCGCGCGATGGCAGCAGCCACTTCAAACATGGCCTCATGAATAGGGGCTCGTTTGACCCCTGACCACCAGCAGCCTCCAAATTGGCAGACAGAGAATCAGAGTAATTTGTATCATTTCAATTAGTTACTAGCTGCATAACAGGGAGGTCATGACTTTTTTGGGATGATTATTGCCCATGGCAACCAAACTTCAATGTACCATCAGTTTCCAAATACTTTCACTTAATAAATGTAAGTTCATAAACAAGGCCCGATTGTTGGGGACACAACAAAGCCAATTATCTGCGCTGCTGCCGAGGGAGCGGAAGATGACATAACTTTGTCGGCAAAATCCTTTTTATTAGCAACAAGAGAAAAAAGTCCCTGATAAATGGCTTTAATAATGTTGGCTGAATGGACAGTATTGATCTTTGACTATGTAAAATGGCGAGGAAAGGCAAGTTTATATAAGAGCACTGTTGTTGTACTATTGAGAGCAGGCCGGTTTTGTTTCACAGTTTGTTCTATGCACCAAAATTCTGAAATTCTAAAATCAATGTTGCCATTGTTGGGCCAAAACAGCACACCCTTACCACGGACAATGCAAAGAATTTCAAAATATAGATAGCTCCCTGATACATACAGATCGGATTGTAAGAAACGTTGGGTTGTTTTTCCTTTCTGAAGAAAGGGCAGCTTGTTCCAGGGTGCAGACAATGGTGTGTCTACATGCCTGTGAAACTTCATGAACCCAGTGCAATAATTCAAGCCTTTGATTTGAAAAATGTTTTGTATGTCTTCCTCCACATCTGCAAATACCTCCACTTTCCCTTGATGCCAGCCAAGAGTTGTTAGCAGGCGAATATTTTCCACTTGAGGAAGAAAAAAAAAAGTTAGGCACGTACATAAGTTTTGCTATTTGGCTTTTGTTTTTTGAATTAAAATAAAGGTTTCCTTCTTTCATGTCACAATCTATTAGCCACTGGGATACCTGGTATCACAGTTCTTTCCCCTTCACCCCTGCATTTGTAGCAGATTTGACGGTGTGTGGAAACCAACACAGGCACTGCGCTGTGACTGCGTCACCTGCAATCAGCCGGAGATGCTGCTGAGATTAATCATGACAGTAGGCAATATTTCCAACATTATTAGAAGAGAAACCTAATATTTTGGGACATCAGGGATCTCTGAGCTGTTGTCCATCAAACTGAGAACCTTCATTTTCTACTCCTTGGATGGGTAACCTTAAGTTTTAACCATTTCACAGACGGCAGGTTCACACACACACACACAGGCACACTCTACACTGTGCCACAGGCAGGGAGGAAATCCTGAGGACTCTTTGGAGCTGCTCAGACACTTGCACAAACAGGGGCACTGTGGTCAGACCAAGCCTGTCTCCTTTTTTAAGTCGCAGTGAGCTGCTGTTGACTGCCTTAACTCACCCTCTGGGTCATTTGTTTGTAAATCTGTGGGCATTTGCCAGACAGAAATTCAGGTACTGGTGTTTGGCAGACATCTGTCCATTCCACTGCATGGCTGCTAAGGGGAATTAATTCACCCTGCTGACGGTCTCTCAAATACCATTTTAATGAATCATATCTGAAGAACGCTTAAAGTTTGGGGCTTTAGGTTGTACAAAGAACCCACTACAATGTTTAATGACTCTGGATGAGCTGTTGGGACTGCATCATTTTGAAGGATAGAGTTAATGCAGCTTTTGTCTGAGGCTGAAGCAGTGCAATATCCACGTTAATGGGCTGGGAATTTTCATCACAGTTTTACTTTTTTCTCGCAGCTGTTGGTTGTAGGTCAGTGACATAAATTTTATTTAAGTCTTCATCCTGCAAAACTTTATTATGGATGGTAGAGATTATTGTCAGTGATACTGGGCACAGCAGTAAGTGCAACCTTTCATGCTAAGGGCTTGCAGGGTCAAGCTGTGCTCTATTTGCAGGAGTAAGCAGTGCCTCAGGTTAAAAGATATGGGGGATCTGGCTCCTACACTTTGGGAAAATCTCTAAGACCACGCACAGCACTGAGCACATTTAGTTCCTCATGAATACCGTGGGAGTTGAAGGCACTCAGCACCTTCTGGGATTTGGCCCAGAATAATTGTTTTCAAATGGGACTGCAATATTTGAATTTAGTTTTGAAACAACTGCAGTCCTCAGTCAGAAGGGAAGGCTGACATTGTTGTGAAAAAAAAAAAGAATCAGGGATTTTGTCCTCCCTCAGCAGAGAGCCTGAACAATTGCCCTTTGATTTAGAAAGAAAGCTCAGAGCACAAGTGAGCTGGACACTGCAGATCTGGGATGGATTTGCATGTTTACTTTCAGTCTGTGCCTGAGGAGCTGGTGGGAAAGAATGTCTTTTAAAATCACCACACCTTCAACAGAACTCCACAGAATGATTTGGGGCCTCCTCTTTATATCTCACTGCATTGCTCTGAGCTCACACACGAAGGTGAAGGTGCTTCTGGAGTAAACCAGCAGATCCTGTGAAGCTGTAACCAGCAAAGTTCTGCTCTCATTTGAAACATCATCCTGAGAGACACTGAGCTTCCCTGCTGTCCACAGACCCGCTCAGTGAAGTGCTGAGACAGTGCCCTCCATCCTCATCCTCATCCTCATCCTCATCCTCATCCTCATCCTCATCCTCATCCTCATCCTCATCCTCATCCGTGCCATCTCCTGCCCAGCTCAGTTCCTCTGGATTTCAGTGGTGCCCAGCCCCACCTCGAGCCCCTGAAGCAATTCAAGCTTCCAAGTCTGGCCTGTTTTGAAGCTCAGCACTGTGCAAGAACTGCATGTACCTACCCAGAGATAATGCACCTCATCTGGGATGGAGCCCTCAATATTCCCCCAGCATTCCCACACTCTAAAAGTCATCAGCAAACTCCACAAAGTGAAATGAGTGGTGAGACAGCAAATCAAATCCATTCTCTTGTGTTCCATAATACCTTCCAGGGAAACCAACAACTTCTTCCTGTACCCTTTCCCCCCCCTCCCCCCCATGATGCATTTCTGAATATTTCTAGAACCTTTTCACACTCCTTTGGCAGCTGATCCTATCCCACCTTATCCATCATCATTGCTGCCTTGAGAGCTGATTCATTTATCTCATTGCTTTAGAGCTGTCACCCAGAGCTTTGGATACATAGACCCAATTTCTTGGATTTGGTCTTTCATGTGGCCTCTTCCCTGCTGGCATCCACTCAATCATCCCCCGTGCCAGCTGATCTCCTGAGCTCCTCATATGTCATACACTTCTCAACCACCTGGTGGTTGCACACTGGATCTACTTTTAGATCTCTCTTTCCCCCCACATTCCTTGTTTGCTGCCATATAATGCAGGATTCGTCTTTTTGTGTCTTGGCAAGGTTGTTTTTTCTTAATTACAGGCAGAGCACAGCAATGCAGACAAATGATGGGGTTGTGTCCATTCTTCTTTATGTTAAGAATGTTTTTTTCCTCTGGAAAATAATTTGATGCTTGTAAAACTCAGTTTTATTCTATGCCTCTTTTTTCTTATTTCTTGCTGTCTTGACTCTAAATAAATTACTTACACTTAAAAATAATGTAGTTATTTACATGCTCTGCTCCCCACCATCCCCACAGGATCTGCCCTGCCATGTACACCTGGATGCTGTCTTGGACTCATCCTTGTTTTTCACTGCCCACAGACTCTGACTTTGTCAGATAAGACTTTGCCATTCCAAGTTCCTTTCATCTGCTCTCCTTTCCACCAGCTCCAATTAATATTCCTTACTGCAGGAAGCATCTTCGGCATATTCCAGCACCTTTTGCTCTCTGAACATAATTCTTATCTAACTCTTGATATGATAAGTCATACTGGCCAGAGTTAACCTTATTACTAGAGATGTACTGAGCAATCTTGCAGTCATGAGATACCAGGGATATTTCAGTAATGGGAAATCTGCTTCCCATACAAGATTGATTTTAGTGATGACCTTTAGCTGGAATGATACCTGTAAATTCTTATCTGCATTAATTTCTTGTTTTCTCTTGTCACACGCTGTCAGTGTATGTGTATCTTGCAGATATGAAGTATGAAGAGCCAGCCCTGTACCAGACTGTCTGTGAGGACCTGGAGTTATTGCAGTACACTCAGCTTTACTGGAGTGAAGTATCTGGGCTCCTGTGCTGCCCCCAGGACATAGTCCTGAAGAAAAATGCAAATCCTCATACTGACTTTTCTGTTATTTACAGACTGAGAATGATTTCAGAACATCTTCATGTTTTCTTAATGTGACTTAAAAAGAAATGCATGGCCACAGTACTCAGTTTGCTAAAATCGGGTTTGAAGAAACAAAATTAAATTGTAAGATTAAAAAATAGGGTTTAATTTTCTAACTTCACCTTTTCTTCCAATGTGCTTTTTGTGGCATCTCTGTCACACAGGGTGGTTGGGATTCTGTTTTTCTCCTTCCACAGGAGTTTGTTGACATTGCTGGTAAGTCCGAGTTCATTAAACTGTAAAAATGATCCATGATTTGGGGTGGAATATTCCCCTCCAAGATGGATTACAGCTCACACACTAAGGGATGCTTGTTAGAGAAATCAGTGGGGAGGTCCTGTGGCCATTGTTATGCAGGGGGACGGTCCCCTTTGACCCTAAAATATGTGTGTGTGTAGAGATGAGAGGACCCTGACTGTGTCTTACAGAATCTTTGCACCATTAATTAATTTTGGAGACCTTACGTGGCAATCATCTTCCTAGTGCTCCTTTCTATTTGCTGTGGATGATATTTGTATGATGCTCACTTAAACAAATTAACAATTTAAACTTCTGCTCTGTTATAGATGATCAACATTTGAGGTCTTACTGTCTATAATGAGGAGATAAATGGCATTACAGATAATTTAGTAAAGCAGACAACCCTTTTCCTTATTGCTGAAATAATTGCAAAGGAATCTCCCCATTCCATAAGATGATCATCAGGAAGAAATCTGCCCCTTCCATCTTTTAAACTTTTAGGGTCAGAGACTTTTTTTATAAAGACTTTTCTATCATCTGATGGCCTTCTTTTATATCATGGAAAAAAGTGCTCACAAAGAAGACCTAATTAATAGTGTGGACATGATGCAGTAAAAACGTTTGCTTACTGCCCAAGACTGGTCAAAAAATATCTAGAAGAGAATGGAGAATCATCCTCCACATTCTGTCAGTGCTGGGAGCTCTTCTTGTCTTTGACCTTCTGGCCAGTCCTAGTTGCTGCATTTTGAAAAAGATATAGCAGAAATATCAAAGAGCTCCAAAAGGGCAGTAAATACTGGTGGAAGCCTGGAAAGCTCATATATTGTAGGAGCCAAACTGTGGTTTCTGTGCTCAGTTCACCAAGACAGTTGATGTTATTTGTTGTGTGAAGTGCAGCACAGCAGGAGAAATGGCTGGGTTAACTTTTGTCCTGGTCCTCAAACCAGGGAACAACTGCAAGGGTGTAACATTTTGAAAAACATAATAATTTACGTTATGGAGTTCCATGTCCCTAGACAGTGAGGCAGAAAAGGACAAAAATAAAAGTTTAGGCCATAGTGTGAAGAAAAGGACATCTGTGGATACATAAGATAAGGAAGAAATATATAAACCCTCCTAGTTCAGAATAAAATCAGCTGGTATCAGGAACATGCCCAACGGGTGTCTTATTGCATAACTGTCTGTTATAGGGGTTTTATATCTGGCACTAGATGGACCATTGGTCTGATTTAGTATTGAAACTCCTCTCCTTCTTCCATCATTTTCTCCTAGGGATACTTCCCATTGAAGTCTGCAATGTCATTTGAGTTAATTCATTAATTTTCATTGGTTTCTTCTCTGTCTTAAGCTGGGTGCACTGACAAATCAATTACGGTCTCTTCCCAGGGCTGAGCCTCCTTCTGGATGCCCTGGGAAGGTGTTTGCCACTGATCACCTCCAGCCTCAGCTCTGGGCTCAGCACCCAGACTGGTCCATGTGGGAGCCTCTCTGTGCTGGTGGCTGCAGCAGCTGGACTCCATTTCCCACCTGATTCTGTCTGGTTTTAATCAGGTTCTACTTCTGCTTATTTCTCCAGTACCCTGCAAAGAACTTAGCCCCTCCTTTTCAGTTTATCCTTTAATAAGGTGATTAGAAGAGTTTACATCATCTTTTTCATTCTCTTACCTCTTCTGCTTCATTTCTTTCTCCTAATTTCACCATCTATATGAAATCCATTTTTCTACTGACTATTTTTATCAAATCACAGAGTGAATATCACAACAGTTTGTCCTGGGAAACCTATTTGTCTCCAATAGCAGCTCCCCAAATGACATCAAAATACACAATTATGTCCTTACGTATTTTGTTGTATTTAGTTTTTGAAGTTGTGCATTATATGCACCTGACTTACTGCCAGTATTGGACAATAGGCAATGCAGCAAAACTCCAGTGAAGATAAATTGTGAACTAGTGACAAAATTCCTGACACAGTTTTTCCCAAGTTTGCCAAGATCATCTTTATAATTTCATGTTGACAAAATCATGAGGAGGGAAAGTAAAAGTAGAAGGTGAGGGAAAGGGGACTGGATGTAGAAGAATAGGGCTCATTATGGCCAAAAGGGAATGTAAGAACATCATCACCTAAACCCAGATCCTTGTGAACCCTGTGAATATTTTGGTTTTGAGTTTTTCTCAAAGCCTGGGTCCTTCCTTGCAGAGTGATCCTGTGCAAGCAACGACAGGTCTCTGCTATGATACAGCTTTAATCATCAGGGATTGCTTTCCCTCTCCTCAGGCAGCCAGACTCTCCTACTGCCAGTTTCTTACCATGTTTCTCCTGGACCTTGTTGTTTTACATCTCTGGAATTTTAGAAATGGTGGGAGTGACCACACCCACCAGTGCAAGCTTCTGTCAGCTCCAGGCCTTCCCTAACCTCACCAACTTTCCCCCAGGTCTTTGAGTGTCCTGTGATACAGATGGATTCAGGATTTTGTAGTGAAGGAAAACATCTTCTTAAACTGCCCAGAACACAGTGAGGGACTCAGTTTTTAAAATGTCTTCAATCCACTCTCTCCAGCCATGGATGGTGACCAGCCCTCTGCTCCTTTCATCAGCCAGCCTGATGTGACATCATGAGAACGTCCTGGCTTTCAGTGTTGACCCCCAGAGCATAAATCTCACGGGTGTCACAGCAGAGCCAAGAGCCAAGAGCTGGAGGACACGACCCAGGTCATGTGGCCAGGTCACATCGCCAGGGGCTGCAGGAAAGGTCTCACCCCGCAGTGAGATTTGCTTACCCAGCTACAGTGGAGCCATAGAAAACACAGGTGCAGGCACTGCGGTACTGAGGCAAAGCTCCCGTGTGAGAGGGTGGAAATTGTGCCTTCAGAGGTTATCCCTGATGGGCTGCCAAAGAGGCAGGGGCCCAAAAAGTGCCATCAGAGGGAAATTTGGGGAAGCATGGAAGATCGCAGCACTCTTGGGATGTGATCTTTCATCTTCCACCTGCTGCCCAATCTCCCTAACTCTCCCAGGAGCACAAATCCTGCCTTGGGTTGAGGTTTTTTTTGTGCTGGGAAGCACCAGGACCAGATCAGCCCTCATCCCACACGCTGCTGGAACAGTGCAGGGAAAACAAAGCTTTAGCTTTCTTTACACCACTTTCAGGCAATAAAGGAATCTCAAACACTGTGAGCAGCCCAGAATGGCCAGGTTTCCATGTCAGATCTACAGGCAGCTTGAGACCTACTAATAATCCTTGGTGTTAGGATGGCAATATTTGTGGCATTACTGCTGCACAGGACATCCTCTCTTTCTTTTCCTGTTGCTGGATGCTCTAATTTGAACACACTCAGTCCCTCAGCCCTAACCCAGCCTTCAGAATCTTGAGTTCCCAGAGAACCTGGCTGCATGTTTTCAATGCAATTTTATTGCCTTTTTACTAGCCTGTATTTGAGAACTAAGGGAAAAAACCCTAAAGCAACAAGCAAAGACTTACTTTGAGCTATTTTTTAATCTCTTTGAATATTTTAGGCTTTCTTCACATTGTTTTTGCTTAATTGCTGCCACCAGCTGCATTTGGAGCCTACAATATGACGGTCAGGTCCAATTTAACATCTCTGGAAGACTCCTTGCTTTGTGGGGTGATGCTGGGAGTTCTCCTTGCTATCACACAGCCAGTTAGAGCCTTCCTTTAGCCAGCTGTGGAGAAGCTTGCATGGTTTTGTGCCATGAAATGTGTAATTCACAGAGGGGCAGAGCTGTGGCTGCCCAGGTGCTGCAGGCTCCAGCACCCCGTACTGCGATTAATAGTTTGCTGCTCTTCCAGCAAAATTGTGGCTCTGGGCTTTGTTCTATTTTTGTGCTCATCCTATATGCATCTGTTCTCACTTTATTCCACATCCTGTTGCCATCCTCCTGCTCATCTGTCTCTGCCATCTTTAGACATCTTCCACTATCAGGTTGACACCACTGTAAATTCAGTGCCATCAAAGGAATTACTTCTGAGTTATGTCAGTGAGTAAAGATTCAGGCCTTTGTTTTTCTCTCACACCCACCTTTCTTTTCTTGCCATGTGCAATTGGACCTCCTCTCAAGTGTGGATGTGCACTGGTCATCAAAATTCTTTGCCATCAAATGCCACTGTAAAGTCATTAATGGCCTTATCCCTCTCTGTCTGGGCATTCTTTTCCCGAGGGCCAGGGCAGTACAGGGTGGAGAGGATGATCTGAGGAGGGGCATGTCTGAGAGAAAGCACTGCTGGGTCCCAACCTGGCCCTCAGATGGCTCAGGAAAATGGTATTCCATGGGATTCAGTGGGGCAGGGGCAGCCCTCAGTCCTTTCAATCATTCTTGCTCTAGCATGTATTGGCCTTGTGTAAAATCTGATAAAATAATAAAAATGTTCCACTTAGATAAATGCTTGATAAATCAGCGGCTCTTAAAGCGGTATTTCCTTGTGCCTGCTACGAGTTTATGATGTAGTCACATGAAAAAAAGAAACAGAATATAAAATGTGAAAACTCTGTCTGAAGAAGGTCCAATCTGTCATCACAGGATACACTAAAATTTCCTTAACTCTTGCCACGATCACAAAATCCCCTCTCTAAAATTCTGACATTTTCTCTCCCACAGCAAACAAAGGAGAGCAATATGCACGAGAAGGCAGTAGGAAGCCTGAAGCTATTAGCATGTCATTGTCAAAGGCAGAAATAAAAAACACAAAAGTTAAAGGATTCTGGAATATAGCAGAAATCTCCAGACATGAGTCAGACACTAAAAATGCCCAAACTCATTTAAAAAGCTCTTTGTCACAGTCCAAAAAACCAACATTTTCAGTGTTTTTCCTTTTGCTTTCCATCCCGCTATTGCAAGTACATGGCTAATTATGGTCTGAATGATATCTATTATTCCTGTGTCCTTCTAGATTGAGCCGGATGTGTTCCAAATATGGCCACAAACATATTCCAGTGTCCAGTAAAATCAAAAGAATAAGATAATTCTGTTTTAAGGGTTAATGGTATTCACTCCCACTCTGTTTGACTCACTGGACAAAAGCTCCAGTGTGCCTATTCTAGGCAGCTGTGCTGAACAGTAAAGATTTGGAGTCCTTTGTAGGCTGGAGAAAAAGAAAGCCTTTGTAAACTTTTTATTTAGTATATTCTACCAAACACCCATGTGTAACAGTTAAAACATTTGGAGTTGCAACAGGCTAAGGAAAGTTTGCGCAGATAAACAGAGTTATTCTAAATTTTGTGCCTACTAAGGTCTGAATCACAAAGTCTCATTGCATTTCATTTAAAGTGTATGTGCAAGGAATCAGTTTTCTTACCAGGGCCATTGTGCCCTTTGAGCTTTGTTTAATCATGTTTAAAATGTTCTACAAAATAGAAAATCGTGTACTGTTTGAATCACGATGTTTGCAGCAATCTGGGAGCGCTCACGCTGCAGAGCAGCATGGTTTTTATGCTGGTATAATTCTCTTTCCTTCTGTGCTCTTGTTCTTGGGTTGTACTGGTGAAGAGTCAGGCCCACAGGCACTAAAAAGCAAACACATCCAGGCATATTCTTCCATCATCTGGATATATCCCCCTGAAACAAGATCAGCTCTTACAATGCTCTCGCAGCCTTTGCGTGCCTCAGCACTTCCCCAAAATCCTGGTTAGGAGGGCACCGAGGTACTTAAAACCAGAGACAGCACAGCAGAACTGCAGGAATCGGCTCCAGGGGGATTGTGAACCCCCATGGACTGATCCAGGTTTGCTCCCTCCACCACAACCTAAAGAATCTACAGCCAAGCCTGTGGACATGCTTTAAGGCCAAAAAGGAGATGAATATGGTTATTTTCATCTCTCAGTCATAAAAGAACAAGGGACACAAAGAGCTGGGAGGCTGGAAAAGGACTTTTCAGCCCACTACAACCTCCACGTCCTCCAGGAGGGCTCTGCTCCCAACAGGAGCATCCGGGACTGGCAGAGGCTGGGTCAGGTGGGAGGTCAGTCCCTTCATCTCTCCAGTTGCTCACTATTTCACAGCCCATTTTACCACCTGGACTATTATTTCCATTGCAAAGTGTTTCCCTTCCAGCAGCTGCCTGCTGCACTGGGAACTGGATGGTGGCTTTTCCTATCCCAAGGAAGGCTGTGTTCCACTGGGATCCAAAGGTTATTTCCCAGTCTTTAAAGTGACTTGAAGAATAAAGATATCCCAGAAGTAGTTTCCTCAGGAATGAAAAGCAGTGAGGAAATTGCCTGTGTGTTGGGGTGATGATCAAATCCCGAAGATCTTATTCTCTCTTCTGTCAGTAAAATTCCTGTTAACTGGAACAGGAGTTGATTTCATCAGCACTGTCAACATTTTGTTCAGAACTCGTGATTCAGGCCATAACTGAAATAGGTGCTTAAGCCCCACCATGGGAATAATGGAGCTCTCTTGCTTTACCTCAAATATGTATTTAACATAAAATACCTCCCTGAATGCCACAACCTTGATGCTATCTGGACACTTCTCAAGTTCATCAGATTGATACAACTCTTAAACCTGAGCTTTTGAAGTAAAGTTGCATTTTTAACAAGCTGCCAAAATATTGGCTAAATTTTGAAGGAAAACCCCTCACACTTTCTCCGTGTATTGAATAATCTCAACCTTATTAAAGATTTTGCTACTTTCACAGATATAAATCTTGCCTCTTCCAGGTATTTCCATCCATATATAATGTCCTTCTTCAGTGTGTTTATTAAAAGCACAAAAGCTGAAGGCACTTACATAAAAACCACGTTAAAAGTAGTGGTGTTAAAGTAAAAGTATGTGGTGTTATTCTAGTTGCAATTATCTGAGGAAGAGTTGTGCTTCCTTTTCAAACTGATCTTGATGTACAAATTTGCCAAACTATTTGAAAGCTGCAGACACTTTAGCATTCATGGCACTATTATTCACTGCCATAAATCTAGATCAGATATGTGCTGTCTGAATTGATAGTGGATATTCTGCCTGAGAAAAATGTGTTCCCCTTTAACTTTTAGCAGTGACATTGCTTATGTTACATCACTTTTCATGTTACCGTGCATCACATTGGTCAAAGATGTCATTATTTATAGTGCAGAGATGGTGCCACTATAATTAAGGTTGTGTTAGGGTTTATATTACCTTATAAAAACTCTATTTTCAGAAGCTTCCAACTCCGTAACAAAACCCATTTTAGATGTGAAGCTTTCAGTTGGGGAGTGGAAGAAAATAAATGTTTGTGGTTTCAGTGATGGCCTCTTGTCTTCCACTTTGGTCCCTGCTTGTGTGACGTGGAATCGCTGCATGTTCTGGATGGTTTTGCTTTCATCTGGCATTCACTAACAGATTCTTGTTTCTTTAAATTTCTAAACTAACAGAAAACAGTGTGGGTACACTTTGTGAATCTGGGAAATCCCTGTTCTTGTATTTAAAACCTGTGCCAGCAGTCTCAGGAGCTGATCAAAACCAGGTCCTCTGGGTACTGCCACTGTGCAAATAAAACCATGGGGTGAAAAAGAGTTTTTTTAGTAAAGATGTAGCTACAGCTTATTTAAGACAACTCTCAGCCTGGAGTGTTTCATCACAAACCAGACATACTTAAAGCCATAAATGTGTTGACCAAAAAGCTCAGATATTTTCTTTATAGACTAAGTGCAGAGCCAATGTTTGAGTAATCCCTTTTATTGGACAAACTGCACACTATTGACAAACCACCTTCCTGGATATAGGAATCCATTCTTGGAGTGAACCCCTTGCTGACCTGCAAGGGAGTTTTGTGTATCCCTAAAGCCAGACTGTCAATATTGCTGCATTAGTCCAATAAATGGGATTACTCGAAACTTGACTCTAAATTTTGTCTCACTAGTAAAGGCAAGTAATTAAAAATATTGAGTTGTGTAAGAAGACACACTGTGTGCTGTGATGTGCTAATAACCAACTCCTTCCACAATGATTTGCTGTATTGGTTCCAGTGTACACAGTAGATAAAAACAAATCAGAGATTTCCAAAAATCCCATCAAACTACAGCCCATTTCTGACTTCCAGGTGATTAACCCAGATGAATATGAAAACAGGCAAAAAGAGCAAAGAGTTAAATATGTTTTCTGCTTCCAGGAATGGACAGATCAGTTGACATTTCCAACAAGGCTTTCAAGCTAAATTCTTACTCATATACTCGTGCCGTGTGGTGGGCTGCTCCCTGACCATTCCCTTTGGAAACCTCAAAACTGCTCACACAGGAGGAGGCTCCTCAGCAGAAATAAAGGGATCAGAGCACGCGGCCCCCAAATATTATGGGTTGGGTTAGGACTGTGTTGTAAACAAGACAGAGTTAGTACAGAAACTGCTCTTGTGTTTTGAGCCCTCTAGCACTGAGCCTGTCCTTTTGTTCTTACTCTGTAATATCCCAGACCTCTCTATCAGGAGCTGAAAGACCTGTATAGAACCCTTGTTTCCTAAGGACACTTGTAAAACTGGGAAAAACCTGCTCCTCTGCTCAGCAGAGAATTTTCAGCTTGAACCTTTTACTTTATAGCACATTACACCACCCTGGCAGATTGGGTTATACGCTCAGTGTTCCACCCAAGCCCAAGCCTGGATTTTCCCGGGAAGATAGAGGAGTTTGGGCTTCCCAGGAGCCCCAAATCCCTCCCCCGTTCTTTCAGCTAATGTCCTGTGAGGCAGTGTGGTAACATTTCCAGAGTCCTTCTGGAAAGATGCCAAGGCAATTCCTGGAGTTTGTGCTGTCCCACCCTGGTGTCCCTCCCTGTGCTCTCACAAAGGGCTGCTGCCATCACAGCATCCCCAGTGTGGCCTGGGAAGAGGCTGGCAGCTCTCAGCCACCAAGTTCATCCAGGGTATGGTATTAAAACTGTCAAACCCGGGGAAAGGCAGATTTGATTAGAGCTTCTCTGCTCAGACCATTATCTTCCAAAGTCCCAAAGAAAAGCCAGCCTTGTTTGTGCCACTCTCACTGTGGAGCAGAAAATGCTCTTTCAGATGGAGCCCCTGACAGACAATTTTTGGCACCCAGTTCATTCCTGTTGGCAATGGTGCAGGAATGGGGAAGCAGGAGCGGGGAGCATCACAGTAAGGGCTGCACTGCAGTGGGCTGTGATTAAAGGAGGACAAAATATTTAGATTCATCCTTTTGTTTTATTACATATGACTTAATCCATGTTCTCCCCCCTTCCCCATTGCTCCTGGAAGGTGAGGAAAGTGCACATAATTTTTTTTTTTACTGGCTTTATTTACTTGGATGCTTCAGGATACTAAGTTATGACAAATTCTTCTCCACAGTAGCTTTTGGCTTCCTTTTTCTTGGAGCTCTTTAGACCTTTGAACTGCTGCCATTACAGCTGCCTCCGAGCCTGTCATGTGGCTGTTGAATTGAGCTTTTGAGTGTGCCTCTGCACTGCTCTCATTCCTGCCTGGTGTACTCCGAACAGTATCATTGTTTTGAATGAAATAGCACTTCTGTGCCAAAAACAGAGGTTATTTCTCCACAGCACATTTTGGGCAGGCAGGCATTCAGTCTGCCTGCTCTCCAAGCCAGCTGAGAGCTCTGCAACCACATGAACACAGTATTGAGCCTGACTAAATAAACTGGACTTGTGTTTGGGCAAAAGTTGTCTTGAAGCACTTGGCTGATTCATGGCACAGTCAGAAGCAGCTGATCTCTTCTGAGAATGTGCAGGATGGGTATATTTTAACCAGTGGAGATTATCATTATTAATAATAATAATATCATCATCATTATTAATATTAACCTCATCATCATCACCATGAAATACCTTTACACCATTAAGAACTCTGATGGATAAAATATTTCACTGTGCATTCCCATTGATTGGGAACCCAAATGCTAACACACCTTAATCCTGTAGACATCTACACATATTTTTTTAACTTTTTGAAAAAAACAATTGATTGAACGTGTATCTTATACAGGATTGTGACAGGTTTGTAGATGGGGACATTCAGAGCTCACTGAGGTTGGGCTTTGTTTCCAGCACACACACATATATAAAGGCAGTAAGTAGAGCCTGAATTAATGCAATAGCAGCATTGTCTACGGCCAAAAAACACTCATAAAAGACAATTTGGTTGCAAAAGCCTATTAACAAAATTTTTTATTGTTTAGGTAGGGCCTCTCATCAGTATAACTTGAGCAAATATCCTTGGGGAAAAAGCAGCAAAAATGTTCTTGAGTGCAGCGAGTTAGACAGAGGCTGTGCTGCAGCAGCTCTCAGTAGGACAAATTTCAGAGAGAGAGCTGGGGGAAACAATTACTACCTGATGTTTCCTACAAATGCCACTTCAGAGATGAATCCAATGGCCTACAAGACTGTGCTTTTTTGTTCTCTTTGAAGTAGGAGCATTAAATTAAAACTGAAGCAACAGAACACTTAGCACTCAAGCTGGAGAACACATGATGAGCTTAAAAATAATGTTGAGGGAAAGACAACAGAGAATAGAAGAGGCTTTGTATCGTGTTCAACTTTGTTTTCAAGCAAAACTAAACATCAAAATATTAGAACACAGGCACAAAACCTCATTGTCAGTAAAACTAATTAGTGTTCTGCTGCTTAATGCAAAAGCCTACATGATGTCTTGACCTTTTTTACACATTGTGTCTGAGGGTGTGCAATAAAACAGAGGGAAGCACAGAGTGCCTGCAGCCAGCCCCAGAGGTTTTCTTCCTCACGGAGTTCAAGGGATCCCAACAATACAGGCTGTGTATGAGCCCCTGTTTAAAGCCTGGTGATTTCTTAGAGCTCGAGCCGGTGAATTAACGCTGCCCCGCTGGCAGGGGCCGTTCCCCAGGCTGATTGCCATTCCACAGTCCTGTGCTTTAACAGCACACATGTAACAAAGATCCGAATATCTTGGAGAGGTAACTGCCTATGGGGCATTCCCACAGACTCCTCACTCCTTGAGTTTGTCTGTATCCAGGCCCTCCTGGAATCTGGTAGCCAAATCTGTTTTACCATGGGCAGACCTTGCAGAAGTGCTGACCTCAGTAATACTTTGCTGCAGGCTCATACAGCATCTTCTCTGACAAAGGGAGACCAAAAACCTGTCAGAATGTGGGAAACACGGTTTACTGCACTCTTCCCTGTGAAATGGAACTTTAAGTCAGTCAAAAGTCCCTCTTAAAGCAGAACAAAGACCATGAGCATCTTGCTGGGAGCACAAAATCCTTAACTTCAGTCAAAGTCACTGTTGGATATGCAGGTCCCTGAACTCTGGATATTTCCATTAAAAGCACTTAGGCAGACTGAAACAAGATTAGGGTAAATTTCCATTAATATCTGGTGTTGACTCAAATGGGCCTCTGTTGAAATAATTAAAATTCCCAACCAAGCACAAAACTCCCATTGCTCCATTGCCATTTACAAGAATTATGACTCTAAGTTTATAAAACACAAAGCAAATAGATGTGGAACAAGTAAAAGTGGGGTTTAAAAGTGATTTTGAAAGAAAGGAAAGAAGGAAGGTGAAGACAAGATGAAAATTACTTATTTTTACTCATCAAATAGAAGAGAGATTGGAACCCTTTTACAGAACTGAGAATGTGTTTCTTATACTAACACAAAATTTGTTCCAAGGCTTTTCCTGGTACAAAAAGTCAGAAATGCCCTACAGAGACCAACTTGTCAAACTGGAGCGAGCAAATTGCCCATTTATTTGAGTAAGACACCCTAGAAAAACTGTCAGAAAGCCTGTAAGTCAGGCTGGGAAAGGCACGGGGATTTTCCCTGCTTGGGCTACTGAAATATTCCACTAGAGGGGATGGCTCCGTGTCTGGGAGAAAGCGGAGGCAGGAAGGAGACTCATCCTACAGAGTCAGAAAAATTCAGAGGTTGCCATGTGTGTTGCAAAACATGCACAGCCTCTTCCCAAATTCCAGAGAATCCCTCTACCATATTTTGGTGCACAAAATGTGTTTGAGTGAAGATAAAACAGGGCAGGAGGATGTGGGGAAAAGGAGACGCTGCTACAGGCAGAACACAGAGTGGGAGATGGAGAAGTGCTTTGGTGTGACCAACCACCCACAAAAAAATACAAGTACCCAACTACCAGAGTTACACTGACAAATTCTAACCTGACTAAAATATTCATTCTCACCCAGGTGCTCTTGCTGTCACCAAATCCTTCCTTGTAGCTTTTCCTTGTCTGGAGGGTCTGACTGTACAAAGGGGGGATTCAGGTGTCAACTGAGGTGTGCAGATTTGAGAAGGGAGCTGGAGCTGTTGTTACATTGAGTGACAAACACAACCTCGGGCTTCTCCTTTCTCAGAATTAACACCCCAGGTCACAGAGTCTGAAGCTGACCTCCACAGAAGATAATATTTTACATTTTATGATCTGGTGGGTTGAAATTAAACATTTGCTAATTACAAAGGTACTGCAAGTCATGCCAAAACCTCTTTTTGTTGTCTGGAGAGTTATAACAATCCTTTTCTGGCAGTTAGTTTTAAGATCATTAAATGATCCTCATTTGCAATATATTTGCAGAAGATTACAGCCCATCTAAATTGACCCTGAAGGAAGACTTATTTCATTAATGGGCTGTCCTGTGCTAATGCATAAAGCTAGAAAAATATATCTATTAAATTCTTAATGTGTAAATGATGTTTCTGGCTTTCTTCTTAATTACAAAGCAAAATGAGCCTGAAGTGCACTCCGTCTAGGAAAAAATGATCAATTTAATCCATCTTCCAAGAGAAAACTTTTTCAGCGAGTTCCAAAATCCCAGCTATTCTCGTCTAAGGCTGGAGCCTTATTGCTCTGTTCAGAAACACAATAAAATGTGCCAACACAATTTATTTTTTCCCTGGATTCCAATGAACGGAGCTTTCTCACATCAGTTTAGTTTACTCGCTATCTGTTAAGTTTCTGAGGAGAAAGCCAATGCAGAACCTGGCTGAGCAGTGCTTTGGAGATGAGTAATGCCAGGAGATTATGGGTTGGTGGGGTATATGCAGAATATTAACACAGCCCATAGAAGGAGATTTACAGTACAAATGGCTGTGCAATGTACTCTCTGTACAGAACCACCTCATGTGCTCTGCCTCTCATCACAGCACAACTCCCAGGCAAAAAAACCCTAATTAAGGGGAAGGGAAGGTTGTAAATCCATATCAGTAATTTAGATGGGGAAAGGAAGGTAACAGAAGAGCGTGGTTTAAGTGAACATCGGGAAATTAATTCTGAGTTACTGTTACACTTACATCAAGCAAACAGTGGGAAGTGTGGGAATGAGGGTCAGCACTCCTGTCACTCTGAGCACCCCAGGGTCTCAGTGACACGTGTCCTCCTTGCTGACATGTTTAATCTCAGATATGAGTGCTTTGGTCACAGCCCTCGATGGCTGAGGACCTTTTGATCCGGTGTATGTTGGCATTTCACTCTGGGCTGGTGACATTTAGAGCGTCCAGTTTACACAGCAGAGTAGCAATATTGTAATGAGGGGCTTTAAAAGCCTGCAGAAGCAAGTAAACAGCAGGAGGATTTTCCAGAAGCTGATTCCACCTTCTTTAGGTCTTTAATATGTCCCTGTTGCTGACCATAAAGGATTAAAGACAGATCTTGGGTCAGGGAATGTCTCCTGTGTCCATCCCAGCGTGCTCAGGAGCCAGGAAAGGATAACAAACCTCCTCCTAACGTGTAGGGGCTTCTTGGACAAGGCCCCACTGGTGATTCCCCCCTGTCTGCGCCCACCTGTTCTGTCAGGAGGCTCATCCCTGATTCCAGGCCTCAGCCATTGGCAGTGAATTCCCGTTTCCCCACTGGTGTCAAAAGCAGGCACCGGAGAACCAGAGCACACCAGGCACAGCACAAGGGAGGTCACCAGAGGAAGTGGGATCAGGTTCGGCCTGATACCTCCTAGTTTTGATATCAGGTGCCCAGCATCCTTCCTTCCTTCCTTCCTTCCTTCCTTCCTTCCTTCCTTCCTTCCTTCCTTCCTTCCTTCCTTCCTTCCTTCCTTCCTTCCTTCCTTCCTTCCTTCCTTCCTTCCTTCCTTCCTTCCTTCCTTCCTTCCTTCCTTCCTTCCTTCCTTCCTTCCTTCCTTCCTTCCTTCCTTCCTTCCTTCCTTCCTTCCTTCCTTCCTTCCTTCCTTCCTTCCTTCCTTCCTTCCTTCCTTCCTTCCTTCCTTCCTTCCTTCCTTCCTTCCTTCCTTCCTTCCTTCCTTCCTTCCTTCCTCCCTTCCTCCCTTCCTCCCTTCCTCCCTTCCTCCCTTCCTCCCTTCCTCCCTTCCTCCCTTCCTCCCTTCCTCCCTTCCTCCCTCCCTCCCTCCCTCCCTCCCTCCCTTCCTCCCTTCCTCCCTTCCTCCCTTCCTTCCTGCCTTCCTGCCTTCCTGCCTTCCTGCCTTCCTGCCTGCCTTCCTGCCTTCCTGCCTTCCTGCCTTCCTTCCTTCCTTCCTCCCTCCCTCCCTCCCTCCCTCCCTCCCTCCCTCCCTCGGCATGGCTGACCTCCACCAGCTGATGGCTCAAGTTGTCCTACAGAGTAGATCCCCATGGGAATTTTCCTTTCCTCCCTCACCTCAGTCCTTTCCCTCTGCAATGAGCTGTTTCCTCCTTGTGCTTTTCCTTCCAAGCTCCCTGAATCTGCCAAGTACTTGTGGCCACCACCAGCAGCCATAACACCAGATAACATCTTCCTTTTCTTCTCTTACACTGCTTTGCCCCCATTTTGGTGCTGCAGAACTGCCTGAACCCCGGTGTGAAGGAGCTGTGTCTGTTTTGTGCACAGAAACGAATCAGGAGAAGCTGTCCAGCTCTGGTGCTGTTGTTGAGGGAATGAGCCTGGCTTGGGTCTGTGTTGATCTCCACGTGGGGCTGTGCTGCAGGAATTCTGCTGTAGATGTGCTGGACTTCTCTAAATTTCAGTTTCCCTTGTGGGCAATGCCTGGTGCAAGTGCATCTTTGGGAATGTTAGGGATCTACATGTCATAGATCTGCCAGGTTTAGTTCTTTCCATAAAAGCAGATATTTGAGGAATTTCTTCATTCACTTGAGTATTTATGTGATATTCAGCACCTTCAATATGTAATTATAGAACAAAACCAAAGTTCTATTATTTCAGAGAGAAAAATCTACTCCTGCTTTGAATTCAGGCCTCTTGAAGTCCCAGTTTTATTTCCAATTTATTCCTACTTATTATTGCTACCATTCCACTTAATGAATTTGATATTTAATACTTTATTCACACATTTTATTTTTGCACCAATTACAGAGAAGACAGATACATTGTTCTTACAGATTTCTGCAATCTTCAAGGCATTTTTTCCTCTTGCATTTTTTTATTTCTTTAAAAATAGCAATAATCTTTGTTTTTAAAGAAAAAAGTAGCAGGAGCAACATTCTCTTAATGCTTAGGGTGCATTTAAATGAATGTTTTCACTTCTATTTGCTAGAAAAACAAAAAGGGTGAGAGAGTATCTTGAGTTTATGTCCTTGATAGGTCAAATGAAGTGTGTGTGAAACTGAAGAAGTCCTGCTATGACCGTGCCAGCGGAAATGAAAATTACACCACTCTACTAACAAGTACATTTCCAAAGGGGCTGGAGGTATTAGGAGACTCTAAACAGATGCCTCTGAACTTAAAATACACTTAATTCCAAAGGCTTGTCTTGTAATTAATTTAGCCAGCACAGAACCTCTGAAGAGAAAGCAGGACATAGCACAGCATTACTCAGCATCCCCAAACTTCAAGGAGCATAAGGAAAAATAATTTAATTAAAAGAAAACCCATTCACACTCATTTTTCATATTCATTTTTATCAGGACCGTAGTGGCAAACATCAAGGAAAACATTCTCCAATTTACAACTTAATCTCCTGCAAGAAAAATATCCACCTGCTGCTATAAAAGGAAAGAGCACACATAAGCCACATCAAAAGGATATCACTCATAGTTTAGTTTCAGTTTTTATTCCCATTAACTGGGGCTGGTGGTATGCAAGCCTGTAAACAGCCCATTGAACACGAGGAGCTTGCTCTGACTGTTTTAGTAACACACACTTGAACCCCAGCTTTTCCATGGCCGTGTTAGCACAGCTTGGATTTCAGTAGGAACCCCCAAATCTCAGCTGTCCCCGGGAACTGGCAGCTGTGTTTTCCTGGCAGGAGCTGATGTGGGAGCAGGGACACCACGGGGGACTCTGCACCTCAGGGGAGAAGCAGGAACTCCCTCGAGCTTGTGGGGCAGCTTGGCCTGGGGCTGTGCTGCTGTGAGAAAGGGATTGCTGCTGTTAATGGACCCTTCAGCCTTCCCACATCTTCATCGCTCTTTTCTTTTTTCCAGAGAAAATGTAGATTTTAAACACATTTTTGTTCAGCAAAACAGGACAGCAGATGATCCCAGGAGGCTCTGAGGTGTTGTTACCATCCCAGAGTATTTAGCTGTGGTTAATTCTCTCCAACAATTTGAGTTTGACCTGTTCAAGTGACACCAAGAGAAAACTCCCCGGCTTCTCTTTGCTTATATTGTAACATCAGGAGAGCCATCAATGCAAAGCTGCACTGAAAGACTAGTCTGCAGTGAAGACATAACTTTAGACAGCCATGTAATTTCCTTTTCATGTTGGTCCCTGACAAGAGACAATATGTTATAGTTCCAGGAATGGATAACAGGGGAAAGAGGGGAAAGTACAATAGCTTTATTTAAAAGTCTGTACAATCCTGCTTCACTTTCCAAATAGCTTTTTGGACTTAGCTTGGTACTGTGCTCCATAAATTATACGATTTTTCCAGGTTTGCTATCATTTAAGTGACTGGTCCAGGGTGTTTCAAGACATCTGGTCTGGTTTCCTGGAGGATTATGATTAATAAATGCTGGCATACAAAAGCAGTTAAACACTTGTGCTCTGCCTTCCTTATAATCTCATATTTAAGGTCCATTGTGCCAAATCCTTCGGTGCTTATGGACCCTCTGGAACTGCAGTGACGAGTTTCCCACTGCTGCTGGTGAAAAATGGATCTATCTGTTACAATCAGTTGTATTCAGATCAATAACAGAGCACGATACACTTCATTCAGCCTTCTTAAATTAATAATTTCCAGATTGCCTTTTGAAATTGGTTCTTGCATTGGTTTAGGGAAATTCTGAGTTATGCATGTGTTAGCTCAGGGTTGAAGTGTGCAATTGGTTTTCAGCAAGTGGTGAGAGACAATGTATATCTAATTCTGAGCATCGCTTGGGAAACTCATCTTGGGGAGCTGATGAGGGATTTTACCCCATTTGTATTGTACCACCACTCACCTGTTAAAATTCTCACTAGGCTCCATTTCCTGTCATCTGATTTCTTACCTTTTTTTTAAATAAAAAACTTAAATTAAAATTCAGAATTTTGACCGATTTAGATTGGCCAAATATTGCTTAGATATTTAGAGGAATATTACCTTGTATTTTAACTACTTCTGCCTTCACTTTTCTCTGTAAAATACACAATTTCCATTAGTTTTGCTCCTTCTCCTGAAAACCTTTGTGTTTGCTCTGAAGGACAAATAATTTGGGGGAGTCTTAGAAATCCTGTACAGACAGTGGTGTTTGGATACCACAGTGACTGAGAAACGATAAGAGAAAAATTCCTTGCAGGGACCTTGTGTGAGGATTATTCCTTTCCTCGCTTCCTGGGTGGGATTGTTCCCTGTGATGTCAGACATTCCTGAAGTTCATTAGGCAGCCCAGCATCCCATCTTCTCTCCAGATTAAGACTCAGCTCTGTTCAGATGTTGAAGATGACACAATTCCTTGCCATCTTGGGGGTGTTCAAGTACAACAAGCAGCCTAAAAACGATCCATGAGCCAGCATTGCCTCCTGTCCTTTAGACTGCACCTCCCTGCAGCCAGGAATGGGAACTAAAACTCACAATCTGACTGTTCTCATTGGATTATTCCAACAGAACAATTCGGAATATGGAAGTGTTTCATGCCTTTAGTAATGTATGGGGAATATTGCTGCTCTCTGGGTCTCCAGTAAATCCTGCAGAGCTCCAGATCATTGTGTTTTAAAGGAATCTCCCATAATTGCCTTGACATCCAGTAAAAGGTTTGGGAAATCACACTGGTGTGTGCACCTCTGATATTTTACCCTTCATTTGTAGATAACAGTGGAGAAGAGGGAATGTTCTCATTTCAGAGACGGGAAGAGCATTTTTACTGTATTGGTACTCATGATAAATCTCCTCCTATTGCTGCACTCCTGAAATTAGCAGATGAAATGGCATTCCACACTGAGAGGCACAATACTGGGAAATTAAATTTATTGATAAACATAGCCTTGTTTATTATTTTATTTTTCCTAACCAGATATTTTGCAGGGAAATATACGTCTTGTGTTTACTTCTGTTTGTTAATGCTTTGATAAATCAGACATTTTTAGTATTCTATCAATGGCAAAAGTCTAATTGCCTTATTGTATTCTGATTTATTTCGTTCCTTACTTTCTTTGCATCCGCAGCCCAACAAATGAGTCTCCAAAGAGATATATGTTATGATACAGTGTCAGTGAAATTAATCCTGATCAATTTTAAAGTTCACATTTTTATTTGATGACTTTCCTGGGAATCACTAAAACCGAGATTGACTCGGCCTCTTTTTGTTGGTTAAATATTGTTGTTTGAGAACACTGGATACAGCAGCAGAAATCTCATTATGATTTACCAGTTCTGTGGGAGGGGAAAGCCACATAAGCAACGAGTTTTGCTAATTAATACCCATCAAATCCTGCTCTTTACTGACGCCAGTGAAGGGTTCCCAGTAATGGTGAAAAGTGTTACTTGCCTGGGAACACCTTTACCTGTGAGAGGTCCCTGGGTGTAAGGAATGGAGCAAGATAAATTCTTATGGCTTTCTAAACCCAGGCTCTCTGTTTCCATCAGCATTTCAGTCCAGCGGTTCTTATGAATGCACATGATCTCTAGAAGAAATTGGAATTTTAGATTATTGTGGGAAAACAGAAGTGTGTTTTTTCCCATTTTCTATTAGAGAATAGTTTTTTTCTCAGTTTGTAAATGCTTCCATATTCAGAAATATAAACCAGGCTCTGTATATGGGTGATTTCTGAGGGGATTTTGCTTATTTATGTGTTCGATTTGTCCACAGAACTCAAGGTTTTTTCAGGTCTTTGTGGTAGGCAATGCTTTTGACCCAAAGGAAACAAAAGGCTTTTTGTTTTGCTTCTGTGATTCCTGCCTTCTCTGAATCAAAGGAGATGGGGACGTACAAGAGTTATTGCTATCAAAAGGAAATAATTATAACATCCACAGCACCCAACAAATCAGACCTTAAACCATTCTCCCCACTCTACCCCTACCTTGGAGAAGTTTAAACAGCATAACCAGCTCCTGTGAGGAACCCAGATTTTTATTTTTTTTTTATCGTTAATGTCAAACAAACATTTATTTCAGGTGCAAAGCCTCGGGATATGTTAGTGGAAACAGTGGCACTGCTGTTCTATTGCTTACTGCCCACTAAGTGGGTGGGAAAAGGGTACCGTGACCCTTTTACCCTTCCCACCAGTCTCCCTAACAGCTTTGGCCTTCGGGTCAGCTCAATTTCCCCTCCACTGAGTGGCCATTACCGAGCGAGGATGTGATAAATGCTTTTTGGAGGGGCCGCCAGCGCCGGCAGCGAGCGCTGGGAAGGAGGGAGCGGGTCCAGCACACGGAGCCCAGGCACAGCCCGGCTGCCGAGCTGTTCCCTAGCAACACGGCCGACATCGCCAAAAAATGAATAGACCCACAAACAAAAATGAAAAGGAGATAAAAAAGAGTAAAAGTCTATGGGGCTCAAAGGTTAATATTCCTCTATCTAATAACTTAGTTTCAGAAAATTGCATTTTAACCTTTTCTGAGCATCCGGGAGAGAGATTTCTTTGAAATTAAATTAGATCACATTTGTATGAAATGGGGGGCGAGAAATTAAATGCAGAATTTATTATTTTTTCCATCTTCCTACCCGGTATTTCTGCAATTCCTTGTATCTTCTGTTGACTTCCACTGCTCCACTCCCCAGCTGTGTGTAGCCTGCAGCCTGCTGTGGAGCTCTTGACGACTCCAAAGTGGAGTGCTCTGGTTTTGTTCTGCGTTTTGTGGAATTTTCTCTTGGAGAAACAGAAAACCTTGCCCAGCATGGCATAACCAGGCCTTGTATCCCCTCTGTGTTCTCACCCATCTGGCACCTCTGGGAAAGAAAGAACGAGTGACACCTTGGGAGTCCCAAAGCAAAGGCCTGACAGAAGCAGGAATGAGCCCCTGGGACCTGGCTTGGGATCCTCAGTGCTCTTGTTGCCTTTTTATCGACCTGGAAAGGAAACCAGAGATAATTTTAGTAAGGAAATAATACAAGAGAGAATCTTTATTTGAAGGCTTTCAGGGGCAGTTATGGAAAGATGCCCACAAAAGCCCACTCCCATAAGGGTGAGTACATATTTATCAGTTTTAGGAAATTAGCATAATTGATAAAAAGCACCAATTAGGAGTACAAGTGGTGATGCAATTCCCCTGAAGGTCAAGCCCCTTCTCTGGAGCCTCCTTCTCAGACCTAGGTGCACTTTGTCCATGAAATGACTCTCCAAGAGTTTGTTCTCAACCTTGGTAGCCTGGAAGAACCAAGGTAGCACCTTCAGGGCTTGGAGCTCCGGAATTTGTTTTGTCTTTTTGCTTAGGGAAAGGCCATGGGGAATTACTGGGAAAATTAGCCACTAATACAACAGGCTGCAAGCTCCAAATACATGTGCCAAAAATACAGAGAACATAGAAAAAAAGGCAAAACCCCAAATGGCATCACTTCCTGTGCCATTCCTGTTCTTGCCACGCATCCACACCCCACCACACCTGGAGCTGGTGGTGCAGCCCCCCTCCTGAACAAGCAGCCCCCACTCCAGCCACCAGTGGTCTAAAAGCTGGAATGCAACAGGAATTGACTGGAAATGGAGAAACCCATGGTAGGGTTGGCTTGTACTCCCGGAGGTGCCTCCTTTAGTAAACAGTTTTGCTTGCTCTGATCTGTTTTCATTTAAACAAACAAAACTCTTTCAGATCAAATAACTTGCGAGGAGCTGAAGCCCATTTCTGTTAACTCCCTCTCTAAGCAGATGCAGCTTTCACCTTGCCTTCCCTCCCCACAGGGAACCATTAGAAATTCCCATTTGATCACATAAGCCTTATATAAACCTCTGGATCCAGATTCCTGCTCCAGCTACCGTGGTGTAAATCTGGAGTAACTCTATGTGTTCCTGTGGGGTTATTTTGAGGCTGCAGCAGTTCTGCTGGGGCAGGATCCAGCCCCTGAATTCCTTGGCTGCCAGGGAAATCCGGGGAAAGCGATTGTTCTATTTGTGTCATGGCTGTTATATTTAACTTCACAACAGAATGCCTTTAAACTTTACTGCCATCTTTAAACCAATGAGCTGTATGGTTAACTAATTTTCCTGTGCACTGTATAATACAGGATCGATAATGCTGTTTCCTCACATAATATATTTGCTCTCTTCCACTCACTCTCTTCATATGTATCGTATAATTACAAATACTGAAATTTATGGGGCATGTAAACCCGTGTTTTAAATACAGGAGATCACTGCAGTTGGGATGGTTGCTGTTATTTAGCATATTCCAATCAACATCTCCCACTGGAGACAGGGAATCTGTGGGTGCACAGCAGGTGAAATGGTTCCACACTGGGTGTTCTGCTGGCTGAGTCTCCCACCAGCCCCTCAGCCAGGCAGCTTCTGAGAGCCTGGGAGACGGAGGAACCACTGGAGGCTTTCCTGGTGGCAGGGCAATGATGCTTCAGAATCCCAGCATGGTCTGAGTCAGAAGAATCCTTTAAGATCATCTCATTCCACCCCCACCATGGGCAGGGATACAGTCCCCTACCCCAGGGTGCTCCAAACCCCATCCAGCCTGGCCTTGAACACTTCCAGGGATGGGGCAGTCACAACTTCTCCTCAACATGATCCTTACACCCCTGGGAGAGAAACCAGGACACATACCCAGGTTCTCCTTTGTTAAGGAAAAAAAAGAGTTTGCCATATCACAGAGGCCATAATTTTATATGATTCTGTTCTAATCCCTTATTACTGTCTGCAGAAGGGGCAATCAGATACTTGGTTGAAACTGTTTCCCTATTTCTTTCTCTGCAATGATACAGACAGTAATGAAAGGGCTAGAACTAATTAAAAGACAATAATTTCATGAAGGGGTGGTGATGGTGATGAGGCAATAAACTGTGAGAACAAAGCTTGAGGGGTTTTAATGACTCATCAACCCCTTGATGGGAATTTAGCCTTACAATCACTATCCATTTATAATGATCAGTGCTATACCTTCCTTAAGAGCAGGAAAAACACTCTGCTGGTGGTGCCTGTCCCCGGTCCCAACACGCTGTGCTCACAGTGTCCCCACCCCTGCCACGGTGCCATGTCAGAGTGCTCCAGGTAATTCTTGGCCCTTGGCACTCCTGCAGTGTCACAGATCCGAGACAGGACAATGCCACATCGGCTGTGTCTGGGTGGATACGAGGATGAGGAGCAGAGCAGTGCCAAGGATGTGATGATGGTGTACAGGGGGTTGTGCTGCACTCAGGAGTGTGGAATCCTCCAGGACAGTCTGGGGACTTTTCTCTGAGCCCAACTGCAGGATACAGAGGCAGGAGGTTAATTAGGTTAAATTAATCCATGAGAAAACCCTCCAGTCTTCCCTCCTGGTGTGGGGTTGCACCCAGCTGGGGCTCTGGGCAGTGGGACTCGGGGTTGTGCCACGTTCCCAACGTGCTGCAGCTTCAGGTTTGCAGGAACAAGAGGGGGGCACCTGCTCAGGTGGGAGCAGCAAGGAAGAACCTGAGAAAATTCCAGATGAAATGAAAGCAGCAGGGAGAGGATGGAAAAAAGGCCACAGGCAAAGGTTTTAGTCTTTATTTTCTTCAGTGAGATGGTCCCAAAAACCTGGACAAAAAATACACAATGAATTGGTGAAAGAAACCCCCACATTTTATGATCCCTTTCTTTTTGCAAGCTCTGTTTGGTTCTCTCCCTCCTGAATTCCCTGATGCCTCAAAGACACATTTGTGCAAGGGAAGGAGTATTTCTTTGACCTTGCCATCTCGAAACTGAAAACACAACAACATGTATATTAAGAAAGAAGAAAAGGAATCTCTCCATACCCCCTGAGCACACATCTTTCCCCGGAGAAATGACCAGGGGACAGACAACACATACTTCATGTGCCATTGGAGGCCCCCGGATCCTCATGATTAATAGAACAGAATAGGTTACGTTACTGTCCACAGCAAATCCACCTAAGTGTAATTAACAACTGCTCCTCCTGGCATCGGGCTGCTTCCATCTCTCCTCTGTCATTCTTCCCTGTTGTTTATGCCTTTCTCTCATTCTTTTTCTTCCCGTTCTGTCTTTGTTACCCAAGTGCCAACACCTAATGACCAAGTATTTCAGCTTACAAACCCTGCCGCCCCTGCGGTTTTTTCGGTGTCTTTTTTTCCCCTCAACAACTTCCTATCTCTTCTCCTTTTCCCACCATTTCATCACCTTTCTCTTTTCCTTTATTATTTCACCTAGAATGACAAGTATATTTCTCTGTAATTTTATAGGCATGAGACAGATCTATATTGTGGATTTTGATAGGGAGTAAGAGACTTGTGTCTTGCTGGAATTGTGTTGTAACTTGTGCTTTGTATTATGGCTCTTTAATGCCTCAGAGCCCTCTGATACTGCCCCGGGCTCTGTCAGCCTCTTGGGCCAATTTTATTTACCGTTCTTTCCACTGGCTTTTTAAATCAACACTGAGGGCAGCCTGGAACTCTCTGCTCGGATCTCTTGGCCCTTGTGAGGTAGTAAGGTCTGGAGGAGCCAGAATCTGGGGCAGAGTAATAAAATAAAGATATGCCCTAATGGTAATTTAGAGAGATTTTGGATGGCTGTCTTCCCAAAAGTTTTCTAAATGGATCCTTCCATATCCATCATGTCAGATACAGGGAGAAAAAGGTAGGACCATTCTGGAAAGTCATAATGGAGTTATTTGTATTCTGTTCTGAATGTGAGAGTCCGAGATATAAAGCACATTTCCCTGTGTGAAGCATACAGAAATGCTTCCAGTCCTAATGTTTGCATCAAAGTGAGATCATTATGTTCACTCCTACTTTCTAATACTAATTAAGAGAAAGGATCTGAACTGCCCAGAGGTTCAGGTGGTTGTGAAACTCAGCTCTGTGTCTGTACCCACCCAGTGCAGCAGCTTGAATGACCAATTATTGCAAATGGCAAATGAATTTACTCCACGTGTCTGCATTTGGAAGGCAGGCTTGTTCAAACTCTGTGGAAGAACTTCACTTTCCTTAATGCATCTTAAGGTTCTTACTCATAGTCAAGCTCTAAGTGGTCATGCTTATTAAATTGGTGCAGTCCCCATGCAAATGAAACTGTACCTGCCTTGCCTGCACAGACAAAGAGGCCATGAGAGGAAATTAGTGCTCATCCTTGATTATTTCATTAAAGCACATTCTCCTATGTTACAAGGGGGAAAAACACACCAAAAAATGCTTCCAAGTGTGTTATTTTGTCTTCATTATCATTCATAATTTGCCTTTGCTATAATTCACATCCCTTCACAAAATAGCAACATATTAGTTGGAGCTTTTAATTAAACCCCCAACACCTGCAGGTGAGAAAACACAGATGGATTCTCTCCTCCATGGAAACACTCAGTTCCATGTGAACTGGCCACAGAGCCAGAGAGAGAATAGGTGTTAAAACAACACTCAGCTGCTCACAGTGACTCCATTCATTCCTGCAGAAACAAACATACCTGAAGTGTGGCCACACTTAACCCTTTGCTCTCCCTGTGCCAGCTGCGTCTGCTGCCTGCACCAGAGCCAGCTTGGGTCTCAAAATGGCATCCAACAGCACCCTTGTGCTTAGATGGGAGCTTTGGATTCCTCGCTGTGCCAAAAAGGAGATTTTATGGTTCCTAAATTTATCTCTCCATGCTGGATCTCTGACTGGCTTTTCCTTTTGGCCCCCTGCTCTTCCAGAGAACCAGGAGGCAAACTCTGAGGATTTGCCAGTCTCATTCTGAGCTCTGCAACACGACACAGGGCAGGATGGTGCTCACTGCTGTGTGCACAGACCCTGCACCTGCATAAACCCCTCTCTATTTGTGTTCCTGTGTTCTATAGATTTATCCATGGATTCTGTATGGAGAAATCCTGCTCACCAGCATCCCTGCTGGACAGACTCTCTTGCACATTGGTTCCTATTCCCAGGGATCTCCCAGCACAGTGCTATCCCATTATATCAACTCTTTTCCATGACTATTATCAGTTGCAATTAAGAGCTGCAATTAATGTCTGTATTACTGAGGAGTTTGGGGGAGCAGACGAGAACAAAGTTTTATTTTAGACAAGTGAAGCGGGTAAAATGTTAATTGTCCGTATTGGACACCATAACATTCTGCCTTGTTAAAACTGACATAATTTATTTTTCTGTTTAAACTATTTTAATGATTCTAGCAAAGGATGATGAATGTAAGGAAAGGTGCATTTTTATGTGCTCCATAAGGAAACAGTGTGAACTGAGCATTGTTTGAGTTGCAAAATCAACCACCTGAAGAATAACTGGTAGCAGGAATTCCCTGGGAGTTTTTCCATTTAATCTCACAGGATTTAGATCAAGACCAGTATTTCACACATTATAGATGATCTTTAAACCTGCTGAGTAACCAAATACCAATCAAAAAGTAGATTGCAGTACATTGAGAAAACAATTTCTTCCTAATATTCTTATATTTGAATTGTGACTAGTACATTTTATGGTAATTTTTAATGTAAAGATGGTGACTGTAGCATGGCCCTTCCTGCATGTTGCAAAAGACAAGCTCAAGGCTTGATGCCCACTGTGAGGATTAGGAGGAAGAGGAGATGGGGAGGAAGGAGGTTGGGCCTGGTGGCTCAAAGGGCTGGAGTGGGGCACAGAACCAGCCGTGTTTCATGTGCCTGGGCAAAGGGCCAGGGCCAGACTAAGGCTGAAAAGGCGAGGGGTGTGTGCAGAGTTTTAGTGTGAAGGGCTGGTCACAGGTCAGGCACTTGGGGGAATTGAGACACAGTGTCTGCCAGAGCCCAGGCTTAAAGGAAGTGTTTCTTTCCACCTGAGCTTCAGAGCCCAAACTCATCCCCCAGTGATAGAAGCCTTCGAGGTTTCTTTGAAAGAAGAGGAATTTCACCCCTTAAAAGTTGAACATTATGTGACAACAGAGTGATGAGAGCTCCTTACTCAAGGAGTTGAGCTCAATCCCTCTCCAAACTCTTGGGTTCTGTCCTGAACCTCTGGACAGCAGTTTCCCAGTCTGGATCTCCAGCTGAAGAGTTTCTCGTATTTCTCAAAGGAGACACAAACATGTGGGTGCCACTCTGCAGAGGATTCCTCACCGGGCTGACCCACAGACCAACACCCTGGGCATGCTCAAGCATGAGAGTGTTTGAGACAGCCTTCAGGTGCTCCAAACCAGCACAAACCCGAAAGCTCAGTTCATATTTCACTCTGATCATCCTCCCCTCCTGTCCCCTCTGAACACTGTGATCTTTCACTTACACCCAAATTTCCCCACTGTGACCGTACATTAAATTACTGACACCGACACTCCTCATCCTGGTATGAACTTGCTTTTCCCCGATTCAGTCACAACCTTCTCATTAGGTGCTGAGAGATGATGTTTTGGTGTCTGAAAACGCTAATGAGACAGGTTGAGCACCTTCAAACAAGCGCTCGAAGGAGGGGGAAATGAGGTGTGAATCCAGGCTGAAATTCGGGCTGCTGGAGGAACTGACACATTCACTACCCAATTACAAACAAAGAGGGGAAAAATTGTTTTCCAAGCATGGAATTGTCATTTTTTAATTCACTTTTCTAGCTAATTACAAAAGGCTTGCACGGGAAGGACTTCGAGGAGAGGATGAGGGTGTTTGAGCTGTGCTGGGAGTGAACTCTGGCCTGCTCACTCTATTTAGCAAGCTCTGAGATGTGTAAGTGTATTATCTGCAAGGCTGCTAAAGAGCGCTTAGGGAGGATTTGTGGGTCTGTGGGAAGGACAAAGAAAAATGTTTTCTAATAAATTATTCACAGCCTCACAATCCCTTTTGGGTAGATTGTTGCTCTGTTTGCCCCAGCGCTTCCCGGCCTCTCTCTCGGCGTTCACACGCGGAGTTTCTCACCTCCAGAGAGCAGCAGAGATCTCAGGCAGGCTGCTGCAGCTAATGGTGGCAATTAATAACTTGTCATAATCCCGAGGATGAAAGGGAGGGCTCGCCATCAGCAGTCAGGTCATGGCGCTTCTCTAAAGCAAATGAGGTGCAGGTGTTGTCCAGATTTAAGAGCTTTGCTCCGCTGTCAGTGCACTGCGGTGCCGAGCCCCAGCATCACCCTACAGGTACATAACTTACTGCAGGAGTTCTCGTGCTCCAGGTGCATTTTCCAGCCTTCCCCCCCCTCCACCGCCGTTCATTAGCGGCAGAGAGGAATCCTCGGAACGTTCCAATAAATCATAACCCGGCACAGTTAATTCCAAACCTGAACTGCAGCATGCCCAGGTATTTGCACACACCAGGCAGAGCAGGGAAGCTTTATTTTGCATTTGTAAACAGAAATGTGTTTGGAAGGGGACGTGTTATCTTTGTCTTTTAATTGAACGTTGTGGATAAATGGCTTGGCTACCTAACAGCGGCTCAGGTCCATGTTCTCTGCTCAAGCTTGAGAAAATGAAACCTCATTACGCCTGTGCTTAAACAACAAACTAGAGAATCACTTCTTTCCTAGACAGCTCCGTTGGCTTCTCCTTTTTCCTTTGCTGTGGGTCAGTTCTGCTTGAAATGAACCAAGTTTACAAATCTCTGCTGGTTTGTACACTCCTATTATGCAGACTAGGTTATGCATTTGTAACTGTCACGCGAGTCAGGGTGATCCAGCATTCTCATCTGACCCTATTCATTTAAATGGGTGCGTCTTGTTGACATTGATTCATGTTATAACTTATATCGATGCATTATAATCCCTTTGTGTCACCCCACTGGTTATTTCTACTCAAATGTTGTGAATAAATGCCGGCAATAATGGTCAGTTGGATTTGGAGCTGTTTTAAGGGATGTGGAGCCCACCTGAAGTCCCAGATTGGTGCCTCACGCTGGCTTTTTCTCTGGAAGACAATTAACATGCAAAGTATCCTATTCCTGTGCATTTGCATGGCAAAGTGTCTCCTGGCTTATTAATAATTTGGGGCTGTGCATTCCAAATGTATATTGCACTCAACTAAAGGGATAAGTAAACACCATTATGCATGCATGTAGGTCTTTATCAAGGTGTGGTTGATAATGTTTTAGAGCAGAACTATTTCTCATGAAAATAGCTCCTCTTAATAGCCTCTGTCTCTCTATTGTGCTTCTTAGTGAAACATAAATCACTAATATGTTTTCAGCTGCAAACTACTCTCTTTTTCCATTGTATTCACAGATTTAGTGGCATTTCAAATAGATAAACACAAGCAACATCTATCAACACTACAAAAAGGGGGCCTTAATCAAAGCTCCAGGTCCCAGGTCTCAGCATCTCCATTTACCTTGAGATAAATCCATTGGTGTGACCACCACTGCACAGGGTGACAAATCACCCCAGTCAGCTGAGCAGTGCAAGGGCTTATTGGCCTTTCTTTAAGTGGTCTTACCCTTCAATGAAAAGGATGGTGCTTGTCAAGCAGGGCCAGATTAAAGTTAGACAAAAAGAAATGATCTGTTATTAGAAAACTCCGATTGAGAATCACAAAACAGGAAAGAAATATGAATAAGAATTTACAGTGAGGATGCTCCCCCCACCTTGCCTCATCCTCCCCCAAGCAGAAATTAACCTTAATTACTTTCCCAGCTTAGCACATGATGAATGTCAAGACAACGAGGCATTAACATTAAATAAATACGTGGCCCTGGGAATGTGCCTGGTGGAGCAGAGGACAAGGGCAGCCCGTGCCTGGTGGGCCCGGGCTGGAGCTGCTCCAGCTCAGGTGTGGCTGTGGACATCACTCCGTGCTTCCTGCGGGGATGGCAGGGCTGCATCCGCAGCAGGGAACGGCTCTGGAGACATCCATGCATCACTTTGGGAGCAGCCCCGTCTGAGCATGGATCTGGAACTGGGAGGACTGGGATTCAGAGGGAGGGAGGGACAGAGCCACGAGCAGAGCCACGGGCCTGTTGGTGCCAAGGGCAGCTTGGAAAGGCTCCTGCTGCTTCCAGGAGCACATTGGCACCTTGTTTGCAATGGCACAGCGGCAGAAGCACCAAAACCTCCTGTCAAGGCTGGCCTTTACTCTTGTAGTTCACATAGTTCCTAAAAAGAAACTTGAGATTAAAAAACCCTGTATGCAGAAAAGCCTCCTGCATGTCATTAAATTATCTCGATAAATAATGGGCAACTTTTTCCCTCAAAGAGTACCCACAGGCTCTGCTTTGCGTTCTGGTGAGCTACACAAATGTAAGATCATGTTTTAAAGTCTCTCAAAAAATCCTGCTTTTAAAAAGGAAATGACTGAGCAGGCAGCAGCTGAAAAATTTCAGAGAAAACCTTCTTGGGAAACTGAGCAAATATTTGCCCATCCAATCAGTTTGTTTGCTAAAGAAATTCACAGTGAGGGTCTAGTGAGGTTCTAAGAGGAAAAAGAAGGAAATTATCCATGATTTTTTCTTAGGACCAGTGAACACAGCTGGGTGCATGGTAATGGATTTTTGGGGTTTTTTTCCCCATACCACTGGGCATTTAAATGCATTTAAAATGCACTTGGTTTCTTGTGACTTCATAGACCACTATAGAAAGATTAATTTTCTGTAATCATTTGATTTGATAAATGTCTACACAGCCCAGCACAAGTTTATTTTCTACTTATCCTGTTCCTGAAATTAGTTGCTAAGGGTACTCCAGGGAAACACTTCCATAATTACAAATAGGGCCTGACAACAGACATTTACAATTGCAATAATGTAAAATGGTTATATTTCACCTCAGAACAGAAAATGCACTGGTAGGGACACACAAAGGAGGAGTGTGCAGCTTCCCTGTGCTTAGATTGACATGGCCTGGCCTGGCAAAAATGTCAGTAGTGTCTGTTCTTCATTAATTATTTCATATTTGAAGGTGTAGATAGTAAGATACAAAGAAATGAAGGGACTTGCACGAGATGACAGCAGGAGCAAACAGCAGAGAGAGGGAAAGGTCAAAGCTTCTCAGCTCCTTAAAAGGAGAGAAAATTGTGCTCTGCCAGTTTGTGAAGTAACCCAAAATGAATGTTGGGATTGGTGCCTCCAAAGCTGTATCCAAACCCCAGTGGGGATGAAAGGCTGGCTCAGGATTCCTGCCTGGTGCAGTTCTCTCCGCATTCAGCAGCAGCTTTGTGCCTCAGCATTAGCAGGATGTGCTGGGCCACAGCACCAGGTGACCTCTGAGGTGACCTCTGAAGTGTCAGCAGAGCTGGGACACAGCCCTGGTGCAGCAGCACAGGAAAATACACAGAAAAATATAATTTCTAAGCCTTCAAGGCTGTAAAGTGCTTTGAAGAGGCACAGAGCATCCTGTAGGTGGAGAATTATTGGCCACGGTGCTTAGGTGAGGCCAAGCAGCAGGAACAGATGGATTGAAGCCAGTTTGTCCTTCCTCGTGCCAGCACCTTGGGGCTGTGGGACACCTTCAGCTGCAGCAGGGAGGAGCCCAGAGCTCTGCTCTGGAGCATTGTTTACTGCAGAGACTCTTTGCTCTTTTATGAGGCACCTCCACCAAAAGGCACAGCACAGACAATTAAAAAGTGTCAGCCCTATAACTGCCTTTTAATGCGGTCCCAGTTATTGTGGTAGTCCAGATAGAATAAAATATCCATTTAAAGGTATCAGTTGTATAGATATAAAATATCAAGTAATCCTCAGAAGTTTAGGGAACATAATAATTATCTGATAAAATGTCTAATATACATAGGCACAGCCTTAAACTGCCATGGTGATTGCACAGTAATTTAATATAAATTGATTAAGTACATTTTTACTGATGCTTAAAGACTAGTCATAGCATGGGAAATGATGTTTTGTTATCTGCTGTTACTAAATGCAAAGGATTTGCTGGAATAAATCCAAGAGCTGGCTTTAAGGCACAGTATTTAAACAGTTTCCAGCTGCTGTTCCTGCACTCCAGGTTGGATAAATTTACCAAACACCACACAAAGATTTTCCAACTCCAGGGGGTTCTGCCACCCACAAGGACAGCCCACACCAAGGTACAACAGAACAGCAGAGTTCTCCCAGAAGAAGTCTTCCCTTTAGAAGAAAACCAGTTGCTTTCACCAGCACAAGCAGAGGAGAATCCTCACATTCCTCATTCATGCAGGAAAAAAATCTTTTGCCTGGTGGATGATTAAAGGCAGCATCTCGTTTGAGGCAGGACACAGAAATAAAGATCACTTCAATTTACACCTCCCAGCTGCTAAGAAATTTCTTCTTGATCTGCAAATAAGGAACCCCTAGACAAGCATAACCTGCCAGATCATTAGGTTATTTTCTATTATGAAAATAGCATGAATATTATTAAAATGTAACTATAAATATTTATGCTGATAGAAACCCCACTATTGCTGCTATTATTTTTATTGTAATGCCTTAGAAGAGCTGCCAGGTAATGGCAGGATTCAAGAGGTCACTGGAGGTAAAGAGGGGAATTTTTCTGGAGTTATCATTGCTGAATACAAACTGCCAGGGAAGGTACAAGGATTTTTTCACATCTGAAAAGTCGCTATTTCTCTTTTAAGAAGAGAACATATTCTCTTTTAAATCTTTAAAGATCATCTGTTCTGCAGTGCCTGCAAATCATTACAGTTTCATACTGGTTTGCCAAGCAGAGAGCTCAGCTATCCATTTTCCTGCTGAGCTCTTCCCATCTTGGCTCAACCCTCACCTTCCCTGCCTTGTTCACCCCAACCCCTGCGCAATATCCTGCGAGCGAAAGTGGAGTTTTGAAGAACTGATGTAAACCAAAGGGGTGATAATTGCAAATCTTGTGTTTGAGTTTGAGTCAACGGCCCTCTCTGAACTGAATCTGAAGAGAGGGGAGATTTTGGCAAACTCCCACTCAAAACATTGACCATGGAGAAATTCCATGAAATTCCACTTCCATGAAATCAGCCCGAGGGTTTGGAACAACTGAAGGAATTACTGCTTCAAAGACAGACTCAGAAATTAGCAATGAGTGGATTGAGTAACTCAGGGGGTTTTATGCTTATGGGCAAAATAAACGTTCATTCTTTACAGAAACGCTAAAGAAGGACATTTTCTCAGAATGTTGAGTCTTCGGTTTTGCCTAAATGCTTTAAAACACAATTAAGAATTTTTGGCAGTTATAGGAACAAAACCTAATTAGTTTAAAAAAAAAATAGCATGGCCTCTGAGTCACACCCATAGTTTTATACAGTATAAGATATATTGTAACTGTATCATTTGGGCTCTCTGTAAGACCAAAGTGAACAAAAGCACTTTCCAAGGTCTTTTGTCAAATAATCAAATCTGAGTGACCAGAGTCATAAACAGGAACGTGAGACACCTCAGGGAGAATTCTGGGACCTTTTGCCCTCTAGGGTTTTTTGATTCTTGCTCTGTGAAATGCGGGTTAAATTCTCACCTCAGTAATCAACAGCTCACTAATTCATATTTGTAAACTGCTGTGATCTTAAAGGTATTTCCTAACCCAAGGGAATCCATGAAAACACGTGGTTGGATAGCAAAATGCTGTATTGCAAATAGGAGTGTGAAAACAATTTCATGTGTTTGTTAAACCTGGTAAATTCTTTTTTTATACCTGGATTTCAGTTTCTTCCCTATAGGAATGGACAGCTCCTGATTTTCTTCCCTCCTTTACTGAGTATTTGAATGGGGTGGAATTTCAGATTATTCCAGCTGCTGTTGTAAACCACAGGTGCCAACAAACTCTTGAGTCCAGAGTTTCTTACTCCTAACATTTCTTTATGCGGCCGTGTCCCATCCTGGCGGAGCAGCTGAGTCACGGCTTTAGAGCTCTTTACAATGCAAGCAGCACAAACTTCAGGGCCATCAGTGCGGGTTTTAACTCGGATTTTAACGCGGCTCTCGGCAGTGCCGGAGATATTTGGGTCATTAAAAGGAGTGGACACGAGTAAAAGCCTCTCGCACTTCATTAGCAGGAGAGACGCTCTTTGGTTTTATCTGCTAAATCACACAATTTATGTGAACCGCGCCGGAGGTGGGGAAACTGAGTCCGCAAAAACCCAGCCAGGAGCCAAAGTCGAGGAATGGCCAAATTTCTGTGAGCTCAGTGCAAACTTGTTTTATTGAATTTTACTTTTATATGCCGTATTAACATCTCATTTGCATACAGATTGCGCTCCATCTTTACTCGAAAAGCGCGCAGTCAGCAGTTTTCCTCTGCAGCCGAGGAGTGCCACAGCAGCATTTAAACACTCCTGGTAAATTTTAAAGCAAGATTTTTGGTCAATCTGCTTCCTCGGTTATCAAATATATTTGTCTTTCCCTTCCCAGTACAGCGGTGGCCGCGGGGTGGTTTTATTTATTCCTTTCGGGATTGTTGGAATGCCTCAGTTCCTCCAGGACTGCTCGGGAAATCCAGCTCTCTTCGCACCAGGTTTCCCCGCTCCTGCCATCCTCCTGGTGGGAGCGACAGCACAGGAGCAGCGCTGCCAGCTCAGAGCTTGGCCTCATCCTTCTATTTGCTAGAGGAGGTGAACACTTCACCTCTTACTGTTGCTACCAGTGGTGGAATCGCGTTAGAGCCAAGCAGAGAGCCCGGAGTGCTGAGCAGAATGAAATGTAAATAATCCAGCACAAGCACATCCATGTACTGGAGCAGCTGGATATGATCCATTGCCATAACACAGATTTTTCTACATGTACACAGATAATTCCCAGCTGCCCTTATTTATTTTTTTTTTCAACAATCAGCTCTTCACTGATGAGTTCTAATAATTCTATTTGGAGGCTAAAGAAATAAATGCACCTCACAGGCATTACAGCACAGACAGAAATGACTGTGTGGCATTAACAGTTGGTATCTGCCATGCTGGAATAATAGAGATGAGAATGGTAATACATAAATACAAACAGTGAATATCACTCGGCAGCTGTTGATGGTGTAACTGCCCTTACGTGGTCATGCAGAGATGTTTTGCTTTTTTGGTGAAAACACTGGAATTTTTTTGATGTTGTAATTAATGCTGCCAGGCAGCAATGCAAGCCATCGCCTGTTGTACCGTCCCTAAGTGAAAAGGGAAATGATGTGGATATGCTGAGGAGGTTTCAGAGCTGCATCCCAAATCCCGGAGCCTCTGGAGGCTCGGTCCAGGTTCAGCCCTGCCCTTGGGATTTAGTTTTATTAAATGCAACCAAGGCTTGGCTGCCGTCCCGCCGCTGTGGCTTCAAACACAGGATAACAACCGACTGCTAATGGCACTAATTATGGGCCGTGGGGCTGATTTATACCTTTTGTCACTGCACAAGCAGTGGAAGTGCTGAGGTTTGCAAGGATAACAATTATTGGTCCGGGTGATGATTTTTACATCAAAGACAGACAACTGATGTCTAACTGGGCTCAGGGAAAATATTCCAGGGAGTGAAACCCAAAATTCATTCATCATTCAGCTTTGAAAATAAACCCATAACCAAAAAATCACAAAGTGGTAAGGGTGTGTGGCAGATTAAAACTCCAGGTTGATAATTATTTATGTTATCTAAATGTATATATGATATTATTTATATAATACATAATTTATCTTTCAGAGACAGAAGTACCATTAATAGCACTAAGTGTCTCTTACCTGAGTATCTCAAATACCAGTGAATGAAATTACTTTGTATTCTCAGCAGAGTTAATGGGAAGCAGCTGATAATATTCTCAACACAAATCTCTACCCAGATTACCCCAATATTCTGTGTTTATTGGAACAATGGCACACATTCCTCTCAACCAGGCTGTTGTTTATTCCGAATTAGAGATGTGCACACGAGTATTACTGAGAGCACTGGCACTGCCTGCTGTGGCACAGCTGGGATTGGAATTCTGATTTTCCTCTTTCCTAAGATCTGAATTTTGCCACCTCATGTTTGGAAGTGTCAGCGTGCATCCCCTGTGGTGGCCAGGAGCTTCCCCTGCGTGTGCTCCTGACAAACATCTCCCTCTGGAACAGCTTTGCAACTGTGGGAGAGTTAAAACATATCCTAAAAACACCTGCCTTGGCCAAAAGATGAAAATCCTCAGCCTTCATTTTCTTGTTCTGTGCTGTTTGTGTGCAAGCTCCCTTCAGAGGCGAGGCAGGATGACCTCCAGGAAAAGAGCAGGATGTGTTTGAGAAGAGGCAGGAAATGTGATAGTCTGGAAGCTCAGAGTACAAGATCCAATCTCTCTCCATGGATGGCAAGAGCATGTCAGACATAATGGAATATTAAGAGAAGGAACCTATTGCAGGCTCAGGGGACTTGAGTAAGGCAGCATTAAAAACTTTACTGCTATTAAATCTCGGGGAGCTGGAGATAATTTTGCTTTAGAGGAGCGTGGCTGCTGGTGTGGTTAAAAATGCTATCGAAAAATCCACTCAGGAGGAATCCCTCAATAAAACAGAAACAATTGGGGCTACATTGGAAGTTCCTGCTAAGGAAAACATCATTTGGCAGAGAAGATTGGAGAGGCTGCAGAGTGACAGCACAAGTGGAGTTTTAGGACTGCAAACGGGAGCTGAGGGAAATGGTGGAAAGACTATTGAGACTTTATTAACTGCTACATTGGGGATCAGAAAAAGTGCTCCCCACAGAGAGAGAAAAAGCCTTTCCCAGAGCACTGAAACATTTGGCATCAGCTGTTGTGCTCGGGAGAAGGATGAAACCATTCTTTTTTTACCTGAAAACCTGCAAATTGCACTCACAGAGCGGGTAATCAACAACAAAAAGACATTTCGTGCCAGCAAATGTTTTCATACAGGAGGTTTTATGCTCCAAGAAAATTGTGACGTGTACAAGTATCAGAGAAACTGAAAATTGGGTCATATATAAATTCTTAAAAGCTGCCTTCTGGTTTGATTACTGGGTAGCTAATGACACCAGATTCCCTGGCTCCCCCTGGATTCTGGCATTCAGCCACCAGCCTTAGTTAATCCCTCATCCACTACATCTTCCTCACTAAGGACAAGAGGGGAAAATCAGTATATTTAGAAGAAAACAGAAATATTTGGATATATTTGTATTTCTTTGTATTAAGACATGATTGAAGACACAAAAGGCTGTGTTTTTATTCCTCAAAAAACTAGCACTGACTGGGTACTTTTGTTAAAGGAAAGGAATGTGGAATTTCTCCTTTTATTTGTTTGGCTTTTATTTTAACCGTGGCATTACTCAGGCTACAAAATACCCCAAAATGGGGTAAATACAGGCTGAGCAGAGCATCCCTGAGAGCAGCCAAAGGGGACAGAAACCCTCAGTGGTGGGAGGCAGTGAGGGAATTGGGAAGGAAAACCTGAGTTTTCTAAAAGCTTTTTTCATGTCTTGAACCCAGTCTCCTCTTTCAAAGCAGAAAGTTGCTGCTGGCACAGTGAGGTCTGGGAGGTTTCTGTGGTTTGCTCTTCTCTGAGGTGTTGCTGCTCCTGGAGATCCCAATCCTTTCCTTGGCTCTGTCTGGGAAGAGTTTGGGGCTGTCCCCAAACCCCTGTAATGTTCCACACATCCCTTGGGTCCCCAGAATCCTTGAGGAGCCTCCTTTCCTGCAGGCTGAGCTGTCCTAAGAGCTGCCAGTGCCTCATGGATGTCTCCTATGTCTCATCCAGTGGAGATTCCTATTTTTTGGGCACTGGGAAAGCTGCAGAAAACTGTAGAAATTTTAGATTCATTCTTCATCTCATCTGCCGTCCTCAAATTCTTACTGTGAGTAAACAAAAAATATCCTTGTCCTGTGCCTGGAACCAACGATTCTGCTCTTTGAAAGATATTTTCTTTGAATTTTAGTGGGGAGAATGATCTTCCATTACTTCACATGGAGGATAAATGTAAAGAAAGAGCAGAATTTTTATCAAAATCCTCCCTCAAAGCAACCCTGCCCCTTTTGTGCTCCAGCTGTGAGATCCAGAACATGAAGTATAAGCAGGGGACCCCATAACAGCTGTCACAGCATCTGAAGACTTTCCTTCCTCAAAATAAACCTACTCTGGTATGGAAGCATAAAAAAACCCGAAAAGGCGATTTTAACAAAAAGAAAAGTCCTTTAATGAATTGCAAATAGACTGTAAATGAGCCCAGAAAAAACCTGATGGGGTGAACAAAGTACATAAAAATCCCCTGTGCATTCACTGTTTATAAATCAAGCTCTCACCCACCACGCCTGGAAAAGACATCCAAAGGAACAGATCAAATTACATAAAAGGTCAGGGAATGTAAAATACTGAGCAGACTGTTATGGGATCATCTTTAATCTTCTCCACCACCTAAAAACTTGTGGGGAGGGGTAAATTATAGTAAATGAATTGAAGAAGCTAATGAGAATTTTGGATTACAAAGCCAAAATCAGGATACATTTTGTTCATTGGAAAGCTCTGGCACTTGCTGGAAATTCTGCCCAGTTACTGAAGACATTTGGGAAAGTTAATTTTCTGCTTAATTTTTCGTAATGTACTATTGACTTAAAAAAAAACCAACAAAGTTTGAGAGTGTTTATGGCATTATTTAATATTCAAAACTGTTAATTTGATTGTTGCACCACTTTTTGGACTGGTGTTAGCACTGTTTTAGGGTCAGAAATCCCATTTTATTCCTGCATCCTGCCTACTCCAGGTAACAGCTGAGGTAGGGGATTTTCAAATCAGAAGTTAAATGAAGATATCCCATTCTGGCTGAATATTTTCTTTCTCTCTGTTTGGACACAAGAAAGTCTGGTTTGATCCCAGGTCTGAGTACTCAGAGTTGTTCTTCCCACAGGGAGTAGAGGAGTTGTAGAGGAGGATCCTTCTTTCTCTCTCCTTTGTTCTTTCTCTTTGTTCTCTCATTTGTCATCACTAAAAAGAAATTCTTAATTTGAGCTTTTGGACCCTTGGTACAGTTGTAGAGAATCAGGAGTTTGAAGGGTTTATGTGAAGGTTTTTGATGGATTTAGAGTCTCCAGGAGGGTACACTTGGATTTGGCCTAATTTACTTGGAGTTACTTCCCTCAGGTCTTCTCAGTAACAAACCTACCTCTAATGAACCTTTTCTTTTATATTTTGCATGTAATTTTTCTATAGGAGAGAAAATAAAAATTACCTCTTTCATTGCAATCTACCCTTTTTTCTGTGAGCTAGGTAAGGGCCAGATTTTCTCAGTTAGCTGTGTCTAAATGTAACTCCTCTTGGCTGTTCTGTCACTTTATGATCACTTGAATGAAAAATGCTCCAAAAAACACAGAATCAAAAGTGTCCCGTTGCAATCTAAAACATCAGGCCCAGAGTGGTGACAGGGTGGGAGGTGTTAAATGCCAGGAAACAGAAGTACCTAAAAAAGAAACCCTCCTCTTTGAAACCTGGAAACCCTTTGAAACCTGAATAATTCAAAGAGACTTGGGGTTCAGCATCTTTATTTTATGATGGTAAATTCAGCAAAATCATGATCTTAATCTAAAGTTTGTTACTTAGATGCATCCTTCCACTGGATTTCTCCTTCTTAGAAATATCTTTAATTTGTCTGCTATTTATCTCATTTTTCTTATTTATTTTCTCATTTAAAAAATTAACACAACTAGCTGAAAATGAAACCCTGGCTTGGTTCTGCGATGACAGGATGAGCACAGACTGGTCTGAATTCCCCTCCAAAGCCTCACTCCCCTCCATGTCCCCTTCCAGTGTCCCAGTGTCCCTGCAGTGTCCCAGTGTCCCTGCAGTGTCCCAGTGTCCTTCCAGTGTCCCAGTGTCCCTGCAGCCTGTGACAAGTGATCCCAGCCAGCAGCACAGCTCCAAAGGCACGCTCAGGACCAGACTGCCTTGCCAAGCAGTCCTTCTTCAATATGCCCAAGATATTTTAATTGGGCTTTCCTACAAGGAGTTATACACCTGTTATACACATTTTTATTGAGACCTGTATTACCTGTGGCCGTGTTTTTAACTGTCTGCATGCACAGCCGTGTATTTGCTCTGTGAGTGTCACAGGTTTTGCACTCAGTGCTGGGAGCTTTTCGTATTTTTTCTCTGGGAACATGCTGTGATGGCTCCGGTATTTCAAAGAGCATGCAATCCAAAATCTGTCAGGAGGAAATATTTCTTTAAGGAAGAAAATGTGGTTTTTGTTAACTTTCTCAATCTCTCATCCATCCGGCTCGGTGGAGAATGTACGTCCAAGCTCTCGCTGGGCTTGGAGTGGGACCTCTGTTGATTCCACCTTTTTAAATAAGAGTTAACAAGAGGGATGTTGAAGTCTGAATCTCCATGTGAGGTTCCTTCCCAAAATTAAGGATTTCAAAGTTACAAATCAGACAACTGATTTGTAACAGTCCATAATGAGTCACTGTTGGCCTTGCAAGGAAACCACATTTATTGTCTTGTGATATTAGTCCGGAGTGATCCTGCATGCCACAGGAAGACACTCAGGGAGAAGAATCCCTGCAATTTCTGTGGCATCAAAGCCTCGTGGGGGTTTCCAGGTGACCAAATTCAGATTTATTGTTGGTGAACTTGGTTCCCAGTGACCTATTTAATTCTAAATTAGCATCTCTATTGCAACGCTTAGCTCTTCCCAAACATACACTAATTTGGTCTCACACCACCCCTCAAACAGGAAACGGGATAATGAGGTGTGGGATCTTCTGCTTTCCTTTAACTGTACGTTATTAATGCCTGCGCTGTGCTGGGGTCATATAACAAGAGAAGACAAAGCACATGGGTTTATTGGGAGAGAAATGCAGCTGAGCCTTCACTCTGGGCAGGCAAACCCAGCTGACACAAACCCATCCCCAGTCACCGATAAACTACAGACAACTGATTCTTCTGAGCTGTTCGTTTTCCTTGAACCAAATTTTGATCCAGTTTATAAAACTCCTGCTTGTCATCACCTTCTGCAGCTTAAAAAATAGTTTCTAAAGTGAACTTCAACCTGTGCTGTGCTGAATATAAGGAATAAATCCACATTTTATCTGACAGTGGTTTGCAGAATTCTCACTCCAGAATTCTCCTGTGCATCCTGTATCATATCTGATGCACTATGAGGAGATGTTTGTTGTGTTTTCAGATAAAAAACCTCAATCATTAATAACAGATATTGAACTGTGAGAAGTGTTAAAGATGAATAATTGCTTCCAGTCAAAAAGGTTTTGGAACACCTTCATTTTAAAATATCAGTTACCTTAAAAAAAAATCTTTTTGGTGTGTCCTAATCCCTTTGGTAAGTTCAAAGTATAATTTTTCCACATTCTCTTTATCTTCAATCCTGTTTAAAAATTTGAATACTATTAAGGCCATACTTCAATCCAGGAGAGGCTTGGATCTCCATTTTCCCCTCTCTGACTTCATGGAGGAGCAGTAAGCACTGTAAAATATTCTGTGCCATTCTAACTAATCACCCCTCTGGCATTCTGAGCAAATGCAGGTTAATGGTGAATCTTCTAATATTTCTATTAATTACATATATTATCCTAATAACTCTATTGTCAATTTTTCATTGCTAGGTAATGAGTAGAGCTGGGTTAGCTGTTCATAACTACCATGGATTGAAATGAAAGGAGGGATTTTTGTTTGGTTACAAATTTGCAGCTGGCAAAATGTAATTCCTATAAACATATTTGTTACATGAAATTAATTTAGGGATGTTCTGTGCACGTGTGATTGAGCAAAGGCAAATTCACCACTGCTGCTCTGGACAGGGGCATTTACACAGGGTGTGGAAAAAGGGCTGCTGCAGGTCTCTGGATACAGGAATTAATATTTGAAGTGGTTTTCAACCTGAGCATTTTATTAAACAGGACAGGTATGGATGGAAATGAGAACACAGTTGGAATATTGGGATATTGGAGTTTTAGGCAGCCACTGTGCATTTGCTTGAATCCACAACTTGAAGTTCAGACGAGGATGTCTGGGAAGGGTCAGATTTAAGCAGGAGATGGAATAATTCAATCAGCCACAGTAATTCTTATTCTATTAAAGTTCCCTGTTTGGAGTGGCAGGACAGGGCTCCTGCCACAATTGTCCATGTGTTCCGGTGCCTCCCACCACAACGAGCTGGAAACAGAACTGCAGCCAATTCAATAGGAGCTGTGCTTTGATGAGCCCACAGAAAGATCTGAACATAAGGATTGTTTCACAGAACATGGGCAGCAATGAAGCTGAAAATATCGATTCATAAATTTCCCAGCAAGATGAGGGAAACTCTGCAATCGTTCCCGAGAAGTTGATGAACATTTCCAGCCCCAAATACAATTCACTAATGGGAGTGCTTGTATGGAAAGGTAAAGAGACACAGAAAGGTTTTAATGTGGCAGTGTGTGAACAAGCAGAGGAAAATGCCCTTAAGGAAACATTAACAGGAAAATTTTAATGGGGGAATCCTAGGAAAAATCAAAACACTTGGTTCGACTTAGAGAAAGCCAGTGCAGCTGTCAGCACAGTCCAGGGGAGTGAGAAGTTACCCCAGGAATGTGCTGAAAGACTGATGCAAGGAGAGCTACAGGAACTCCCAGGTGTGAAAGGAAGGCTGTTAAAATGCCTTTTTTCCCCCGAATTTAATTTCTCAGCCAGAAATGTACCAGGTAGATGAGGCAAAACAAAACTGGGAGGCTGGCTGGAGTGAGAGGCAGCAGTGCTGGGAGCTGAGTGTGGATGTTGGATGATTTTAAGGTCCCTTCCAAGCCAAGCACTCTGTGATTCCCTGATTCTCTGCCGCAGAGCTGCAGTAGTTGGATTTTCAATGCCCTGGTTGTGGGTTAGAAGTTGACAAACACATCTCAGACAGCTCCAGCTCGGCTGTCCCTGGATCTGGGGACAGGAGCTTGTCCCTGATGAGGAATCAGTGACACATCACCACATGGATTATCCTGAAAAATGCCATGAGCCCTGTCCCAGGTGCTTCAGGCTCACTGGACATGCCAGTCCTTTTCCTTTGGACAAGACTTTTCCAGGCTGCCCACGGGCTACTGGAAATCCCAAACAAATGTCAGGAGAAGCACTAGGGCACTGGGTGAAGTGTGAAGGCAATAGAAAAGGGAAGAATCACAGTTCTTTCATATTTAAAATCGATTCAAATAGAGAAGTGGTGGTGATTTATAAACTTGAGGAAGGTTAGCCTTAATCTCCAGCTAGACATTTTCATTGCCTGAGTAAACTTTGAGCTCATACGAGCTACAGAGGCAGGAATTTGGTATTAATAGAGACACTTGAGGCAGTTTTCTTAACTGAACCACCCACAGTGTCAAGCGGCTGTGCCAGTGAAGCCTCACGAAATGGTTTGGCTGCTCAGGACAGCTCCAGTCCTGAGGGACCCTCTGTGCTGACAATTCAGCTGCTTCCCAAAATACAGGGAGAGTGCAGCAGGAAATACAATAAACCAGAAAAATAAAACAGCAAATGTGAATTACCAGGACTGTACCCCAGAGCTGAAGGAAATCCCTGCAGATCTGTAGGTGCTGTGTAAAGCTCCCAGTGCCCAGGGATGAAACAAATAAACAAATATTTTTACTTTGCATATCTTTACAGTCACACCCACAGGGGTTTTAAAAATGTTTATAAACTATTCTGCACCTAGATTTTGAGCGAGTTCTCCCACAAACTACCTGCAGCAGATTTTTTCTTAGCTGCAACTTTCTTAGAGAGCCAAGTAACGTAAATGACTTTAAAAAAGCCAATTAAATGTATGATTGAATGTCATCCTTGCTGACTGCAGCCTTCATAAGGAACTGGAAATGTGAGGTATTTTTTTACCTAATATTGAACACAGTTAATTAAAAAGGTAAAGATTACATTTTGCTTCAGTTAATTTGAAATAGAGAACCTCCATTTAAACAATAAATTCCGGATTTTAGTTCTAGCAATTAATAGACCAAACTGTGTACTTAAGGTTTTATTATATTGATTCTAAAATAATTAGATTAGCAAACACACCGCAAATATATTATCTAAAACAAATAAGATTTTCACCACGCTTTTTGTTATACAGCACAGCAATAAAACATATCACAGCATAATCTAAGGCAATCTCATAAACTTAATAGTCATGGAGCATATATTACATTCTTGCACTAAATGACAAAAGGCAGCATGAGCATCATGTGGACAGTGTTAAATAACTTGTAGAAGTTGAGGCATCTCTCTCAAGATAATTTAGATAATTCAGATTCAGCAGATAATTTTAGCCCCACGTGTGTCCTCAGGAGCATTTCAGAGCAGCCCTCGCAGCCTCTGCCCCTTTTGAAGTAACCTCCTTTTCACGGCCCGGCCCTCTCCCAGCACACTTTCACATTCCTCCTTGCAAAGCAAATTGTAAAAAGTGTTCCAGCAGCAGCCTGAAAAGCCTTCAGGCTCTTTGAGAGGCCCTTTAAAAAGCATGACATTCAATCAGAGTTCAGGGAGGAAAGTTTTAATGAATAAACTTGCTAAATTAGAGAGCACCGCAGCAGAGTGATTAACTCTCATTTGTGCATCAGTGTTAAAATTAATTAAAACGTTGGAGCCGTAGGAGGCAGGTTCCCTCCTCGAGACCTGGCTTTGCCCTCGGAGCCAGGCTGGACCCAGCAGCGATTCATCTCCACGGGCTGAGAGAAAAGCACAGCCGGGACAAATGTGTTCGCCACGGTGCTGCTCTGCGGGACAGCCCCGCGGCGCTCCCGGCTGTGACACGATGGCACAGCGGGGACAGGGGCGGCTCTGGAGGGGGACACCTCCCCTGCCCAGGGGACACGGCTGATGGCAGTACCTGAGGCGTGCTGGATTGTGCTGCCGTGCCCAACACGCTCTCTGTGCCTGCTCCCCTTAACTGGTGACTGCAACTTGCTTTGTCATGTATTTGATACAACAATTTAATTTTATACCCGGAGCTGTCACCACCTTTACTAACAGCCTTCCTCTGCATCAATTAATTACACGAGAATTAGCTGAACTCTCTGAATATTAAAGAAAAAGGATTTGTCTTGGCCATACATTTTAGCAACCAATTTTGTGTGAAATCATAACATTAAAATCCTACTTAAGAGAAAAAGAAAACTTGTTCTCTTTCCAAAATCATTTTAGATCCGTTTCTTTCAAGAACCAGGAGCCAGTATTTCTTCCTAGCCAGACCTATTATGAGGTGGCTGTTTAACAAATCTGTGCTGGTTTGGAATTATAAATGACAGCCTATTTTATAAAGGGAAAAGTCTTCTTTGACAGCAGAACAATATCACACGAGTAACAAATGGCAGATTGTGTCATACAGCTGAACAGTTGTTTTCCCATGTTCACCAAGGGCCAGTTATTAATTTTACATTGGTCAGAATTAAGGATTTTGGAGAAATTCATCTGAAACGGAAAGTATGAAAAATTCCTACTCAATGAAAATTACCATTATTCGCTGTAGATCTATATTCATAACTTTAAAACCTGGCAGTCTTTCCTATTTTTTTCCTCTATAGATTTCTTGTCAACAAGAGTGTCAGAGGTCAATGTCAGAATGCCCCTCTGGCACCCATTAACTATAACCAGAAAACTTGTTCACTATTGATCGACAATGTCTAAATATCTATTATGTTGGATATAAAAGGTGGTTTCACATCTTTCTAAAACAGATAATTCATACAGGCCAAGGGGTCAGGCCTGGTGATATATTGTTGTTTCACTGTATCAGTGAAGTGCGGGAGCGGAGCAGGCCAGGCGAGTGTCACTGACCTCTTGGGGACACGGCCGTGTGTCCACATTCCACCTGGGAAGATGTTGTGGCTTTCTCAGTGCTTCGAAACTCCTGAACCAGTCGTGTTCAAAGTTTTTGTTCGTGTCACTGCAGCCAGAGCTGGCATGGATCCCAAATCCGGGTGGCTGTCCAGTCTCTGCCCTGTCCCCGCAGGCCGTGGTGCAGCTCGGTGTCTGTGGCTCGGTGTCACATTCTCACACCGTGACAGTCACGCTGCCAGCGCTCTGGGTGTGGTACAATGTGAGTTTTACAGGAATTGTGCATAAAAAGGGTACTGCCCCTGGGGGTTTCAGTTGTCACAGCTCCGGTGACTTCGGCAGAGCGATGGTGCTCAATGCCCAAGGAGGCTCTGCCCCAGCACACGTGTCAGGCTGTGGCCACAGTCCCCAAATCATGTGTTTTCTGCACAGACACTTGTGTAATATCACATGAATGATTTTGTTTGCTCATATCAACCCATCAAATTTATTGAGGCTCTTCTAATCTCCTCATCCTTTAACTGCTGAGGTGCCTCTGCTCTGCTCAAGGTTCAAATGCAGAGCAGGCACGGCTGCATTTCTTTGTTCTGCTCCTCCTACAGCAGAGCACAGAACACTGTGAGGGTGGAGGACACAATGCAGGGCTTGGATCCCCCCCAGTCCCAAATTCAGCCTTTGAGTTTCCGTGGCATTTCCCAGCAGGCACCTATTTCCTCTGCAGGATGAGCCCCATAACCAGCAAACCCTCTTTGGAAGGCAGCTGATGCTCTACTCTTTAATGGAGTTTATGGCCTTCTAGCAAGCCCCCAAAATGGTTCATATTCTTCCAGGCTACATTTTTGAAGAAAGTAAATTGAGATGAATCATGCTAAGATGAGATAGTTAAAATGTCAGGCTCCATAAGTTTCAATGCATCCTTATAGCTCTGAACACTAAAATGCAACTGAACATTGGAATAAGGGAAACAAAAGAGAATCAGATAACTAGTTCTTATAGAGGGGAAAAAAGTAATTTCTGTCTGTGCTGCTACACCATGGAAATCCACATAGTACAGTTTTAGAGCTGTACCTTAAAAAAAACAATAGCAGTTTCTTTTTATCACTGGCCTTGGTTACACATCACTGCCTACTCTATGGCACACTAGAATTGCAGAGTTTCTGAGGAAAACAATACAGCAGCAGCTTTATTTCTGTTTACAAATGTTACCTGGGGGAAATGTGCCTGTACCTGTTGGATAAATTACAAATCATCAGCACTAAATATGACCCACAACAGTGACTTAGAGGGGAAGAGGGACCCTGCTCTGTACATATTTGGTGTTAGAGAGGAGGGAAGTACCTGGTCAGTGCTCCTGGATTAATCAGTTAATGAAATGAAGTTTCTGGACTCTTTAAACTTGAGCTGTGTGGTGTTTCTTCATTCATTTGCTGAACAGCAGCCACTTCCTCCTTTATACCTTATCATAATATTCACCATCAGTTGAATTAACCACTGTTAAGTGACTCACTGTAAGTGTTGAACACCACCAGAAATGTAAACCATCAGATTTGTGTCCAAGGGCCTCGTGGGTTCATAGGGAAGGGGCACAGGATGCAGAGAAGCCCTGTAGGCTGTGAAGCACCTCTTAGTCCAAGCCCAGAGGTGATGTTCAGCTGAGCTGACCAAAGGAAACCTTTGATAAGAGCCAAAAACAAGGTTCTGTTTCTAAATGAGGAGAAGCCACTGCTCAAACCCCTCTGCTCCACATCCCTTTCCCAGGGGTTGGCTGGGACAGCTTTCCCTGCCCAGCCGGTGACATCACAGAGGATTCATCCTGCGCCTAAACCCACCAGTCCTGATCACAACACGACCTTGAGCTGCTCCCAAGGCCATCAAAGCCTGGTGCAGGGTTTGCTGTAAGCAGATCCCGGAGCTGGGCATGCCAAGGCTTTAGGGACAGCGGCACGGATAACACCAGGCACCAAATAGGGTCAGGAGAGACAACTGGGGTGTAACTGGAGCCCCTCATGCCGCTCTGGCTGCAACACAGATGGGCCAGAATGAAGGCTATCACTCCTAGTTTATAGCCATTAGCAATCGTGATCTCCCTAATATGAAACAGAAATAATAGTATTATTAATAATAATATCAAACTGACACATTATTAGCCTCTACAGATGGCTCTATCCCTCCTAATAATTTTTATTTTTATTTAATGTTTGGAGATGCTGTAAAAAGGGACTAGTGCTTCCAAATGTGACCTCTGTGGGGTTTAAAACCTACTGAATCAGATGAGATATTAAAGCATTCAATGTAATGTATGACTTAAAGCTATGTTTTTAAAACTTTAATAGGAAATGTCTGATGCTTTAGACTACTATTTCTTGAAGTATAGTAGGCTGAAGAATTTGCTTCAGAGGGTCTCTTTATATCCAGGAAGAGCCACGGTGAGAATACACAGTATGTTCTCCCTTCACCATGCCTCTAAATAGATGTAAAGGAATTAACGTGTATTAATAATACATCATGTTTCTACTTTGTTTTATACTATTGTACATATGTTCTCACACCACAATCAACACCATCGTATTTAAATATCTCCAAGCAGTTCATTAAAGGAGGTGATTAACATCTGTCATATGTTTTCCCTCCTCCTGTCCCCAAGGAGAGCAGGATGTTCAGTAGCAGACCTGATTTTGGTTGGGATTTATCGTTTGTATGGGAGGCTTTTTTTAATTTGCTGAGATTTTATTTTATGACACAAAACTACCCATTGGGATAAATATTTGCAAAGGCAACTCCATAAAAAAGTCTTCTGAGGAGCTGAAGTGAAAGGAGGTGAAGTTTAAGTGGAGTGGATGAGGTTGGAGACTGGGGCTGGTGCGTGATGGGAGTTCTGCCACGTCCTCCCCTGGCCACTGGGAGATGGAAGAGAAGCCTTTGGCTGGGGATGATCTTTAAGGTCCCCTCCAACCCAAACCATTCCAGGATTCCATGACGTGAGGAAGTAAAGAGTGGCTGCTCTAGCAACTCTGTGCTCTGAGAGCTTGTGGGGTGTCAGGGTGTCAGCTTGGGTGATTGCCATCAACCAGCTGAGGCTGTGCTGAGTTTTCTATGAGCTTTCAGATATGTAAAGACCTGATGTAGGCTGATGTTTTCATGGGTATTTTCACCCTCAGCCAAACCATTTTGTGGGTAAGAGCAGAAATCAGATTAGTTACAGCATATTTCCTCACAGGATCTCCAAGCCTGGAATGACTGTGGTCTCCATTAGAGTGATTTTGCAGCATCATCTCTAGTGAGTTAAATTTTCCTAAGTTTTGCTATCAGTTTTACTTACCCGTGGTAACTGTCCAGGAAAAGCACAGAGGTTGTCTGAATATCTACATCATCCCTGCAAGTTTCCATATGAACCACGAGACCACTGGTAGCTCTGAGTCATAAATTTACATCTGCCATAATATTTACTGATGCACCTGGCTCACATTGATTGTGTTCTGTGTGCTTTTCCAAAGAGAATTGCACGGCTTCTCCTTGCCAGTGTGGGTTTGTACCAGCTGCTTTCCAGGGACAAGCTGGCTGTTATTGTCTTTGCTGGATTTGTGTTTTCAGTTTCAGTCCCAGGAGGGAATTCCGTGGCCAGTTCTGTTCCGCACTGAGGGGAGATGGGGAGGGCTGATCCTTTCCTGGGCTTCCCCAGTGCACAAACCCTTGGATTGTGCAGTTTTCTGTACCTCAGAAACATCTGTGTATGGGAGAGCTCCATCTCCATCTGTGTGTGGATGTGCCAGAGGAGGATGGGGGATTCAAGGAGAGGGAGAAGGTCTGTGTGTGCACACAAGCCATGAACACACACACAGAGTCTCACAAAGGTCCCAGTGGGGAACCCACACTAAAGGTTAATGCAGCCCCAGGCTGTAATTAGCCTTTTGCACAGAGTCTCCTTGTTGTGGAATCTCTCTTTATGAGGGTTTTCAGGGCAATGAGCCACCAGTCCCCTCCCCCAGTGCCCCCAGTAAAGCCCACTGGCAGGAAGCTGGTGGGCATGCTGGGCTTTGGGAGCGATGCTCAGGAGCAGCTCCTCCCCACCAGTGGCTCAGGGTCCCCTTGAGATCTCAGGGATTCTCAAACAGTGAGAGAAGGAAAATGTCTTCCCCCACTCTTCCCCCACTTCATCTTTTTATTTCCCCTGAGTAAAGGCTGGGGGGAAAACCTAGGAAAATTTAGGAACTCATTGTCACTCCTTTGGTGACAGCAAATTTACCTCTTTATCAGAGGTATCTGATGGCAGAGACAGGATTGGCACTGCCCTGTTGTAGCTCACACAAGAGAAGTTCCTCTTCACTGAAGTGCAAGGAATTAAGAGAATTAAAGAACACAGTGAAATTACAAATTCAATTCCATGCTGCTTATCCAAGTTCATCTTCCAAAAACGTGCTGTTTGCTGTTTGGGGGTGGCTGATGGTTGCAAGGCTCAGTGAGGGTTTATTGCAGCCATCAACTCTGTGGTGGCTGCTGGAGTCGACTCCTGGGGTCAGTGACTTGGGCATGAAATTACATCGAGGTATTTTGTTATGACCTGGGTTTGCAGATCTTGCATGTGTTGAAGTCAATATCACTATTGAATTTTCCCAAATGAATGCCATTTATTTTGAAAATTCAAACCAAATATCTCCTCTACTGAGCATGACCCGTTCAGGAATCTGTGTAACACCAGTGCGCCACTAATGAATCCCAGCAACAGCTCACAGAGGCCAATATTTAGAGGAAAATCTGTATTATAGCAATGGGAAGACTAGAAGGGAATCAAAGTCCATTTGATTTGGTTTGGTGTCCTTGGTGCATGGAGAAGACAGGGGAATCCCCAGCCCCACGGGGAGTGCAGGGTTCTGTCCTGTCAGTGCTGAGTGGAATGACACCGGGCTGATAAACTGTGATAACGTTCTCAAAAGGCAAATCCCACCATCTACTGAGGCCTCCTGGGAGCACGGGTAGGTGTTGTCAGCTCCACTGCAGGCACAAATGCAAACTCCCACCACTGGGATATGTAACAATTTGTAATGCAACAATTAACAGAAATATTGACATAAGTATGTGCTCAGCAGGGAGCTGGTATCTCATAGACTCTCCAGCGTGACTGTAACACAGTGTATACAGTACCACATCAATTCTTAATGCAGCCTGGGCTCCTGGATCAATTACAGCTACCTAGATGTGTACCCAGCTCCTCGCACGGCGTGGCATAAAAAATAAACCTTCCCTTTCACATCAGCTCCTTTTACTTGCTTGTGGGGAAAGTATGTTATAAAAATGCATATTTTTTAACATGAAATACCCGTCAAATTGTATTACCGTCATTGCCAATTTCACAACTGGCAAACCGTGTTAAACATAAATCTGCAAAATTATAATTAGGAAAACATTTTGCGAGCCGTCCTCCTGGGGATTTGGAGGTTAGTGGCATTATAAATGCTGTGGGGTTTATAGTGTGTGTGATTCCCACTCCCCCAAAGCACACACACACGCGTTCACACGCGCTCTCCTCTTGTCCTCCAGCTCAACTAAAGTAAATAAGATATCCTCTGGCTGATGGAAACTCCACCAGCACTCTGTTAGTGCCTTTTCATGCCAATTAAACACATTTTATGCAGTCATAGTAGATGCTCCAGTGCCTGCGTAGTAGACTCCAGTAGAGCTCAACCAAACAACAGCCCAGCAAATGTGATGTGAGATACTTCGTGCAAGTTTCCCCTCCTGGCTCTGTTTTTAGCCACTTGAAAATCATTCCAATGGAAAAGGTTCATTGTGAGCGAGAAGGATTTATAAATAGAGAAGTGGAATTAGCCAACTTGCTTGCAGCTGATTGCTTTGGTAATATAGATCTCACTCTGCTTAATTTAAATTAATCCTTCCTGATTTAATGAAAACCCGGCTCACAGCATGCAGAAATGTTGACAGATACACTTAATGCATAAATATACATTTATTTATTAATGATAAGACATTTTCGTTTGGTGTTGAGCTCATCCCTTATTCTCCACAATGACAGTGTTTGCATTTCAGTTTTTACAAGAGGAATTTTTGCATTTCCTTTTGATTAATTTTGAAGGGGCTTCATGGGGGAAATCTTCCTTCCCCTCATCCTGTGCACACCAGCAAATTACATGATGGGATTTCACTCCAACGCCTCTTATCAGGCAATAAATCCGAATTTACAACGGGGCCAAAACGCAACAGGATCAAACGGGGGCCCTGAAGGGCCGGGCTGGGTTATCGATTAACCCCCGGCTTCGCAGAGGGAGTGCAGAAAGGCCCCGATCCCTTTGAGCTCAGCCGTGCGGGGCCCGTCCCGCTCCAGCTCCGGCCACAGCGGCTCCACGTCTGGAGGCCCCACTGAGATGTGAAATGAGCCCGGCTCCAGCACCTGCTCAGCCCCATTAGAGCCCCGAGGCCGCCCCAAGCCGTGTCTCCCCTTCCTAAAGAGCTGACATATATCCTGCCTTAAAGACAAGAGCACTATTACAAACCCTGGAATATAAATTACACTTTCATCTTTCTTTGGTTTTTCTTTCTTTTGCTTCAGTTTTCATTCCAGTATAAACTTTCCTGTCAAAAGGACATTTCTGATGTGTCAAATTCACCACTGTAATGAACAGGTTGACAAATGTTGAAGGTGAGCAGACATTTGGGTCTGCTGCAGCTGCCTGCAGCCAAGAGGAAACCATGACTTTCACAAGGATAACGAGGCTTTGAAAGATGGCTAAAATGTCGCCATCAACCTGCCCTTCTGCTACTTAGTAATTAGATAATTAGTCAGGCCCTAATTAGGGGATCAAGGTGCAGAAAAACAATTAGCTGGAAGAATTACCGCATAAATCCGAAACTCCGATTCTGGCAAACAATATTTGATTTTACGGTGCTCGCCATCGCAGAAACCATTTTGAGTCCTCGCAGGGATCAGCCACGGAGTGGGGTCTTCCTTTGTTTATGGATTTTCCATTCTGAGCCTCGGGCTGGGGAGGTGCTGAGGAAAGGATGGGTAAAGCGTTCACCTATGTGCATAGGTGTGTTTTGTGCATGTAAATATGTGTTTTCCTGTGTGTAAAATACCCCGTTCAGTGCATTCCCCAGTTCATTCACTGGAGATGGTTCCACACAGGGATGGATCCCACACTGCTGTCACCTCCTGCCACCGCCTCACACGTGGGCACACCCCAGATCCGCACAGCCTTGTCCAAACTAACAATTATATTCTCATAAGTATTGCATAGCACAAACATGTCTCTAGTCAGCTGCAAAGAAAAATAGGCTAGGCTAATAAATTCCTCTTCCATATGGTAAGAAAGAATAAACAGGTAAACAAGTTTTCAAATAGCTTCCTCAGACCTGGAATTATTAACACATTGTCTTGTTATTGTGATTAAAATTAAATGATGTTCTAGGCTCCTTGTCAAATGAATTTGGAATGGTTACAGTAATGGCATTACGTTAAATTATGAAACTGAGGGGAAAAAAAGAGAGACAAAGAGAGAAAATTGAGCCTAACAGCCTGATCCTTAACTATTATTTACCTATTATCTGAGAGAATTGAATCTCGCTGTGCTGCAGCAGAGAATAATAAAAGATTTGTGGGCTTTACAAGGCCCTGTCCTCCCATCCAGCAAGCACCAATTCCCAGGGGCTCCATTGCCA